>NC_056578.1:7846588-8191588 GCF_018340385.1 Cyprinus carpio | reverse complement strand
TCGTTTTTTCAGCACGACCTGGCACCTGCTCACAGTGCCAAAACCACTGGTAAATGGTTTACTGACCATGGTATTACTGTGCTCAATTGGCCTGCCAACTCTCCTGACCTGAACCCCATAGAGAATCTGTGGGATATTGTGAAGAGAAAGTTGAGAGACGCAAGACCCAACACTCTGGATGAGCTTAAGGCTGCTATCGAAGCATCCTGGGCCTCCATAACACCTCAGCAGTGCCACAGGCTGATTGCCTCCATGCCACGCCGCATTGAAGCAGTCATTTCTGCAAAAGGATTCCCGAACAAGTATTGAGTGCATAACTGAACATAATTATTTTAAGGTTGACTTTTTTGGTATTAAAAACACTTTTCTTTTATTGGTCGGATGAAATATGCTAATTTTTTGAGATAGGAATTTTGGGTTTTCATGAGCTGTATGCCAAAATCATCAGTATTAAAACAATAAAAGACCTGAAATATTTCAGTTGGTGTGCAATGAATCTTAAATATATGAAAGTTTAATTTTTATCATTACATTATGGAAAATAATGAACTTTTATCACAATATGCAAATTTTTTGAGAAGGACCTGTATAATTAGTCTTATTTTTGACTTGTTTTCCTGTTAAAATATCTAAAAATTCGAGAGACACATTTGCTTGTTTTCAAAGAGACTTGTTTTCAGAGAATCAGTCTTTAATATAAGTGTATTTTATCATAGTGCACTGGCAGATATTTTCACTTGTTTTTAAGTGTAAACAAGTAAAAAAAAAAAAAAAAAAAAAAGATAATCAGGTTTTCAGATTTATAAAATACAGTTACATTGTTTAGAATTTATAAAATCTGAGTCTTAATATCTGATGCTGATCTTGTAGTAAATTGATATTGTTTCAAATATATTTAGGTATTTATAAGGAAAACAGGAATATGATTTTATTACAGGGTAATTCTGCTGTTTATTATTATGGGTAGTTTGGGAAAGTAGAGTTTGAGCAAAGCATTTACCCTCAGGTGCCGAGTATTATTATTTATTTTTAAAATAAAAGAAAGATTTTTTTTTAAAAACAAATTTCTACCTTTTATTTTATCTTATACCGTGCAACTTTATACCATGCCTTCATAATTTTTTGCTACTTTTTAAATAGCTTTTATATTTGGATTTTATTGTTTTACCCACATCCCAGACCCAGATGTTTAAAATATGAAAATTCATCATATTCATAATTTATTCATAACAAGATGCGAAATAAATATGAACATTCAATGTTTATATATATATAGTTGGCATATTTGAACATTCAATGTTTAATGTTTCTATATATATATATATATATATATATATATATATATATATATATATATATATATATATATATATATATATATATATATAATATATATAATAGAATTAAAATGGAAAAAATAAAATGTTTTATAATAAATAAAAATCTATTTTGTACCCTTTTTTGCCTCTTAATTTTTTTTTAAATGCATTTTTTTTTTAACCAAGCAGACAATAGTGTCAGTGAAGTGTATGTTTTAAATTAAATATTAAATTTTAGACGAATTTTAAAGAAAAATCAAGGTAAATATCATTTGATGACAGAACATTTTTATTTTTATTATTTTATTTTTAAAAATATTTTATGCTTCATTTCCAATCAAGATGTTATTTTGTTAATTTATGCAAAATTTATGAAAATATTATTTCATTGTGTGTGTTTTGTATAGATAAAAAGCTAAGCAAATTATCCTTAGAAGGAGAAAGGAGGCATTTTTATTACAAATTTAATTTCCAACATAGATTGTGAGATGTGGTAAAAATGACTTTATTAATGATTCAATGAAAAAAAAAAAGCAAAATTGCAAAAATGAAAGTGTTTCAGGAGAGTTTTTAAAAAAGACTCCATTGAATGTTGTGATGCTAGAAATAACTGAAGTATTTAACAACAATGCATTATTAAGTAGATTTGAATCTCTTGAAATGCTCTTTGGTGCTCTGTCACCAGTCACTATAATCACTGCTTGTATCTTTCTCATCAGATTTGTGGTGGGATCCAACCGTGTCATCTTCATGCTGCGTGACGGGAGCTACGCCTGGGAGGTTAAAGACTTCCTGATCGCTCAGGACCACTGTGAGGATGTGACCGTGGAAGGACAGGTGTACCCCGGTAAAACCGCCAAGAAAGAAGCTAAGGGGAACGAGCAAAACGAGAGCAAGAAAAAAGGAGACAAGAAAGCAGCCAATCGAGCAAATAAAAGCAAGCAGGAGCTTTGATACACAAGCCTCAAAGGCGCAGCGTCTTAATGGGACTGAAGGAGCATTTCAGGTGTTACCAGGTACTTTGACACACAGGTTGATGAGTCAGATCAGCAATCTTCAGTTTCAGTTTCTTTGATTTGTTTTACTTTAACTCACCTCATTTTTTTCACAGTCTGAATCAAAGAATAAACCACTTTTATAATTGTGTCGTGCATTGTATTGATGATTTACAATTGGTGTCAAATTTTCAAATGCAGAAAAAGTGTAGCACTTAAAGGAATAGTTCACCCAAAAATGAAAATTAGCTGAAAATTCACTCACCCTCAAGCCATCCAATATGTATATTTTGTGTGTTTAGAGTTCGTTTCTTCATGGGAGACATTCTGCAAACAGCTTGATTAAAACATCACAGTAATCCACACCACTCCAGTCCATCAATTAATGTTGTGTGAACATCAATTTATGTTTCTTTTTATTTTATGCAACAAGCTAGTACATGAGTAGTCTGGGCTCAGCAGCAGTAGAGAACATCAGATTTATCTGATTTACCTGAAGGTTTACATAACAGCTTGTTGAAGGATGCTGGAATGCATTTGGAGGATGTGGCAGAAATGAACTGATCTGGAATCAGTCAAATGGCTTCTGGCAAAAGAAAATGAGTTTAGCAGTGGCAGAGTCATTGCCCCAGTTTGAAAGAGAGCAACATTAGGCGCTAATAGAGTAATCGATCATCCTTTCCCGTCTGAAGCCCCATATGCCATGATGCCAGGGAAAACGTAAGTAAACCTCATGGAAAGCTGTGAGCTAGCTCTTCAGCACTTTACTGAATGATAAATGTGATCTAATTGAAATAAAAAATGATTTTTTGTTTGCAGTCATCCATTAAACATTCATCCATTCTTGCAGGCACTTGTTTTTCATCTTCCTACATTGACACATATGTCTAATCCTTCTAGAGCTGTGATGATAATGGCAGAGTAATGGAGAGCCCTAATGCAAAATCTATTGCATAGATTCTACACTAAATGTTTCTTTATATATATATAATATATATATATATATATATATATATATATATATATATATATATATATATATATATATATATTATATATATATATATATATATATATATATATATAATATATTATTATTTTTTTTTTTTTTTTTTTTTTTTTTTTTTTTATACACACATGGGTCCAATGTCACACACGTGATGCTGGAATTTGTCTTTCACTTTAAAATAAGCTGATGTTAATCGATGGTACGTGTCTAGTGTGTTCATGTTGGGGTGGGGGACCATGAAGAGTTTCTTCAGCGGATGGGGCCGACACTATATGTTACTGTCTGGAGGGTATAGCAGACCTGCCAACCTGTACGCATTTTGCGTAGCGGCTACGCATTTTGACCTCAGAGTACGCTGGTACGATTTGTCACTCTAAACTACGCAAAAATCTAGTGACGCCTCTGTCCACGCGCAGTATTCAAAACAAGAATCAGAAAAAGATGAAGAGTTCAACCAACTTTTTTTGCATTTAAATAGTTTCTGCATTTTATTTATCTCCTAGTAGCCTATAGTTTAAGGTTGTGTGTGAGGCTGACAGAGACGCGCTGTTTAATGTGTTTGAGATGTGCTGTTTTCCTTAGTGCATAGCTTACATTTCACAGGTATATTCTCCATCTGTAAATGTAAAAAAAGCCATGGAAATGTTTCAGTTTTGCTGTCAGAAGTGAATGAGCTTTTGCTTTGCGATTCTCCGCTAAACTCCACAAACTTCAAGAACGAGCATGCGCGCCAAACAGACAGAGCTCAATTAAAAAGGAGCGCAATAACTCTGACTAAAATACACATTTTGCTGAAATATTTGTAGTTGGACAATAAATGTGACACATGTAGAATTTTAAACCTATGCAAGTACTTGTATGATAGCACTAACTGTAAAGTGTAATGGGGTAATCAAAATAGCCTTTTTGCTCAATTAGTCTGCTTTTTATTATTTTAATTTTTAGTTTAGTAACGTTAACTTCTGCTTTAAAAGGATTATTTTTGTTTTTAGATTGCAATGTTGCAATGTAATGTAATTTAACCCTTTTTTGCACATAATACAAGTGCTTCTCAATAAATTAGAATGTCATGGAAAAGTTCATTTATTTCGGTAATTCAACTCAAATTGTGAAACTTGTGTATTAAATAAATTCAGTGCACACAGACTGAAGTAGTTTAAGTCTTTGGTTCTTTTGTGATGATTTTGGCCAACATTTTACAAAAATCAACCAATTCACTATCTCAACAAATTAGAATATGGTGACATGCCATTCAGCTAATCAACTAAAAACACCTGCAAAGGTTTCCTGAGCCTTCAAAATGGTCTCTCAGTTTGGTTCACTAGGTTACACAATCATGGGGAAGACTGCTGATCTGACAGTTGTCCAGAAGACAATCACTGACACCCTTCACAAGGAGGTTAGCCAGAAACTATCATTGCCAAAGAAGCTGGCTGTTCACAGAATGCTGTATTCAAGCATGTTAACAGAAAGTTGAGTGGAAGGAAAAAGTGAGTGGAAGAAAAGATGCACAACCAACCGAGAGAACCGCAGCCTTATGAGGATTGTCAAGCAAAATCGATTGAAGAATTTGAGTGAACTTCACAAGGAATGGACTGAGGCTGGGGTCAAGGCATCAAGAGCCACCACACACAGATGTGTCAAGGAATTTGGCTACAGTTGTCGTATCGTATTCCTCTTGTTAAACCACTCCTGAACCACAGACAATGTCAGATGCATCTTACCTGGGCTAAGGAGAAGAAGAACTGGACTGTTGCCCAGTGGTCCAACGTCCTCTTTTCAGATGAGAGCAAGTTTTGTATTTAATTTGGAAAGCAAGGTCCTAGAGTCTGGAGGAAGGGTGGAGAAGCTCATAGCCCAAGTTGCTTGAAGTCCAGTGTTAAGTTTCCACAGTCTGTGATGATTTGGGGTGCAGTGTCATCTGCTGGTGTTGGTCCATTGTGTTTTTGAAAACCAAAGTAGCTGCATCCGTTTACCAAGAAATTTTGGAGCACTTCTTTCTTCCTTCTGCTGACCAGCTTTTTGAAGATGCTGATTTCATTTTCCAGCAGGATTTTGCACCTGCCCACACTGCCAAAAGCACCAAAAGTTGGTTAAATGACCATGGTGTTGTTGTGCTTGTCTGGCCAGCAAACTCACCAGACCTGAACCCCAGAGAGAATCTATGAGGTATTGTCAAGAGGAAAATGAGAACCAAGAAACCAAAAAATGCAGATGAGCTGAAGGCCACTGTCAAAGAAACCTGGGCTTCCATACCACCTCAGCAGTGCCACAAACTGATCGCCGCCATGCCACGCCGAATTGGGGCAGTAATTAAAGCAAAAAGAGCCCCTACCAAGTGTTGAGTACATGTACAGTAAATGAACATTTTTTTCAGAAGGCCAACAATTCACTAAAAATGTTTTTTTTTTATTTATTTATTTTTATTGGTCTTATGAAGTATTAATTTGTTGAGAAAGTGAATTGGTGGGTTTTTGTTAAATGTGAGCCAAAATCATCACAATTAAAAGAACCAAAGACTTAAACTACTTCACTCTGTGTGCACTGAATTTATTTAATACACGAGTTTCACAATTTGAGTTGAATTACTGAAATAAATGAACTTTTCCATGACATTCTAATTTACTGAGATGCACCTGTATATGCCTGCATGCTTACATTCACTTTATTTGTTTAATTAGGCACATTGGGACGCAGCATAAAACTTAAGATTTAGTCCTACACTACACTTAAATTACCAATGAGATGCTTGATAATTAACTTTTAATCACGGCTTTGAGCCGAGAATTTTTTTACACTTAAGTCAATACTTACAAGCATTCTTGAGAGTAATTCTCAGAGGCTTGATAAATACAGTCCCATATCTACTGACATAGGCTACCGTATACCGCAAATCAGCCAAAAAATACCAAGATTTGAATTTTTGCTCATATCACCCAGTCCTATACAGAAGTGTACTGGAGTATAATTAAAGTGTAGTGGAGTTTTTTTTTTTTTTTTTTTTTTTTAAGAACTAAATTGCAAAAATTACCTAAACAGTAAACCCCCAGGTATCTTTATTAGTTAGCATTGCATATTCCCACTTCAAAATCCCCTCTGAAGCGCATCATTCAGTAGTGAATGAGTCCTGCATTAGCCAAATCATTACTGTCCAGCAAACGAGTAGCATGTGAACAAATGCAAATATTCCCTAAAAACACTCACCAATCAGGACCGTCAGGACCGAGGCGTAAACATGTGCCAGAAAGCAACCAAGCAACCTCAGCTGTAGCTAAGCTGAATAAAAAGAAATGATTTGACTGATGAAACTTGAAGACAGTAAACACACGATTGCGAAAATGTATGGTTCATGTGTGTTTTTCAAGTCATCTCCAGGTAATAAAAAAGCAAAGTAAAAATATATATACAGAAACACAGCATCACTCCAAAAATGTGAGGAAAAAAGATTTATTTCTGTACAAAAGTCTTTATATATATTTTTTTCTTATCTAAAGTAATACATTTTTATTACTTGGAAATCATTCACATTTACATCACATCCATATACAACTTAATGTCATGTATATTTGAATTATACACTAAAGTGAAAATTGTACTTAAAGTTTTTTTTACAGATAGGACAGAATTACATTACAACTTAAAAGTCCCTTAAAAGATGTCCCTTCTGGATTTGTGTAATAGTGCCTGTACAATAAATAAGTATAAAATATATCTCTGTTATCAATCTGGATTTTTTTTTTTTTTTTTTTTAGAAACACACAAAACGTACAAAAACACTAACAAATTGCAATCTCCGAAAAAAGACCAGCTATTTCGGCAAAGGGACAATGTTGTACTTCTTGCCAAATGGAAGGAAAGCCAATTCATCACAGATTCGGTCATTTTATGATAGATTGACATTTACTAATGCTCAGATTCAAATCCAATCTCGATTATTCGATTTAAAGGAACTGTTCACCGAAAAATTGAGAAGAACTGTGTCCATGTGTTTTTTTTGTTTTTTTTTTACTCTTTAATGTTGTCTCAAACCTATATGGTGTAGTTTTTGCTTGAAAACATGTTTATAGTTATTTTTAAACGTTCATTTACAACACATGCCGTTTCTCACTTAATAATATTGCATTTTTTTCAGAAAATGTGAAATATGGATGCATGGACTACATTTATAGTGCTTTTGGAAGTTACACTACGTTTGGACATTTCCAAAAATTCTTGTTTGATGTTGCATCAAACAACATGATGTGTAAATAAATGAGTGAAATTTTCATTTTTGTGTGACCTGTTCCTTTAAGGCTGGATTGTTTTGTTTGTTTGTTTGTTTGTTTATTTTGTTTTGCTGGTTCTCTCATTCAACACTAACAAAACCAACTCTTGTGCGTGACAATTAAAATGAGAAAACCTCACGACATTTACAATCTGAAACCTCTTTTTCTACATATTTAGAAAAACGTTGTAACATGAAGGCAAACACCACCGAGAGGGACAAAAACAAGAAATTTTTTGTTCATTGTTAGTTTTTTTTTCTTTCTTGTTTTTCTCCCATCGAAACTCAAGTATATTCAACTGACGACACAATCCAAAAATCACAACGTCCACGTTGTCACATACAATGGAATCCGCTGGGAGGGGTTGCTAGGTAACATAAACACATGCTGGGCTGTGATTGGTGTCTTTAGGGTTTCGCTGGGCTCGTCCGGCAGTGCTGCTTCACACAGTGCTACTACAACAAGTACTCTGATAAGTCCCACTCTTCTTCACACTCGCCTCAACAGCTTCATCAGCTTAATCACAGGGATGGGCAGCACTTGGTGGAGTTTGGCCCGATCTTCATCAACACTCATCTTCACCCAGTCCGGCCGGAAGGAGCCTTTGAAGCCCACAAAGGCAAGTTTATCTGGAAAAAAAAATGGCCATAAAATGAGTTTTAATGACCTCATTCATGACAAAAATGTTGGTTAAGGCCAGTTTGAGATTCTACTATATGCATCAACATTTGCCAAACTGCAAACTGTAAAAAAATGTCAATTACTTAATTATACAGTCTTATTTAACAGAATATCTGAAACAGATTATTCAAACATGACAAATCATTACATAAATATTTAAAAAATAAAAAAATAAATAAAAAATATTAATATAAAAATGTTTTTAAAAGAAATTTATAAAAACCAAATTTTTAAAAGAAGTCTTTTCTTTTCACCAAAAATACAGTAAAAACTGTAATATTGTGAAATATTATTAAAATGTAAAATAAATGTTTCCTATTTAAATATATATTAAAATGTAGTTTATTCCTGTGATGGAAAGCTGAATTTTTTCTGTGATGGACTGGAACGCTGAATTTTTTCGGAAGCTATGATCCGTCTCAGTCTTCAGAGTCTGTGGAAGTTGTTGCCACAACTGCAACTTTTTAAAACACAACTCCAACATTTTTTCTCACAATTCTGACTTGCAATTCTGAGTTTATATCTATTTATTTTTTCTCAAAATTGTGAGAAATAAACTTGCAATTGCAAGAAAAAAAATCCTAATTGTGTAAAATCTGAATTCTGAGATAGAAAAAAAAAAACAACAGAAATGCACGAACATTTGTCTGTGCAACATTTGGCGTTGTTCACGTAACGAGCCATTGGGAAGCACTTGGAATGTTTTTCCTGCTTGAATGACAATTCAACATGATAAATATAATATGTGAAGGAAGGGTCGAGAGGAAGGACCCTGCTGCTCTGGTGTGTGTGTGTGTGTGTGTGTGTGTGTGTGTGTGTGTGTGTGTGTGTGTGTGTGTCCAACCCAGAAAACAGCTACTCTTTACATAGCTCGACTCTTTTTCTTTCATTGTCTGGGGGCTTCACTGTCTTTTTTTGTAGTAATATATCATAAAGCATCCCAAATACCATTGGGATCAAACTCTATAAAAAAAAAATAATTTTTAAATACATAAACTGAGACACTAACAGATACACAACAGTTCAAAAGCTTGGGTTTAGCAAGATTTTTCTAATGTTTTTGAAAGAAGTCTCTTATGCATTGAAAAAACTTATTATTTTTATATATATATATATATATATAATTAAAATTTAAAAGAGCTACTGTGTATTTAAATATATTTTAAAACTTTATATATTCCTTGGATGCAAAGCTGAATTTTCAGCAATCATTACATTTGAAATAAAAAATGTTTGTAACATAATAAATGACTTTACTGTCACTGTTGATCCATTTAATTTAATCTTGATGAATAAAAGCTTTATTTCTTTCAAACAAAATACTTTCTGACTCCAAACTTTGATGCCGTAGAGCAAAATACATTACGTACTAGATAATAAGATCTACTTTGCTTGGTTACGAGTGTTTCCTAGTATGCACATTTGTTTCAAACCTATAAATAATGTAAATTCCTTCATGTACTGATAATGCTGAATTATTATGAGGGAATCTTATTACCTTTCAACTTCACCGTCTGATCTGCTCCGAGGGTTTGGAGAATTTTGGTCCATGGCCCTCTGGTCACCAGTTTCCCTTTAGACGTGACCAAAACCACCGACCTGCAAGTGCAAGAAATGTGTTTCAGTCAGACACCACGGTTAAAAATAGAGGAGGAACACATTAAAAGTATTCAAAGAAAAGTTCTTTGAACAATAAACACTCTGAAGTGGGGGCACGGGGCTGCTACACCACCCAAATTAGGCTTCACTTTGTTTTACTTTACCTACATAAACTTGTGATATCATAGTTCAGTTTCAGTGACCACCAAAGCTAAATTTCAAGGCCACTGATGCATATGTAAACATACAAATGGGTTCTCCCTCTATGGTTGTGTGATTATGTCCTATTCAGTGCTTTTATGTGAGAATCTAAACACTCCAGCAGTGTCAGAGCGGCGCTACCCAACTTATCCATGCAGAACGGATAAAATATCTGCACGCCCCACTTCACAGCACAGACCAATTTGGAAAGAGCCGGTTTTTGTTTTTTTTTTTTTTTTGTTTGTGTCGCACAAAGCTGTGTGATTCACTGTCCTCGAACTTCAACACGTAACAAAAAAAAACCAATACATAAAGTAGAAAAACACAGATGGCTTCCACCAAGCTCAGATAATAAAAACCTTAAAACCAAAAAAAAAAAAAAAGCTTCTTTAAAAACTGAAACAAAAAGATCATTTTTGACCTCTTAAATACCTAGTTTTAGTTTAATTTACACAAGAAACAAAAGTAAAAGTAATTGATTGATTTTGTATGCATGTAATCTGATGATTCATGCATTATACATGAAAATATATGCAGCATAAATCTTTCTATCAATCTTACAGCTCAAATGGAGAAGTGAGAAAAGTCTCATGCTCACCAAGGCTGTATTTTTAACAAAAATACTGAAAAAACAACAACAACTATAAGTTAAAATAACTTTATTCTATTTGAATATATTTTAAAATGTAATTTATTCCTGTGATCAAAGCTGAATTTTCAGCATCATTACTCCAGTCTTCAGTGTCACATGATCCTTCAGAAATCATTCTAATATGCTGATTTGCTGCTCAAGAAACATTTATTATGAACAACTGGCTTTTGATGAATTTAATGCATCCCTGCTGAATAAAACCCTTACAATTAGAATAGAATTTTTAAAAAGTATAACATTTCATTGCATGTGCATTTGATTTTGTATGGACATAAACTATGCATGCATATATTTTATATTATTCTTACTCGTCTTTGAGGTTTGTGATGTAGTTTTCTAGCTGAGCTGGAATTCCCATCAGTATGGAGTTCCTGAAGCCTTTAGACTCCAGGATTTTACCGCTGTGGCCATCAATCACAGTCAAATGAATGCCGTCCTCCAATTGATAGATCTTCTTGCCATTCACCTACAAAAACAATAGCTTTTTTTTCATTTGTTTTATCTTTTTCTTTAAATATCTTGCTTGGTCTGTCTCTATCCCTATAGTTCTCTTTCCACAAAAAAAAAAAAAAAAAAAAAAAGATTTCAAAATAAATAAATGACATAATCACTATTAATTTAACAAATGAATAATAAATTAATTAATTAATTTTTAAAAATAATATGATATAATATAATATAATATAATATAATATAATATAATATAATATAATATAATATAATATAATATAAAGGCCAGCTAAACCTAGACTAAACCAGCTAAACATCAGCAAACCACCTTAAGGTAATGAGAACTGATGTTGTAGGTGTTAATGACACATTATTAAGAGTTTGTACCTCAGTGTAGGCGAAGTCCTCTTTGATGTGGAAGAAGCGTGTGTTATAGGACTCTAGTTTGACTTCAAGGAAGTGCTCCGGCGTGTGAGGCTGGAAAGGAAACAGGAGATTACAATAATCTAACACACAATTATTTTTCATTTATTTTGTAATTTTCTTGTCAATTGTTATAGCAATTATTTATTTTAATTTAAAATAGCTATCATTGCTATATATCTACCTAAATATATAAAAATATATTAAATAATTATATATAATTAACATTGACATACTTTATATATAATTTATAAAAAATATAAAAATGTAATCAAATGTAAATTGTAAATGTATAATATATAAATTGTATTGTATGGATTTTTTATAATAATAATAATACCCATATTGGTTGACCACTATTTTTTTAACACACACACACACACACACACACACACACACACACACACACACACACACACACACACACACACACACACACATATATATATATCAAATGTATATCTATATCTATCTATCTATCTATCTATCTATCTATATATATATTTTTTTTTCTGTATATTACCTTTGTATAATTCATATATATTAATATTTATGTCGGTATAGACATTTAAAAACCATTTGTGACCCTGGAGCACAAAACCAGTCTTAAGTCACTGGGGTATATTAGTAGCAATAGCCAAAAAAACATTGTATGGGTCAAATTTATTGATTTTTCTTTTATGCCAAAAATCATTTGTTTTGTGGTCCAGGGTCACATTTCAGTCGAGCACAATGGAGGAACCTGTTGAGCAAACGTTTACAGAAAGATGTCAAAAAAAAACAACAACCATCCTGAACAAAAAACAACAACACATGCATATTCTCATTTATCCCGCACAATTCGATTGCCAGGAGACAATCAAACACCAGCAAAGCTGACAGAAGCATTGCTGTTTGTTTCTTTAGACATCATCTTAAGAGCATCAAGCAAGTTGCAGGAATCCAGCAGGAACGTCCCACATCCGACCCTCAGCATCACACCAGACTTCAAACACAGATGCTCTGTAAAGTCAAAAGTGTCTCCTCACCAGTTTGGAGCGAGGCAGTTTTTTGGGCATAGGCACATCTACGACGGGCATCTCGGTGTGTTTGGGGTTTAGCTCTCAGCCATGCAGTGCGGGCACTGGGGCCCCGCTGCCGGGGGGAATTAACGCTTTCACAACCCTTCACCGAGCAGAACGCAAAGTCTTCCTTCTCCTCAAAAAAGTCGCTTCCTTCTCATTGTGCGCTTTTTGATGGGAGCAACAAAGAGCAGCCTGCGGGGAAGACAGCAGACAGACATCAGAGAGAGCGAGAGAAACACAGAGATCAGCACACGGACGGGAGCAACAGCGGGAGTTTGGAAGCTGTGACACTTTTGAAACGACATCAAAACTTATAATTGACAAAACTGCAGCGTTTAGCATCCAGCCTCCTGGGTAATTTCAGAGCAGTTCCAATCGAGTGATATTTCTCATTGCTACAATTTAATGATGTTTTATTAGCCACAGAAGACTGACATAGCTAAATTAAGAACAGTTATTTTTTCATCCTCTATGAAAACACAGATGTCTTATAATAACTTCTACTTTGCTCAGTATGACTTTCCATTAGACCAGTCAATAGAACAGTCAATAGAACGCCCAACTTATATATAATTAACGCAAAAATATCTTAAATACTGTAAACATATTTATTAAACATTCACTTCATAATTGATTCAAAAACTTATGATAACTTTATTAAAACATACAAAAACTCAACCATCTATCACACAACACTAAAATCATTTTTAAATAAAACCATATCGGAGAAAGACCTTCTTTATGGGTCATTAATTAAACAAAACAATCCTGACAACAGAAAAATCACAATTCAGTCAAAATCATTTTTGCACTCTTTTTTATGGTCAAATATAATTACCACCAGCTCAACAACAACAAAAATTAAATAAAAATAAAAAAATCACCCATGGGCAAAACATTCAAAGTGATAAAAGTATCTGTCAAAACACATAAATGTAAATGTAATTTCCATAAAGTGTGGGGTAAAGTTGTTTTTATTATTGCATATTGATTGTATTTGATTTGAATTTTTTTGTGAACGTCAGATTGTTTTAATATATATAATACACACAATTTAAAATAATTTATTAATATATTTTATAATGTTATTTATTCATGTGATTACAAAATATTTTTTGTGGAATCCGTGACTCAGCATTTCAATCAATAAGGTTTTTTTTTTTTTTATTTTTTTTTACGAATTGTCTTATTCAGCAAGGACACTTTAAATTGATAAAAAAAAAAAAAATGTAAATACACATTATGTTACCAGTTATTTTTTATTTCAAAGATAATGACTGCTGAATATTCAGCTTTGCCTTTATTTAATTTTAATTATTTTATTACTTACGCACACACACACACACATAAATAAATATATACTAAAATTGCAATTAAATGTTTATTAAAATATAAATATTATTAATATAAATTGCAAATAAATATTAAAGGTATAATATAATATATTAATATCAATATTAATTTAAGCTATTTAGTTGATGGGGCTTTGTATTGTATTGTATTGTATTGTATTATATTGATTATTCAATTATTTGTGTACTGAACATACAAATAATCATCATTATCACATTTTGACACACTTAATTAATTTATCACAAACACACACGCAAAAACACACACTCTGTTGTCTTTTCTCCTTACCTGATCCTGATCCCACACTTCTCTGCATCATTTCCTGTCTTCTCTTAACTAGTCTTATCAATAAAAAAAGACCATTTCTATTTGGTACGACATCTTTTTACATTCACTAGCACTACACCTGCAGCTGCAGACAGGAGTGAGGATAGTGTCGCACAGAGATTATATAAAGCCAGCTGTTATTTGTCCATGTGGAGACACATCTGCTCTTACCCAGTGTCCTCCTCCCAGTAGTAATATCCTCTCGTCTGGTGAGAGTGGCCCATCTTCTCTCTCTGAGTGGTCCTCATGAACACCCCGGTCTTCCTCGTCTCTTTGGTGAGGCGGTTGTGGATGTCAGAGATTATGGTGAACACTGTGCCTTTTGGGTAGCAGACGCCCACGTTTATCCAGTCATTTCTGTAAATGAAGCAATAACAATGCTGTCATTTGTATTAGTATTAGCATCAGACACAAACTGATAGACTTAATATACCTAATTAATATTATCAACATTAACTAGAAAGCGGTGCACACCTTAAATAAAAAAGTAACCTAGTTCAGAGGATCTGGATTAATTGGAAAGCAAGATGTGTATTTAATTAAATATAATTGATAATCATTGTTACAAACATTGCTATTTTGACATAAGCATGCACACCTTAATTTAAAAAGTAAAATATATATATTATATATATATATATATATATATATATATATATATTATATATATAAAGATATATATATATATATAAACAAAGAAAATAAAAACCAACAACAGCATGCAGCTCTTAACTGTTTCTTAATTAAGTAAAAACTGCTTCATGTTTTTACAAGTAATTATTCAAGACAAATAAACAGTCAGTAATTAAACAAAGAACAGAGAAACAAATTACAAGCAAGTCAGATACAAATAAAGATACTAAGAGACAAATGAAGTAAACAGTGCTTAAAATATTCACGTAAACATTCAGAAATCAAACTAATAATGCAACAATCACATTCACAATGATATACATTAATTACTGCCATAATATGATACATTAATAGTGATTACGTAGGAGTTTTACTGACAAGAAGATTTTTAATTAAATTCAGCTGTACAGTTTTTTTGTGTGTGTGTGTGTGCCTAAATTAGTGTTCACAGTTCATCCTAGTGAGCTCATTACAGCTACTTAAGTCATCCAGCCAAGAGCAGTGAGTAATTTCCATGATTTGCTGTTAATATTGTGGTTTGATTATAATTAATGACATAGCGACAGGTCTATTAGGCTGCATTTACACCCGAAGGCCTCATATTCAGGCCATATTCAGATGGCACAAAAATATTGGCTGGTGTCTTAAGCACCAAAACTTCCATTGCTTGGACAAACAGAATGCCCCGCCCCCACATTCCTTATAGCTGTCTATGCATGAAGGCATACATATTAAAGAGCAAAAGACACAATAGATCAACTAAATACAAAATAAAAATAAAATACAACAAGACTACACAAAACTACTACCAATCAATAAACAAATCTTATTATTAAAAATATATTTTTTAATATATTTTTTATTTTATTATTTAAATTAAACAATTTGAACAAATCAATCAATAAATATATTACAATTGCAATAATACTATAGTATTGTAAAATCAATAGAAACATTAAATAGACTGCATTTATTTAATAATAATACAAAAATAATACTAATAATATTATAAATATACCAATAAATATACCAAATAATATTTTTTATTACTTTAATTATACAAATTAAAAACATTAAACAATAAATAAATATACTACTATTGCAACAGTACTGAAAAATAAAAATAAGTATTTAATAACTATTTTTATTTATTTAATAATAATATTAATATATTATTATTATTATTATAAATATTCCATTTTTTTTATTATTTAAATTATATAAAAATAAGTATATAAATTTAAATTATATAAATTAAAATCATCAATAAATAAATATACCACTATTGCAACAGTACTGAAAAATAAAAATAAGTATATAAATATTTTTTATTTATAATAATATTAATTTCCAATCTTTTCAAACATTATCTTTTTTTTTTTTTTTTTTTTTTTTTTTTTTTTTTTTTTTTTTTTTGGTGGAAAACTGCTGGGAGACCTTTAAAATGCTCTCTTGTTGACAACAGATATTAATAATTAAAGATGATAAATTTACCCTGAAGTTTGTCCACAAGAAAAGCTTGAACCTGAGCGAAGTGAAAACTATCAAGACTATAGAGTGCTGCAGAAATGACGTATTTTTGTAGGCCAAAATTTGGAAATGAGATGAATTTTTTCCCTTCCAGATCCATCATACTGAAGACAACGTGTTTCTTGATGTCTGTGCAATACAAGATTCTAACTCAAATTTTCAGGAAAAGATTTCAT
This sequence comes from Cyprinus carpio, assembly GCF_018340385.1. NCBI lineage: Eukaryota > Metazoa > Chordata > Actinopteri > Cypriniformes > Cyprinidae > Cyprinus > Cyprinus carpio. The sequence goes on along the minus strand of NC_056578.1, from coordinate 8,174,911 downwards.
TTTATTTTTTAATCCAGGGAACCAGGGTGATGTGAGCTTCTGGGCTGGCCTACAAAAATGCATCATCACTGCAGTGCTCAGTCAACAGAATCGATCTCTTGCTGACCTGTTGAAGTTGATGAGCCAGATTGTGACCTCGGCAGGAGCTGCTTGGTCCCAGTGCATGGTGTATCCTTTACTCAGCATGACCACAGGCTGGAATTGCTGGTAGTGATTTCTCTTTCCCAGAGCACCAACCAGCTCCAGAGGCTTGTCTGGATACTCATCCTTCACCATCTTCATGTTAAGGTTGGCTGGGGTTCGGGTCTGGACGTAAATCTGGAGGTTGGGGGGGTGGGGGGGGGGGGGCAGAATATTTTGCATGGTATTTAAGTGCACGTGAAAAAACCCTTGAGTGTTTGACAGCTTTGACAGATTGATTGCCTTTCTCTCAGGAAACTCATTTTAAGGAAGACTAACCAGGTGTCTGGCTTTGTCAGAGGAAGAAAACACAAGTTCTTGGAATGTACTAAACAAGGTGCAGCTGTTTGCGTGTAGATGCTTGTGTACCGACTGGCCGAATGAAGGCCGCTGGCACCAAACATGGGAATGTTTTGGGAGTAACAGGAGGGTGTGGGTCAGACTCACCTGGGCGTAGTGCCCGCTGCAGATGGCAGCTCTCCAGTCGGGGATGTCAATGCAGTCAGGGTGTCTCAGGAGCCAGTTGTCCTCTTTGATCAGGAAAGCGCCCGGGTATTCGCTCACCGAGCCGTCGATGTCGTGGAAAATGGTTGTCTTGTCACCATCCACCTAAACCATGCTCAACCACGGTCCACCTTAAACAAAAAGAACACGCGTGAAGTAATCTAGAGCCACGATTAGAGACAAGGGAATGGTAAACATGGGAAATTAGGAAATTATTTAAAAACGACTTTACAATGACTTGTATTCTCTGAAAACAATTTTTGTTACAAAATCTGAAAACTGATTTTGTAACTGTTTTGTTTGCATCTGACACATATCTAACCTACATATATACATCTTAATTGAGAATATTTTACATGATCTATTTATATATTCACAGCTGCTGTACCATTTAAAAGTTTTGGGTCAGTAAGATTTTGTTAATGGTTTTGAAAGACTGTTATGCTCACCAAGGCTGCATTTATTTAATCAAAAATACAGCAAAAATAAATAAATAAATATTACAATTAAAATGACTGAATGTGTTGTAATATATTTTAAAATATAATTTATTACTGTGATGCAAAGCTAAATTTTCAGCATCATTACTCCAGTCTTCAGTGTCACACGATCCTTCAGAAATCATACTAATATGCTGATTTGCTCTTCAAGAAATATACAACATTTTGTCAGAATTATTAGATAAACAGAAAGATTTTTAGTTTTTATTTAATATAGAAATCTTTTAAAACATAAATGTCTTCACTGTCACTTCTTATCAATTTAATGCATCCTTGCTGATTTAAAGTATTACTTTCTTTAAAAAATAATAATAAAATACATACTGACCCCAAAATTGTGAACAGTAGAGTGTATTAAATAGCCATTTGGTAATGCTTATTTTGGATATTCTGGTTAATTAAACACTATAAAGCAAAAGTTAAACTAATATTATTATAACATTATCTTTTAAAATGTATGACTCTAAATTCTGAATTGGATAAGTCATGTTTAAAGCCGTTACTAATTCTCACTTCTGCGTGTTTACATTTGATAAATTCTACATTACTGTGGCAAGGCAATCATAAACAAACAAACAAAAAAAATTGCAGTTTGTTACATTTATATTAGTTCTCTGCCTTGACTTGTTTGGGATGCATGACTCTTATATCTTGAAATATCTTAAAGCGATGCGAATCCACTTATAGCAAGTATATATTATAAAACATAAACAATGCTCAAAATATTTCTTTTGGCATACAGTATGTATGGCCACACAATCCTAATCAGATCTGTGCTTTAGACTTTGCAGCCAATGAAGCTTCATATCTGACTATTGGAAGTGACAGGAGGGTGGGAGAGATGTGATTATAACTAGAGGAAGGACAACCTCTGTCAGTGAGAAGATGCTCAAAAATGTTATAATCCTCTTTGACAACCTGCACGGAATCAATCAGAGTTCCTGGAATAGCTCCCAGCACAATGAGTGCTGACATATATTTGTCACAGGGGTCCCAAAGATCTGGAGGATACCAGACATTCGCTTACTGGCACGTCATCGAAGGTGATGTCGGTGACGTTGTTGTTCGGGCAGCTCTGCCACGAGTTGTTCAGGCGGAAGCCAAAAGCGCTGGTGTGTCGTCCGTCTGTCGTCCCTTCGAGAGCAATGAATTGCGGGAAGGTGCAGTTCTGGATGTTGATTTTGTCTCGTTCGATTTGCATTCCACGAATGGGGAAGTCCCTGCAGGGCAGAGGGCAATGACACCCGTGAACTGGTTTGCACTCATCAAATAACATCCAGGATGGGACATTTGCTCCATGTAATGCAATGGACAGTGGATAGTTTTAAATATGAACTGAGAAAAAATATTTGCAAAATCAACAGAAATTATATTTTCTGAGAAACTAGATGCACTAAATTAAAAAGGGCATTTTTTTTTATTTAATTTTTTTATACTAATGTTTTATAATATTTTTAATTCTAATTTTGTACTTTCACCACCAATAATTATTTTGTATATAAAATTTTTATATTTAGATTTCACATTATATAAAAAATAATTAGTATATTATTTATATCTTTAGATAAAAATTTTTTTTTATCTTTTTATCTTTAGTCATTTTAGTGATTCAAACTAAACTTATTTTATTGAAAACATTTTCTACTTTTTTTTTTTTATATTACTCTTTAGGTTACATGTATTTTCTTTTTATTTTTAGTTTATACTTATTTCCAATTAGTAATTTAAGTGATTTAACTTCAACTTAAAAATTTAGTTAGTTGCCAATGCACACTTTATCATTATTGTTTAGTTTAATATTCTAATATTAAAATTTTAATAATCTAATATTTAAATATATTCTAATATTTTTTCTAATATGTTATTTTGTTTTAGCTTTATTTCAATAAACAAAAAAGTTTTTAATAGTTTTAGTTAACAGTAATCACCCTGTGTTGAATAACAAAATAATGTGCATTCATACAATATACATTTTTGCCTTGTCTTGAGAAAAAAAAATTGACTGAGATAAATTTTACTGTTATAATAATAATAATAATTATTATTATTATTATTTAAACAAGACAAAAAATACTAATGTTTGACCTTTGTGGGTTTGGACACAGTCATAAGGATTGAAGATGCTCTTCTTTTGACTATTTTCTTCCTCATTTTGAACAGCTATAACTTTCTCTCCCAGCGGTGGAAACTCGCCAAACTTGGCATGCATGAAGGGTCTGGGGTTAATTGCATTTTCTTTCATTTTGGGATGGATGGGATGTATGGTTGCCTAGCAACTAGTGATTAAATTTTCAATATTTAAAACACCCACTTCCCTGTCTGAGTTTAAAATTTCATAGTCCTTATGAGTGACAAATTTTCCCAAAGGACCCATAAATTGTTTTATCATTATTTTCTTCTCATCAACTGCTTATCAGATGGTGATTTTTTTTTGTTTTTTGTTTTTTGTTTTTTTATGGCATCTCTGAATAGCCAGTATAAGTTTGCAAAAGTTAAACAGATGCATTTTTCGGAATGTATTCATTAAAATGCAAGATCATCAATGCTAATGACAAGTGTATTTATACTTGTAGACTTTATAAATGTGTAGTGAATTTATAAATCACAACTGGCACAAAACTGCTATTTTGTTTGAATCAGCTGTTTTTGCAAATCTATTTGCTGCCACTAGTGCTGTTCTAATGTGTCTTATCCTTTCTACAAATGGCTGTTCTTTTAAGAGAACAATTCAAAAGACAGTGACGGCTGAATTGTCAAATTAAAGTTCTTTTCTACAATCTAAAAGAATAATGCTTGAAGTTTAAAGAAGGCACCTGACACTTTTCAGAGAAAGAGAGAGAGATTTTTTTCAGTTTGACTCATGGGTGCAATAAAAATGGTGGTAAAAGTGTTTTAGCATTCAATTTTTGTACACATCCACACAAAATCCAGCATTTTCTATAGGAGCAGAAGACAGAATACAAAGTGACAGGTGCTGAGCTTCAATATTACAGATGAAAGTCAAGCACATGAAATCCTCAAGCCCTGTCAGGTATAAAGGAGTCTAGTGATAAATTGCTCTGAGACGTCAGAGAAAACAAAGTAAAAGCTGAAACTTTGGATTGACTTCTTCCCAATTGTAAACCGAACTCACTAAGCATATCTTTACAACAGTTTCCTCTACTGACTGGATTCCACTAATTATGGCTTCCAGCTATTTAGTTTATTGCAGGTTTTGCAGAAACTACACGCTTCACCTTTAGTCAAAATGAAGTCCAAATGGACTTTTTTACTTTGTGAAAGGAATAGTTCACCAAAAAAAATGAAAATTTACTCTCGCTCAGTCCATCCAAAATGTAGATGAGTTTGTTTCTTTATGGGAACAGTTTTGAGAAATTTAGCATTATATCACTTGCTCACCAGTGGATCCTCTGCAGTGAATGGGTGCCGTCAGGTTGAGAGTCTAAACAGCTGATAAAAACATCACAAGAATCCACAAGTAATCCACACCACTCCAGTCCATCAGTCACAAGTCCATCTTGTGAAGCGAAAAAATGCATGCTTATTAGAAACAAATATATCGTTAAGGCATTTTAACTTTAAACCTTTGCTTCCGGCTAAAAAAGCCTTTGAGTCCATAATCCATAATAATTTTTTCTCCAGTAAATAAGTCCATCCCGTTGTCCTCTCACATCAAAATCCACCCAGATGTTTGTTTATGAACTGTTTTGGACTGTTTTTGCTTGTAATCAGTGCTTGGTCTGTGCATATTTCACTCCTGATTCAGACAAGATGACTTAACTGGCGAAAGCAATATTATGGATAAAGGACTTGTATTTTAGCCATTAAAAATGCATCTTAATGATGAATTACTTTCTTACAAACTTCACAAATTGATGGGCTGGAGTGGTGTGTATTATTGTGATGTTTTTATCAGCTGTTTGGACTTATTCTGACGGCACCCATTCACTGCAGAGGATCCACTGGTGAGCAAGTGATGCACTGCTACATTTCTCCAAATCTGTTTGTCTTAAATTATTCCTTTTTGATATTTTGTATCATGATCCAATCAATTCCTGATGGATATTGATGCATATAAATGCCATATATGCACATATATTAACAGAAGTTCATTGATTTTAATTGCAGATTTGTACTGACAACTCACTTAAGCCTTTGGGCAACAAAAGTTGCTGAAGGCACAATCACTCTTTTGCCATTTGTAATTTCATTCAGGGTTTAAAAAAATTATTTCAGTTCATCAGGACAGCTGTGATATCTCAGGACATCTAATTCAGTGATATCTGTCATATAATGGGTATATTTTCTGAGTGCCATTTTACAAAAATGGCTTACAGCACCTTTAAGACATTTCTGGGAAAAATGTGGACATTAAGAGATCAAAGTCAAAATCAAGGTTGAAGGGATTTTTCTTTTTGCAAGACCACAGAAATGAACAAATGTTTCCCTGGAAACCTGGCAATCCACACCATTCACAACACTTTTAAATAGTGTTTTAAAAACCAAGATAAATGGTAAACTGGAGTTCACAACACTCACACTCCTCTGGGCAGAGACCTGTTGAGATGATCTGGGCCGCCCGGACCCCAGGATTGATCATTCAAGTCAGGCATCCCTCTGTTCCCGCTCTCTCCCACAAACAGAGAGTTCTTCACCTCCTGACGGGAGCCGTCGTCATCCGGGAAGGTTCCTCCACTATGCACGAACACAGGAGCACAAAGTGAGAAAAACAGCGTGCGAATCCACACCTTTTGAAAATATACACCACATCTCTGCTGCTTTCTCACCAATAAATTACTTTCACATTCCCAGAAAAGCCCTGACTCCTTCCCTGCATCTTAAGAAGTTGCCCATATAAGGCATTTTCCAATTACAGGCACTACGCCCTTCGCTATAATGAATTCAGCAAATATGAACATATTTAATTTTAAGACTGCTGAAATGGGTGCTAAGAAAATAATAGAATATAGAATAAAGGAAAAATGGTGATTAGGGAGTTTACCTGGCGAGAGTCAGGCCGATTCCATTATCAGCGAACCTGCGTGCAATTAAGATGAAGGAACATGTCAATGCTGACCGCAATAACGCTCAACAGATTCAAGAGCGCAGACAATTACAACTGACTCACAAGCATGATTGAAGTCAGATAAATCTGTCAGAGATGCACAAAAGAATGAGAATTTATTTGCCAACTGTAGCTATTTTACTGACGCTATGTAAAATAACTCACTAGCAAATCATTTTTATGTAAAAAATGTAGTGCATTTAAATCATCAATTTTAATGAAGCCCTTCAGTGGATATTGCATTTTGTAAGTGATTGTTGATGCATGCATGATGAATTCAGACAGTAAACATTTATCTGGATAAAAATAAAAATAAAAATAAAAATAAAATGCTAAGAAGATGACATAATGACATAATGTCACACAATGACATAAATACCAGTGGAAAATTTAAGATTGAATGTTCCATCTGGCTAAGATTGAATAGAAATGAAATTAAATTAAATGAAATTAATTTAAATAATTAAAAAAATATTAAATATGCTGTTGAGAAGATTACATAATGACATAAATGCCAGTGGTAAAATTTAAGATTAAAATTTTAAGATTAAAATAGTCCCACCTGTATATGACTAAACTAAACTGAACTGAACTGAACTGAACTGAACTGAACTAAACTAAACTAAACTAAATTACGCTAAACTAAACAAAACTAAACTAAACTAAACTAAACTGAACTGAACTGAACTGAACTGAACTGAACTGAACTGAACTGAACTGAACTGAACTGAACTGAACTAAACTAAACTAAACTAAACAAGCTAAACTAAACTAAACTAAACTAAACTAAACTAAACTAAACTAAACTAAACTAAACTAAACTAAGCTGAACTGAACTAAAATAAACAACTGAACTAAAATAAACTAAACTGAACTGAACTGAACTGAACTAATCTGAACTGAACTGAACTGAACTAAAATAAACAACTGAACTAAAATAAACTAAACTGAACTGAACTAATCTGAAGTGAACTGAACTGAACTAAAATAAACTGAACTGAACTGAACTGAACTAAAATAAACTAAACTGAACTGAACTGAACTAAGCTAAACTAACTAAACTAAACTAAACTAAACTAACCTAAACTGAACTGAACTGAACTGAAATAAACTTGACTGGACTGGACTGAACTGAACTGAACTGAACTGAACTATAAAATAACACTTACTGGCAATCGTCCAGCCAAACGTCTCCTCCTCTCAGCCATGCACCATGGTCCTGGTTCTTGTAGGCCACAAAATGGTGGACTAGAGCAGGAACTCTTGGTTTGAAGGGGTCAGCATCCTGGTGTGGGCCGTACCTGCCAATAAAAAGGCTCGGCATGAATGCAGATTAACTGGCTAAATGGTATAGTTTAGTGTCCCTTCTAAAAAGACAGGAATGCCACACTGAGTACCAGCACAGTGATGTTATTAACCAAGCTGGTGTGCTGGTTAACTAGCAGCATGATCTTCGTGGTTGTCAAAGTGGAGGTATATATTGGCTTCAGAAGACTTGAAAAATAGAGCACTGGTCATATGTACTACTTCTGAAAAACTTTTGTGAGTTTTGTCGGAGCAGGGGTGAGAAACTGCAAATGCTAACCTCGCTCCTACGAGGGAGAGATAGGGTCTCTTGTCCTTCGCATTAGCCTCGGTCGTCTTTACTCCATGATCGAGGATCATCCCCGCCTACCATAATACATAAACAAAACATGAGTGTCATGCTACACCCCAATTAAAATACTGATATATACAGCAATTTGTTCACTCTTCTTTGCGAATTATGAGTATTATGCATTTTTTTATAAGTTAATACTAATTAAGAAAATAATTGTAATATTTGTACTTTTACATTACACTGGAGAACCATTTAAAATTAACTAGTGAAGGCATAAAATAAAAAAAATAAAAAATTAATATACACACTTTCCCTTATACTCTATCAGTCATTAGTCCGGAGTCAGTAAGTTTATTTATTTATTTATTTATTTTAAAGAAATGAATACTTTTATTTATCAAGGATGCATTAAATTGATCAAAATAATAGATTTTCTATTTCAAAGTAAATTCTGTTCACTTTCTAGTACTTAAAAAAAAATCCTAAACAACTTTAAAAAAATCTTACTGACTCCAAAATTTTGAACAATCTATTTTTCCAAACAAAAATTTCAAAAAACACCAACTTACATGCATAAAAAAAAAACACATCTCAGTTTTCCTCTCTCTAAAAGCTTGGCATCATAAAGATAAGTTGTGCTGTACTGAGGATGGTACTGTATTTCAGCATAAAGAGACCAACCCCGGATTCCCCAACCCTTAAATCATGTTTTACTAAAGGGCTAAGTAGCTAGCAGCTCAAAATGAATTATATTTCAATTATGGTGGCCACACTGAGAATGACACCATAGATTACTGCAGGAGGGCGAGAGAAAACGTTCGCTTAAACAACAAGGTCATCAATCTCAAGCATCGGCCTTTTAATGGTGTATACAGAGAGCGGCGCTAGCGGCACCTATACCTCCGGTGCCGTGGCCCACTTTCATTCACGATGACACACACACTCACACTCACCCTGTAATTGGAATGAGCTCTGTTATTAATGAACAGCCCCATGGGTGTATGTTCGGACTTGCCGGGGGAGTACATGCCCTCCGATGGACCGGTGGGGACGTGGTGGAAAATGAACCAGAATCCTGTTTCCTGCAAGACCACACACACACACATATTACATGTGCACGGAGACAGTGCTAATGGCCATCCTAATGACACAAAACACATTGAGAATGAGCTCACAGCGGTATATAAAAAATATCTGCGGCTGAGCAACACACGGCGCTGTATGATCCATCACAAAAAAGCATGGTAGGTGGAAAGGAGCCACCGAGATACAGTGGCACCATTAATCAGAGGCATCGCTGTGGTAACAAGACTAACCTCGGATCCGGCCGCGGCACAGTTGATGAGATTGTTATTGGGGTTAGCCATCCAGAAGGTGGAGGTGGCGCTGAGAAAGCGAGAGAAGGACACTGATTAGATTGCACGGCTTCTTATTGCTGCCCAATTCTGCCGCCACAAACATAAACAAACACGGCTGACATTTAGCACATGTCCATTTTTAACCTCATTGCAACCAGATTCGGCTCTACTGTAACTACTGTAACTAAATGCGGAAAAAATACATGAGCGATTCATTTCTATCCATCTATCTAAGATGTGGTATGAAAATCTTACTGCAATATTTTAATGTGTGACTTAATCACGAATGACTAAAGTGGTGATATTACAGGATCTCTGGCAGTGTCTTCCTCTATAATTTAAGAGCTGTAAAGCTTTATCCTCTCTATCCAGTCTCTTGACTGAATTTCAATCTAAATGGTGCATCGTTCATGCAATATATATGAGAGCAATTAGCAATTTAATGCAGTTCACCTCCCTAACGCTTTGGAAGGCTCTTCGTTCCACATGCTACATGGAACTGGAATAAATGCACAGAAAAGGTGTTTGCATGAAGATAAACATCTATGTGGGGGATAAAAGCATCTGTTGCCTGTTGACGTGTTTGTGTGGCATTGGCACTGTTTTTAAGATGTGTAACTAGACATTGTTAAAAATGAAGGATTCAATTCCATAAGTATTCACCTTCACCATCCTAACGCTGCACAATTAACCACACTTCAAAGCAATTCCCAGCTCTCGGCAACTCTGCAGCACAAATTAAACATATTTACTGTCAACACTAAACCCTGTTTTTTTTCAAACCAGATAGTTTCGCTGCCAGAGTTTAGCAGGGCTTCTTAATGTGGGGATGTTGTTATTTTAATTAGCAAAGACTATCCAAGGTTCTAAGAATGCGAGTGCATCTAAGGATAAAAATCATTACACAATAATGAGCTTGGGCGGAAACGATCATCAGTGCGACCGCGTGTTGTGTTATTGCTTTCTAAAGAGGAAGTCTTGATTAAAGAATACCAGTGAGAGTGAGAAAACAACTACAAGAGTGTTTGTTAGAGTCATGAGTCAACAGAATGCAGCTAGTATAATGATCATGACAATGGTAACTCTTAATGATATAAAAAATTAGAGCTGCACAATTTGCTGCATGACAGCCATATTGCAGTTAGTTTCACAAATAATGGAAATGCAATTTGAACAGCAATATGATATGAAAACATTTCATTTCTTTGATATAAAAGCAACAATAAATAGAACATTGCTTAGATATAAAAGATAAAAGAATAAACTAAACTAGGGTTGGTTTACGATGGTTGGCTAGTTATACAGTCATCCAAGAGCCATTTGCTTCCATGAGGTCAACTAGTTCATTTATATATTAGTATATGTTTATGTATATGTGTATATACAAATATATATACTGTAAACTAGTCAATATCAGGGCTTATCGTTAACTAACACTGAAACTATTAAAAACATTTTGTTACCTGAAATGAAGCTGAAATTAATATGAAAAACTTTTTATAAGAAATGTAACATTTAAAAAAGTAATGTTTGAAGCACTAAAATCACTAAAATTACTATACTGAATAAATAAAAACTAAAACTGAAAAACAAACTAAACCTAAATAGTAATATTTAAAAAGAACAAAAACTAATAAAATGACAAAATAACAAAAAAAAATTATTATTTTTTTTTTTTTAAATAAAAGCTATTTTAAAATACATACATAAAATACATAACATTATACAAAAATTACAATTTATATCTATATCTATTTTATTTATCTATTTTTAGTTTCTATCTTAATATTGGCTATTCCTAAGACATTCCTAAGGCTATTCTCTCTGGTCAGTGAGTTTTACCTGCAGTCCTGGCGCGGTTTGGCCACGTATCCAGGATAAGCTCCGTTGGTTATGTCACGGCACATCTTGCTATCTCTGTCAGAGGGCAGAAGTGTGCTCGCCTTCACCAGCAGACCCAGACAATGGTCGAACGTGTTCCTCTCCTCCGGTCCGTCCTCAGTGAAGAAACAATGTCCCAAAGCATCATAGCCGACAATATCCTTCACCTACCGAGAAATTAAGAACATTAAATGACAGAAGATGAGGTTTTTAGCAACTGTCCAGTGGGCAACTAATGAAAACTAACTAAAAGAAACCCTATGACTTATAATTTACTCTTAATGAATCAGATTTAAAAAGAGAAGTAAAGGATCTTTATCTGTTAAGATTTTCAGTGATAAATGGCTTTAGAAGACTGAACCCTATGGTGCTGTTCCACCATTTTTAACCAAATATATATATATATATATATATATATATATATATATATATATATATATATATATATATATATATATATATATATATATATATATAATATATATATATATTTTTTTTCAAGTTTACAAAGTGGTTAACAGGTAATTAACAGGTAATAAATGGATCATAACTATTCCGTAAATATAATTTAGTACCATAAAATCCCCTAAAAATACAAAATATTACATAAAAGCATTAACAAAACTAAAATACATCCTAACAATATAGCGCACAAGTCATATGGACAACTTGTATTTTGCTTTTTTGAAGTGTGTCAGTTTAAAACCTCATCCACAAAGTTTGGACATCCATCCAACATCTCCTTTTGCATGTCATGAAAGAAACAAACAGGTTTGGAAGGACATTAAGGTGAGTAAACCATGAGAAAATACTTATATTTCTATTCCATCAGTCAATGCTCATGGTAACCAACAACTCAACATAAAAAAACACTACAAGATATTTCCATAAAAGATGCCAGCTATCTTCTCTTTTCGAGCACCTGCTGTGAATACACATTTCTAAAAGGCTCAGGTGAAGCTGAAATGCTGCACTTTTTGCCACCACATACAACGCTGATGGAAACATCATCCCCTCAGTGAGAGCTGGCAAACAAACACGCTTTTGGGACTGAAAGCCATTCCATTAATCCTTTCAAAGAAATAGGTGAATTGCAAACTACCTCAGTGTGTAATACAACTACCGCTGGGCAGAAGAACATTTAGCTTTGTTAAATGTATTAGAGGCAACCCTCGTCAAAGAGTTATTCACGTCAGAGCTCTGAGGTTGGTGCGGCCCCCCCGCTGGCTCCAAAATAAAATCATAGCATGCTATCATGAAAAAATAATGTGGCTTTGCTGTAGGGTAACCTTTCACCTCATCTCCTGTGAAGAAAATAAAGCCAAGGACGGACTGCAATGCAATAAATTACAGATTCATATTCCTGTTCTGTTGAGCTCTGACAAAGCATATTTCATTTAACTAGATAGAGTCAAATGAAGCCAAGTACTCTTTTCAGCTCCTGTATAAATAAACAATAATGGAAAATCTGCTGGTTGGCATCAGTATCAGCAAAACACCTGGATATCATGCAAGTGTGAAACAGAAAGCCTACTTTGTCAATTACAAGGTTTTGACTACAAGGTTTAGTTTCCTGACTAGCCTGTTTTCCATCCCTAAAGCTTCTATGTAAGTCTTGCAAAGAGCGCAGGGCTGTGGCCTGTCAATCAAAAGCAGACAGATGATTGACAGCTAGAGATCACTAAGAATTGAGGAGCAGCTACTTCAGGAAGGCACTGAGCCATACTGTAGATTGTAGAAGTTTTTCAGGATTCATCTTTTCAGGCTTTCTGCTTTTAGCCTTGTCTTAAACTACCTGTCTTGGTTATGTAAAAGGGTTACAAAAAAATTAATTCAAAATATATTCTCTAAAGATCCTGAAAGTTTCATAATCGTATTTATTTCTTCTCGAAAAAATTTATCTTGTTTAAACTTAAGTATTTTACTTTTATACAAATAAAAACATTGTTAAAATTTTGCTTCTCAAGTAAATTGATCTTGTTTTAAGAATTTTTAGATACTGATGCAAAATAAAAACATTAAAATTAAAATGAGCTTCTCAATATTAATTTATCTTGATTTAAGGATTTTTAGATATTCAAACAATTAAAAAAAATCTTAAGTACATTTATCAAGGATTTTAAGATATTCATGCAAAATAAAAATGTTCAAAATTGCTTTTCATCTAAACTTATCTAATTTTAAGGGTGCTTAGATATTTATATAAATCCATGTATCCATATTGTAAACTTTTTAACCTGTCATAAACTACTTTTCCATCCAATAATATTCACCATTAATGTGATCTATTTTTCATACTTCGCTGGCAAATTATTTGCCAGCTCACTAGATTACTTTATGCTTAAAGCAAAAGAAAAAAAAAAAAATACTTGTCACTGGGTTACAAAAAAACTTAATTCAAGATACATTGTCGGAAAAGTCTTATTATCTTATGATATTTTGCTTCTCAAATAATTTTATCTTCTTTTATGGATATTTAGATATTATTTACTTTTTCAGTGAATTTCCAGTGAATTTTGTGTCCCAGTAGTTCTATGTCAACGCTGTGTGAAAATTAACGGAATGATAAATAAAACATACCATTTGATCAAAATCAAGAACTAAAGATTCCATTCTATTAATTTTGCAGCAGAGACTCATTATGGATGTCTTCAAGCACACATAACCTCTGCACCTGAAACTCACCAGCAGCCCGTTGGTGGCGTGGATGGTGACGCATCGGGAGAAGGTGTGATGAATGGACAGGTCTTTCACGTAAGTTGGCGGGTTGTAGCCTCCCTTCTCATCCACGTCCCCGTTCATATGGAAGTGGATAGGGTAGTGACCCAGAGACTGCTGCCCCATGTGCTTTAACTCTACCCCTTCCATATGCACCGATCGGAAACCTCGCTCCATCTGAAGAATAAAACATAAGAGATGGGAAAATTACACTCTTTTGAGCTATATTCATGTTTTATATTCAAATATTCATATTCATGTCTGTCTTGGGGGCTAAAAGATGGTTAATTGTAACTTGCATGTCATGTGATTTGGAAGCTTGTTTCTTCCATGGGATAAAAAAAAATATATATATAATAATTGCGACGTTTTTGTCCAGCAATTCTGAGAAAAAAAAAAAGTAAAAAACTGCATGATATATACTCAGAATTGCCAGATGTGGGAATAGAAATCTGAGAAAAAATTTCATTGCTGCTTCCATAAACATGACTGTTAACTGACATCAGAAAACAAACCATGAACATGCAAGTGTGTTGATAAATATTTGAAATATTAAGTCATGAAGGTACTTCAATGTAAAAAAAAATATATATAAATAAATATAAAAATAATCAAAGTTGTAAATTAAATAAAGATCACTGGAGTAAGTTTTAAAAGAAAATGTCATTTCAGCATTTCTACTTCAAAATGTCACGTTATTCATTGTGTTACTTGTCATTTCTTTGCAATTACTATTCTTTGTGACATTTACTAGCAATTTACTAGCAATTTCTGAAAAAAAAAAAAAAGTCAAAGGGGTTCAGCTGACAAAAAAGTTTCAGAATCCCTGAAATAAAGAACAAAAGATTCCATTTTATTAATTTTGTAGCAGATCCTCATTTCTGCTATTTTTGACTTGATGATATTAATGTCAATGATATTAATGTCCAAGTTGGGTGATCCGATCAGTGTCTATGCAAGTTGTACTCCTTAATATGGAAATTTGAAATCTGAAACTCGAGAATCTAGATGAAAGAACATCAAAAGTAAGAAATGTATACATCATCATCCTTTCAGAATAAGATCTGAGATGTGCACGCCAGTCTATGCATGAATATATGCACGGGCGGGAAGTAAAGGTGTCAGATAGATTGATTTCCTCTCTTTTCTCGTTCTCGCACATCTGTTCACATTTGGACTTCACGGCAGCCTTTTTTGTGACCTACATCAGATCATTTCAAGTCAAAGGACGTGAAATATGCTGCACGTCATATCTGTGCAATGCAGTAGAATGCGAGTGAAAGTAAGATGATTTGATGTTTCCCAGGGGAAGGTGGCACATTTTGGCTCCAATTAATGTCTTTCATCCTTTTGTACGGCCAAATGTACAATCTCACCCCGTCCTGACATTTCTCTAAATGTATCATAAATTAGATTAGCCTAGCAAATATCATAAGAATCTGACAGCACGGCCATGGAAGGCGGTTTTTATGACCTCCCTTGTGGTTGAAAACCATAAACACAAGCTCAAATCGTCTGGTCGGATGTTAAGTGTGTCAGTGGGTTCACTGCTCTAAACAAGCAGGCCGAACATGTTTTCAAATGGGTGTGTGAGTGAAGAGCATTTTTGACTGACATGTTGACCCAAACATGGATACAGCTCTCATTAAATTACTGAACTCATTACAACCAAATAATTAAACCATTTATGAGCCCCGTCAACAAATATTTTTGTTGTCGAATACTTACTGATCTCATATGACCTAATGTAAGAGCCTGCAATAATAAGGTTTGACCAGTGTGGCGCTGTAGAGCAAGACTGTAATTCAGCCTTCCCATGCAATCCAATTAAGAAAACACAGCGATATGTCAGAGTACAAACAAAGCCGAACCAGTAGAGTTTGGGAATGGTTCCTTCCCATGTAGGGGTGGAAAGACTGTGGATCTTTTGGCAAAAGGATCAATAAAACATGAAATAGCTGATATACAAGTACCAAAACTAGTATTGTTACTGCCGTCGCCATGTCGTGGAAATGCTGTGTTTCAGTGTGAAAGCGAAACTACTGTGTTTGGCCTTCCAAAAGAGGACACAACTAGAATTCAGTGGTTATGTTGTATTTATAACACTGTTTCCTGGTAGAGTAGTCTACAATGCCGGTGTTCTGACAAATAATCCTGACTCACAGCCTGTAAGTACGATTTCATATTTAAAGAATTTGCCACTGACTATTCAAACGCGAGTTTTGAGCAGTGCTAGTTGTTCGTCATTTCTCCAATCACAAATGCAGACATGGTTTTATGTTTACGCGGCGTGATGCAACACAAAGCGTAGAAAGACAGTATAAGTCATTATAATCAGTAATTATGTCCCCACTGGATGCTACAAATGCCTCATTTTTTAATGGGTTTTTATTGGTTTTGTCTCGTCGCACCGGGACTCGGCATCACAGTATGGTAAGGAGCATAACATTTCCGTCACATGCTTGAGGAATTCGGCCAATCACAACGCACTAGATAGCTGGCCAATCAGAGCACACCTCGCTTTTCAGACCGATGAGACACGTTTCAGAAAGGCGGGGCATAGAGGAGCAACAATAATGTACAGTATGTGGAAAATAATGTGTTTTTTGAACCTTAAACCGCATAAACACATTTCATTACACCAAATACACAAAATAATGTTCTTTTTTTAGCATGTCACGTGACCCCTTTAAGGAGTTTCTAGGATGTTCTAGCTGGTTTCTAGGGTGTTGTTAAACAGTTGCTTCTAGACTAAAACCATAAACATTAAAACACTAAAATAAACAAAAACACAATGCCTAAAAGACTTATATTATTTAAATGATACTCACTGTTGAGAGCCATTTGGATTTGGAAGAACATGAGGTTTAGTAAATGATGACAGAATTTATATTTTAGGGCTAATATTCTTTATTAGCAAGAATTACAACAATTTACTTATTTTAACATTTATCACTCCTAAAATCATTACTGTGAGGCAGGTTTTGTCAAAAGCAGTTTCCTCACAAACTGAAAGACAGGATGGCCTAGTTGTTGCACATGGAAATTTCTTCTTGAGTGGAGAAACGGGCCAACCTTCTGCATGACAGCGAAGGTGAGGAGGGGAAAGGAACAGTCAGATCTGGGCCAATTACTAGAGAGGTCAGATGCTTGAGTCGCCTCATCACGTACACACACACACACACACACACACACACACTGACAGGCCCTTTGCAGGAGCCAAAGCCAAAAAAATGTCCGTTCTGCTAGTTTGACAGAGTGTTAATGTCCAGCTAGAGGTGTCATCGCTGTAATAACTCATTCTGAGGGTGTGAACATCCATGTTCGGATGAGCTAGCGTATGGATGGAGGCATAACAAGACAACTGTGGCTGGTATTTAACTGAGAAATGTGTGTTTGAGGTGACAGGAGGGTCGGATTACCTTAAGATGTCCACCAAACGTGTCGAAGGAGAAGAACTTGCAGGCATCGTTGCCGTAACAGGTCGGCTCCATCTCGCCTCTGATCAAAATGTTGCGAGTCAGCAGTCCGACCTCTGCCCGCATGTCCACACCGTCCACCTCCTCTCCTATGTGAAGGTACGCTGGTTTACCTGTGTACACACACAAACACACACAATTTCATCACACCTCAGCTATGTAATCTTTTTTAATAGGTCCGTCCCAATTTGCATTATCATGCACTATTCTATGCTGTTTTGTAGTATAATTAGTGCAAGTAGCGCATTCGGACTGAAAATTATAAATAGAAAAACAAATAAAAATATAAATAGAAAAAAGTGCATTTTAAATGCCCAGATGATGCACTTAATTAATAAAATAAAAAAAAGTGTGGGATGTTGCAGATTTCTTGTTCTTAACTGTCGCAGCTTTAATTATGTAATGGAGGGGAAGGAGCTATTCGACTACAAAGCTGAATGACAAAATAACCATATAAAATTCATTCACTACACATTTGAAAACATAGTGCATAAGTACATAGTGTATAAGTGTATAGTGCATAATTCGGGACACAACTATGTTTTATACCATTTTAATGTTATTTTATTGCTTTATTAGGTCTTACAATCTTACATTAATGCTTTTTATTATGTATTGCTTTATTTAGATATCATTTGTACATAATGCCTAATTTATAAATATTTTGTGTAAGATATATACAGTAATTTGAAGCAGAACAACAGTATTTTGTGTATGTGTACAAATTTCCATAGAAAAGTATATTTAATTGCATTTTATTGCCATCCAAAAAACAGGTGGATGGATGGATGGATGGATGGATGGATAGATGGATAGATAGATAGACAGAAATTCTCCCAGCTCTAGATAGATCTTTCAATCAATCTCTGTCTGGTCTGTTTGTCTTCCTCCTCCTTCAGAAAAAGTCAGTCTCACACATAATATATGAAGTTCTCAGAGTTTCTGGACACCACAAGTTTTGCAGCAGGACTGAGATCCAGCAGCAGGCATATGGAGAAAAAGAGATTATGAGAGGAACAATACATGCAGAAATATATGAGAGAAGCCGAGAGAGAAAAATAAGGGAGAGCAAGCGAGACAATTCTTGAGTTAACGTATATTTTTTGGGGGAATTTCATGCCTCAAATTGGAGAAGGTGTAGAGGAACAGAGAGAAAGAGAGAGATGTCATTCCACCCTCAGACATTCTTCCTGCCTGACCCATATACTGGACTGAAGAGGCTCCAGGACTCAGAGCTCATCTGATAATCACAAACAGGGATGCCTAGCTCTCTCGTTTCCCACATTGTCTTCCTCCATCGGTCCCGAGAGACTGGGCCATGTTGACAAATTGCTCCTCCTAATGGATGAGTTCCTCTCAATGCTCATTTATTCATTTTTAAAATGACTACAGTCACTATACGGCTGGATCTTGAGTCTGTCTAACAATCAAGGGGGAATTACAGATGTGCCTGGCACAGGAGCAGGACACGGGAAAAAGAGACCCAGAGGAAAGAGAAATCACAAATGAAATCTCTTCAATATCTCAAATGCTTCTCCTAGGTGCATAGAGATCCTTGCAGAAGTCTTCTGCTTCTCAGATTTTCCTGTGTAAAATGCTGTTCTGGTAAAAACAAAGTAAAAATGCATAAAAATTGTGAAAATTGCTGTCTCCTGCCTGTTTACTGAGCCGTTCACATACCTAATTTTCTGTATATTGCAATTATATTGTATCTTTCACATCCCAAATCTTTGTAAAATAGTTATAAATAATGAGACAATTTAAATATCAGAAGATGACAGTCCTGTATGAAAACTTTAGAGTCCATAAAAAGATAAAATAACCAATTAATTAATATTATTATATAATATAATAATCACAAATTATTAATTATATAATTATACAATTTTAACTTGAAATTTAAATTGTTTTAGGGCCCATACATTAAACTACAAATAATTTTGTATACAATTTAATAATATTAAAAGATTTAATGCACCTTTTAAATTTACAGAAAAATGGCGATTTAAAAGGAGAAATACAATGAACGCGGATGCTGAATGTTGGCAAATTCTGCCATGTGACACAATATTAATTTGCTTTTTCACAACAAAAAAGTGTTTCCAAACTATTTTTTGCAATATTTGGAGTATCCACACAGAATTTATATACTATAGTAAAAAAAAAAAATCCTTGGATGGAAACTTGGCTAAAGTGCCCAAGTGTGTTCAGATATCGAAAGTCTGCAGTCCATTTAATTATAAGCTCCAAAATTATTCTATTCACTTAATTGAGTACTTGAGTTTCCTGAGCTACAGTATGAAAGAAACCCTTTCGGGTTTCTAAAATGAAGATAGATTTCAAATACCTGACCATTTTAATTTAAAAACAAACAGCAGTCTGCAGCTGCCTAATTGTTGCGTGCCGTTTTATTGGCTGCACGCTGATAAGATGAATGCTGATCTATTTCAATCACACACCTCAGTGTATCTGTACACTTAGAATCACCATCAAATGAGCTGACGGCCAGCTGGCACCAAACACACAGATGAGGAAAGGGTGAGAGTTCAGAACAAACAGGGGTCAACAGATTGAAACTGCTTCACGGCCAGCAGTGGGGCAAATCCAACAGATGGGTTTCTTTCCATCACCACACACACACACATAGTCACCTGCAAAAGCCCACTGAGTCAAATTTGACATCTCTGTAGTCAGTCTGAGCCATTGTCCAGCAGTTAGTGCATTTGCTCTGACACAGTGAGCTTTGGTGCTCATGCAGGAGATAAGAGTTTGAAAATGGCTCATTGCAGTTTTCAGTTTACTAGACAGTGTTCTGGCTGGTTGCTAGTGCTTTGCTATGTTGACCAATTAAAATAAGTGTCATCAGTTCAACTGAATCAAGAATAATTTCAAAAGAACGATTAATTGACGGATCATCACATGCATTCAGATCCCAAAAGATAGTGTGAACAGAGGGGGTGTTTTGAAAAATAACACTCATCCTGTCACTCTACATCCACACCAACACAACCAAAATACTTACACACTCCACCAAAAAACATCAACGCCTAACTCACAGCCTAGCAAAAACACTCTCCACCCATCAACACCCAGCTAAATTACACATGCACACAAAACGATACTCCATCAACACGATTCCCTCCACTTATGAACAAATGGAATGATCTAATCAGGGTGGGATGTTGGGCGGGTTTGGGCGAGTCTGACCCTCCTAATTAAAAGAATATTCTTGGTTAAGTTTAGCTCTATCATCAGTATCTATGATCTCCATCCGTTAAGTTGTTTAAATGGTCTGTTGTTTTAGCAGTGTGACTACTTTTGACAAGTGAACTTTAACTAGTTATGTATTATTAGTGCTATGGATGGAATTTTGCTTCATATAAACATTTTAAATATATTCATGAAAATAAAGAATAAATAATGAATATTTTATAATATTATAAATATAATACAAAAATATATATATTAAAAAAAACGAATTTTAAGTCATATATAAAATGATATGGGGGAAATTTTGCTTCATATAAACTATAAAATAAAATACATTTTATATTTCTTTGTTTGATTAAGCCAACAAAGAAATATGTATGCAAAATAAATAAGCTCTACCATTCAGTGCTGAATAGAGTATATAATCAACATTTCTCTTGTTCTGTCTGCCGTCTTTTTTTACTGAACATATTGCAATGCATTCAAAAACTGTTTTCTACAAATATGCTCTAAAGAAGGCATCTAGGCAGACAGAATAATCATGCTGCCTACCATTCTGAACAGCCTTTTGTGTTGTAAGTGCGCCTATGACGCCTTAAAACGCTTCCTCTGTGTGATTCGCACACTTGATACAATCGGGCTCGTTTCTAACGCCAAGCGACACTCATTCAAACAAACAAACAAACACACGCATTCACTCAGCATGTGACAGGCATCTCTATAGACAACTGAAGAGGATTAAATGAGTTTCCTCAGGGCTGGAATACTGTCTAATGGTTTTTATAGCAGTCTTAAAGTGAGAGAGCGTCCTACACTTCCGCATCAGAGACAGAAACACGGAGAGACAAGCTCTCGCCATCAATCTCCAGTGAGAGCATCATTAGCGCCTTATCTGCAACACGCATCTTCAAATTTGTTGTGATGAATACACTAGGCGCTTTGTTTTTATGACATCTTCCCTTGTTTGTCGTCGCCCACGAGCGACACAAACCTGGTCTAATCGTGTAGGCAGTTGAGACAAATTATGACCCCAGCGGATAATGAATGCGTGACCTCTGCTCGCCAGAGGTCTTGGTGCGTGAACACGTGCGCATGCACACATCCAGGCCTTGATTCTCAAGCAGACATGCATTCGGTGCCATTAAAGTCTTAATTATGGGTTCTATTGAAAAATTACCCAGTAAACACACACACAGAATGAACAGCTAGGGGTTGCTGGCAGAAGGACCTACGTGAGCAGATTTTCAATGTGGTTCGGGTAGTGTCCATCTTTAATTAGTGTGTGTGTGAGTCACAGTGACATGCACACAAGCTGAGCAGACCTTGACCTGTACTCTTCAGCAACATCAGAGATATATATATTTATATGTAGAGTAGCACATCATTATCTTTAATTCAGTTATGGAACAGACTGTGTCTGAGGTGAGATGTTAATTCCCATTCAACAGACACCGCTTGCACATACACATATGGATTATTAGCAAAACACATATGCATTATACACACTGCTATTGCTCATACTTGTGATTAGTGATCTGAGCAAACCACTACACTAAGTAATTAACTTTGGTGTGTAACTCGTTCTGCGCAGGTTGGGATACTTCAAATGAAGTGGGACATTTCTTAGCAATTAGACTTGATTTTCAAATGTTGGATGATAAAATATGAGTCCAGAATATTATCCTTTGCTTACATTGCACAGAAATTACATTGCACTGACTGTCATTTTGCAAGTGATTATGTCATATCTGTTTGTTATTTTTTTTTTTTTGGTATATCTATCTGGTTACCTACATGTGACTAAAGTAACTTAATGACAATAAAAATGTACACTACCATTAAAAAATTTGGGGTTAGAAAGAAAGAAATGAATACTTTTATTCAGCAAGGATGTGTTCATTTATCAAATGTGAGAGTGCAAAACTGTTTTGATGTTATGAAAGATTCCTATTTTAAATAAACGTTGCTCTTTTGAACTTTCTTATTCACCAAAAAAATCATGAAAAAAAAAACAAAACAAATGGATCAAGGTTTCCACAAACATAAGAAGCAGCACAACTGTTTTCAGCATTGGAAATAAAAAGAAATGTTATTTGTGCTGCATATCAGCATATTGAATGATTTCTGAAGGATCATGTATGTGTGTGTGTGTGTGTGTGTGTGTGTGTGTGTGTGAGTGTATAAGCGAATAAATAGAATGGAGATCTGTCATAGCTACAATTTATAAATGGGCTTTATTTAAAATTGTAATATATAATATAAGACGTTATTTGAGCTGCAAATCAGCATATTAAAATCATTTCTGAAGGACCATGTGACACTGAAGATGAGTATTGATACATTTTATTTTATTTTATTTTATTTTTGATGTTCAGACTACAAACAACTTTTTGAATATGAGTTTGAACCTTAAAGTAACAGCATAAATTTGCATGCTATATATGTCAAGCATCACTCATTAACTTCAGGGTTTTATTCTTGATGCTTTTATAGATACATGTATGCATTCATTCCTGTAGCTCAAATTGGCACTAGAAACATCAAAGTCACAGGTTTGATTACCAAAGCATGCATGTACCGATAAAATGCAGAGCTTGAATGCACTATACTGTAAGTCACTTTAGATAAAAGCATAAACCAAATGCATTCACGTATACATCTATTCAATGTGTGCCTTTTCATCTGAAAGATGTTTACTCAAATATGACAATTAAAATAGAAGATGAGCTCCAGATGATGCTAATCTCCATGCATTATAGACAACTATCATTTGGATGCATGATGAAGCTGAAAATCTTACTGACAAATATATTCACATTACACAGTCATGCATGTTGCATTATGACTTGGCAATGAAACAACAAATGTCAGCATTTCCAAAGTGCAGTGTACTCAGCTAACTGTCATGGTTTAGACTATTCGATAAATACAATCATCAAAGTGAATCAGCGGCGTTTACCTGCACAACCCCTCCCACCCCCCACCCCCCGAGCGACTTGTGCAATGACAGGAAAAGACATTATTGGGGTTTAATAAACACCAGCTTTGTCTGGTGTCACTCTGCTGAAGGAGTGAGGAACTGACTTGGCTCTTAAAATAGATCTGTCCTGTCTGCCGAATGGAGAGCTGCCACAAGAAATTATGAGGAGGCTTGAAGATGATGAATCAACAATGGGACAGCTGAAAATGCTTTTAATGATGTTGAAACGGTTGTTTTGGAGAGAGAGAGAAAGTGAGAGATGAAAAGATATATGAGAGGCTAAAAGAGACAGATAAAAAGAGCGTGAAGTTTGGAAAACAACAACAAATTATAAGCGACTCACACAGAAAAAGAGTTTTCCTGCACACACAAGCACATTTCAATCTTTCAATCACTTATTCAATCATTCATTTGTAAGGAATCATGGCTCTGTGCGTCCGGGCAGTACAGACAGTCATTTTTGGCAGGATTGCGCTGGTTGCTATAGCAATGAAGGCGTCAGGTGACACCAAGTTAAGGTTGTTGTACAACAACTGAGATTAGCAAACTGGCAGTACAGACAGAAAACTGTCACACAATATATGATAACATACACTTTTAGTTTTCCGGTAGAAAATGTAAGCTGATGCCTTTCTGTGCAAAACAAAAGGCATCTTTGGTGGTTGCCAACGTAATGAAATAAAGTAGTAACAATAATTACATGGGTATTAACATTTAAAAATCACATTTTTAATCCACCCTGCAATATATATACAGTATATATATATATATATATATATATATATATATATATATATATATATATATATTTTAAGTTATTTTAAATTGTAATAGTATTTCACAAAATTACTATTTTTACTGTATTTTTAATTAAATAAATGCAGCCTTGACCTGTACAAAGTATTGTAATTTTTTTTCTTATATTTTTTATTGAACTTATTTGACATCTTTTTATATGCAAAAATCTGATTTCAAATCACATATTTTTTTAAATGTCAGAATTTTTTTTTTTTTTTTGTGCTGATCAAACTACAAACAACTAAACAGATTTGAGTTTAAAATGCATAAACATAAGAAACATCATAATACTGCATGCTTTAAATGGCAAGCATTACTCATTTTCTTTAGTAATTTATTATTTATGCTTTTTTCTATGTATGTACTGTACTGTATATAGATACATTCCTGTAGCTCAAAGGGCATTAGAAACATCAAGGTTGCAAGCTTGATTATCAAAGAATGCTGATAAAATGCATTGCTTGAACTTACTATACTTTATATAAATATTATAAGGAATAAATAAAATTTAAATAAGTAATTATTAATTAATTAATATTAATTAATTAGTAATTAAATAAATAAGTGAATAAATCAGATGGAGATCTGTCATGGCTATAATTAATAAATGACCTTTGGCCTTTGACAGTATAAACTGGTAAAATAAGGTAAACAAAGCATTAGTGAAAGTTCTAGTAACAATGGAAACAAGTGTTTTTTAAATGTAAGTGGGAAAATTTTTTAGCTTCAGTGATTCAATTCGGTGTAATTCAATTTTGTGCAGCAATTCTTTTGCCATTTAAAAATAGCTGAGCTATCTATTACACACCGATTTTTAATTAGATTGCTTGATCTATGATTATGTGTCCTCTTTTAAGTATTTAGTTCCTTTGATGTGCAAAAGATGGGCAAAGAAATACTTAAAGCACTAGATTTGTTT
The DNA here is from genome assembly GCF_018340385.1 of Cyprinus carpio. Taxonomy (NCBI): domain Eukaryota; kingdom Metazoa; phylum Chordata; class Actinopteri; order Cypriniformes; family Cyprinidae; genus Cyprinus; species Cyprinus carpio. The sequence goes on along the minus strand of NC_056578.1, from coordinate 8,149,719 downwards.
CCAGACATTTGTGTTTGATTGTAATGGAAAGCTGGATTAATTATTCAGAACATGAAATATATATACATTTAACAAGCCACACACAGTCTACTCCAACAGATAGAAAACATGATGGAGCTGACATTAGGAATAAAGAGACAGGGTCTGGAAAGAGGAACCGTCTTGTTATTACTTGACAGGAGCAATTACGCTAATGTCCCGCAGCTTAATGCATAGAAAGAGGAAAAGGCTCTTTGGAAAATCCTCAAAGAGAAAGCAAAATATTAAAGCAAAACTGCTTATTAAATATGAGCAATGCTTGGCAATGACATGCAAAGTAACCGAGCTGGCTAATTCCTGGAATTATGGATGCATGTGGTGGCTTTGGAGACTGAATGTGTTTGGATAGGATTATACTATATATTTTATTTAGTGTAGTAGGAATATTTTTGGGGATTAAAACATTTTTTTGAGAAATCACACCTGTACAAGGCTCTCTAAACAGCAAAAAATAATAAGAAGAAGACGAAATAAGAAAAATTTGCTGACTTGCTGACATGTTTTAAAAGAAAGAAAGGTAATGTTTTGGAAAAACGTCAAAGCTATTGGAAATTCTAATTGCAACAACAAATTCTGCGTTCCATTCAAGGTCTGTGGAATATTATGTGGAATATTCCGATCTCATATTCCAAAAATAAAAACATTCCATTGCTTAACACAAATCGGAATAGTAGCATTTGCTTTAGAGATGTTTGCATATCAACAACATAATCCCTTGGGGTCGTATTACAGGAACATTCTTTATTAGAATATTTTAAGTAACCATGGCAATTTCAATTAAAATCTCATTTAGAACATTGAACTTATCAGATCTTATGACAAGGCACGCTTTTGTAATATGGCCATTAGCAACCAAATTGCAAAGACTCAACAATGCTATGCAGCTAACATTTGTTTTGAAGGTGTCAAATTATCATCAGAAAAGCTTCAGAAATGACTTACTGTGCCTGTAACAGGTTTGCATTTTATGTGATGCATCTGATATGCCTAACCCTCATGCTGGGTTCCAGACATTCTGGCTTTTCTTTTCCCAGAAAATCTAATAATGTTATTGCATTGAACTTACTGACTTTAGTCAAACAGGTGTTTTTTTTTTCTTTTTTTTTTTTCACTTTTGGGGGATTTTTTCCCCTCACTTTGTTACACTTGTGGCGTTCCCAGTCCCAATTTTTTTTATGACATCAACAAATTGGATTCAATATTTTCAACTTGTTTTCTTCCAATTAGTACAGGTTTTGTATTTCTTTTTGGAACTTACTGATCGTAGGCCTCATTGTTTTGAGGTTTTGCACCACAGTTTTTGAGCAAACATTGCCAAAATTATATACAAATAATGCTTTTTTCACTCAACTGAGGTGCATAAGCTCAGATCAATCAGGAAAATCAGTTTTAAGAAGGAATACAAAACCTATGCTAACTGAAAGAAAACATGCTGACAAAAGGACTGAATCCAAGATTTTGTAATAAAATGGCATAATGAGACATTTTTACAAGCTATTTTTAGAAGGTCGGTCATTTCTGACTGGAAAAAAAAAAAAAAAATTAATATTTTCAGCACAGCAAAAGGGTTAAAGGTGCCTTTTTTTGCTGTTTAAATATATATCTAAAATGACCCTTTTCCGAGTTGAATGAAACACAACAGTGCAGAGGAAGTTATCAAAATCAAAACAGCGTCATTAAATGATTCAATTACAAACAATGTGGAAACGTCACATACTTTGTACATACATCTGTAATGACTTTCGGAGAAAAACATCATAAGTGAACCTTGATTCTATCTGGTTTAATTTTTCGTCTGGCATGCATCAGTAAAAAACACTGAAAAAATGCAGATTGTTTGAGATGCAGAGATGAGGACTGGAATGATGGGATCTGTCAGCAGTCCTGAGTCATTGCACAAATAATAAGGGCAAATTGTTAAAAGAATGCGAAAGTACATTGTGTCCTTTCTGTGTGCAGAACAGTTGCGTGTTTAGTATGAGCAGGTAATGGGAGACTTGCTCATACTATACAAGATTATGAATTCTGAAATACGATGAATTCAAATCCTACTTCTTGTGGTAATGTAATGCAGCAAAAAATAACAACATTAAATTAATTTAGAAACAAATTTGCATACAAATTGTTTTTAGAGAATATATTTTTTTATTTTTTGAAGTTTATTTTTCCTACCTTGTTTGCAGATGCAAAAACTGTATTAGATAACAAGAACTGAATCTTGAATTTATCTTGAATTTAGTTAAGGTTTCTTTCCCCATGGCATTTTTTCATGTTTAAATGCATAGTTCCCCCCAAAATCAATTTCTTTTTTCAAAAAGTTCTTTAAAGTTGTTCTCTGAGTTCCTTCACTATGTGTTTCCATTTCAGTGAGAACAGAGCTAAAGAGCACAATCTAAAACCACAGCAAATACGTGTACACTTGTACGTGTACAAGACGTTATGAAATCCACAACTGCCTTGATTCAACCCATCAGCTGCATCAGCAAACAGAAATGTGTCCTTCATGTGCATGAAATGCACTCATTCAGATTTAAATAAGCCACTTTTTATCCAGGGATACACCATTTACAAATATCAAACTGAAAGCAGTGAGTTTAAAAAATGTCTTATCTAAGTTTGTTCACTATTGCTGGGTGGATTCAAGTTACTACAGACCTCACAATGAGCAGAGTGTACCATAGTTATCAAAACAATGGATTTACCATGGTACATATGAATTAACCCATGTATGCATACATATGGATGTAATATTCATAATAGGCCTAGTCTATCACAATAAAGGCATTTTCTGAGGAATCTGGTTGAAGACAGACTTTTAATGCACCACAGCATCAAGACTAATGATATTAAAAGTGAACTTTAGATAGAACTTGCAAATAATTAATGACTGAAATTGAATTATTAGTTGGGAAAAAAGGAGAAAATTGACATTTATAAACATTTTAACACTGATAAATCTTTTTAAATAGCCATGAATCTACCTGATTAAGGCATTTGGACATGCCTTGAAAAAACGATTCAAATTCAATTCAAATATATTACTTATGAAATTCTGAATAAAACCAATAAAAGTCATTTTTAAGGGTCAGATCTACAACCATCGTTCAGTTTTACAGGGTACCTGAGAAGCAGCATTGTTGTTTCAAAATAGTGCTTCAATACCAGCGGGGAGTGAGACAAAAGGTGACTGTGTCAAGAGAAATACTCCCTCGACTGCAGGTTTGATGAGCAAGAAACCTTAGGAGGAGCCAAGACTCTCCTTCAGAAACAAGAGAGTGAATCCTGTGGTCAATGATTCTCTGCTGTTACAGAGAGAAGGTTTTCTAGCACATATCTCTGTCTTTGCCACAATAAACTAACTGAAAATCAATGTCAATATTGTGTTGAGAACTATTTAATCTTCCTTGGCATTGATAGTTTTTCAAAACAGCGCCGTCAGAAAGCGCTCACCGATTTGTCATTCTGCTGAACTGCAAAGTCATATCCAAATGGGATTTCTGGAGAATTCTTGCAATATACTCAGTGATGTTAAAATTAGATAGAGTTAGGGCTGCACGATTAATCAAAATGAAATCGAAATCGAGTTACACTTTATTTTAAGGTGTCCTTGTTACAGTGTAATTATACATTTAAGTACTGAGTAATATTAATTAACTACATGTACTTACTATACAGTTAGGATTAGGATTAGGGTTTGGCTTAGGGTTACTTGCATGTAATAATGCATAATTAATTGTTATTACAATAGTAAGTACATCTAGTAAGTAGACCTTAAAATAAAGTGTTACCCGAAATCGTTATATTGCTTAGTGTGATTATTAAAGGTAGTTATTGATTGTGATTAATAAACATGGGCATGTTTCAGAGTGATGTGTGTCCTGTGGTTTTCAGCCGAAATAAATTTAATGATGATTTGACATTTGAAAATTAAGATATTTTTTTCTGTAAAATAATTTTTATATGCATTTTCTTAAACACTCATTTTTATTTTAGAGTGTAATATTACAATAGTAATATTTAATATTTGTTTGAGGTTTTATTTAGTAATAATTATAATCATTTAATAGCTGATTGATTGATTGACTGATTTGATTGATTGATTGATGTTCATATATAAATTCACAAAATTTTGGCCAAACTGTAAAGCCTTACAAACAAGCACATCACCTTTTTTAAAATAAACAAACAAATATTTAAAATCACATTGCAATTTTTGTCTAAAAATCATAATTAGATTCTTTCCCTAAACTGTGCATCCCTAGACACAATGTTAAGTGGTCTTCAAAGTTGCATTTCATATAAAAATCATTAAAATACTCTAAACTAGGTTAGGTTTTCTTGAGAGATTACACCAAGTATGATAAATAAATAAGTAAAGCAGAGCATCTCAACTGGATCTGCTAAGCGTAACCAAACCCAACAACTTTGTTTAGCCTACAAAAATAAACATCCTTAATCAATGCATTATGCATCAAGTACACCTGTCTTCCTTTATCATCCAATCCATATTCATTTGTTGTCAACTGCACAATAAACATTGCTTTGTTTGCTTTTCTAAAGTCTATATTTTAAAGCACAACGAAAAACCAACAGCCTGTGGAACTTCGAGATGAAGTTATTAGAGGGGAAAAAAAATCTAGAGAATGTGATTGCTATCGTTTTAGCTCTTCCTTTGAGCACTGTGATGCTCATTGCAGCAAAATGGGAAAAATGGCACAAAGCCCTGAAACATCTATGATCAGACCATCCTACCAAAGTGTGCAACTGAATAAGAGGAGCAATTGTTAAAGAAATGAACAAGACAGCAGCTACAGCCCTGACAGAAGCGCAGAGCTTATTGGATGAAACGAGAGAAACTATCCCGACATCACCAGTTGTTCCAACACTTCAAAAGAGATTCTCTTCGAGAGCGGCTAGAAAGAAGTGACTTCTGGGAGAGGCTAACATTAAGTCTAACCTAAAGTTTGCTAGACGACATCTGACAAAACCGGCAATCTTTAGCAGTCTGATGGCACTAACTCTGAGCATTCTGGTCTGAAAGTGAAATACTATATTTAGTGCAAACCGGACCGCCCACGAAACACCATTCTGAACCAACCAGCATGATGGTCAACAACCCGGAGAAATGTGTTCAGGGCAAAATCATCCTCCAGCAGCCAAATGACATCCTCAAGCACAGCAAAAACTATGGCTCGGCTTTAAAACATCCACTGCCTACAGTTACAATCTAAAGCTGTCATACCCTGAGAAGCATATGTGTTTTTTTTTTTTTTTTTTTTTTGAATTGGATGCATTAAATTGATCAAAAGTGACAGTTAAACACTATTTCTGTTCTTTTGAACCTTCTATTCATCAAAGAATCCAGAAAAAAATGTATCCCAGTTTTTGATAATAATCAGAAATGTTTCTTGAACAGCAAATCAGCATATTAGAATGATTTCTGAAGGATCATGTGACACTGAAGACTGGAGTAAAGATGCTGAAATCTCAGCTTTACGTCACAGAAATAAATTACATTTAGAAAACAGTTCTAATAATATTTCACAACATTAATGTTTTTCCTGTATTACTGATCAAATAAATTCAGTTTTGGTGAGACATCTTTCCAAAACGTCTTACTTACACCAAATATTAGTGCAGATAGCACACAAAATATTGAGAAAATAGCCAATTTATGGATTAAAATAAACTATTAAACAATTTTATTAACACTTGCTGGTATTGAATGAATAATGTTTTATTCTCAATTTCAATCATTTAACCCACCATTATGTTTGTTTGTTTTTTGTACTAAATATTAAAGAAATATTCCAGATTTGATACAACAACATTTGTACCATATTCTTGATTAAAACAAAACTCATACCTTTTTTGTTTTTGTCTTTGCAGTTCCCTTTTTAGACACTAAATTTATGGGAGGAGAGTATTTAAATGATTAATGCAAGGCAGTTTACTAAGGTTTGCCATAGACAGTTCAATGGTATTTGCGCCATTATTGAACACCCAAATAAAACATGTCTTAACCCATTTTGTTTGTGTTGTTAGTAGATTACACATACCTGATTATCATTGGCTCTGCATGTTTGCATCTGTTCAATAATTTGTGCACTGTCAGTAGATCACCCGCTCTTTCCACTCCCATCCATTTTTATGACATTGTGATCTCACATTAATTTGTCCTGTTTAATAAATCTAACCCTTTTTTATGGTAATTAACATTGTGCCGATTGAGCATCACTTGTAATGTACCTTTAATATTTATTTAAATGCAACAATTTTTTTACTAACCTCATTGCAATGCATTCTTGAATTGTAGTATCTACAAAGGATCCACAAAAAATAACCAAAAAGAAGGTACCTAATGGTGCCGTCTATGAAGCACGTCTTAGATGCATTAAAATGCTGCCTACGTAGTTGGCTCAAGAGATTTTGAAACAGAGCCTATTAAACAGCTTGACAAAAGGTTAGTATTCTGGAAAGGCCCAGCTAGACTTCACAGGCTTCAATTCAGTTGAATTAGTGGTATGACTTGCTGAAATTGCAGTCCATTGATGCGCTACATCTAATTTGGAGAAAATTATTTTAGCATTAAAATCAGGAGGTGTAGCAGGAAAACATTCAAAGGAATTCAACAGAGGAAGTACTCTCCGCAGGCTCTGAGCATCAACCATTGTTGAGTAGAATTCCTGAATATAATTAAACCGAAAGAAGATAAACACAGGTCATCTTTAAACCACAGAACGAAAAGTCACATACACACACACTTCAAAACGAAAAGTTCCCCAGAACAGTCATCCTCACTTTTGAGTGCAATGTGCTTTCCTGAATCTGATGTAAGACATTCCAAACCCGGGGAGGACGAGGATGAAGGGATTTTTACAAGGCGTTTATTTGAAATCCGAACACTTTTGTGCCTGTGAGGAAGCGTTTTTTTCTAACTGCTGGAACTCAACATTTTCTCTGATGCATAATTTCATCTAATGCCTCCAATCACCTAGTTTTGAATTGCCATGATGAAATCCTGTTGACAGCACTGAAGTGTCACGGCTAGCTGTTATTTCAACCACACTTTAAGTTCCAGCATCCCTGCTTCTGTGCATTTATGTAAGTGCTGAGTAAGACTAACAATAAACTGACTGTTTTCTACTTGCATTATCAGCACACGTTTTTCCTGTTTAACACTGTAAAACTGCTTTGACACAATCTGTATTGTATAAAGCGCTATATAAATAAAGTTGACTTGACTAATCAACAATGTGTATAATTATTTTGTGTAGGTAATTGTAATTATTTTACTCATTGAAATCAGTAAATGGTTCATAACTGTGCATTAAAATATGCAAAAAGTTGCTCACTGCATAGATTTTGTTAACAAAACATGTTTTTTGAACAGGGTGTCTATACTTTTGCACACAAATGTACTACCTAGATGAACTAAAGTGGGTAGTGGCTAACTAAAAAGTTTTTTTTTAATTTTTATTATGGCTGATGCCGATATCTTAGAGAGCAATGCTGATATATATATATATGATATCACTATTTAATATATAGATAATAAAAGCACATAAACAACTGTTAAAATTTAATTTATATCTATTCTACTTATTTATATATTCAAATAACAATTTCAAAATAATTGATATTAAAAAAAAAAATTTGAACTTGTTAAAAATATCGGTAAAATAAACCTTTTTTTTATCTCACAATTCAGACTTTTCTTCTCAGAATTGCAAGTTTATATCTCACTCATTCTGAGTTCACATCTCATATTTCTGAGTTTACATCTTTATATCTAATAATTTAGAAATATAAATAGAATTGCAAGAAAAAGAGTTGCAATTACTTTTTTCATCCAGTGGCGAAACAAGCTTCCATAAATAATAGAAAAGCAAATGCTATAAAATTTTTCCTTATGAGTTTACTTTATTTGTTTAACAGTTCGGTCTAATAATTTATCATTAAAACTGTCAAACAGAGAGCATAAACTAATGAAGACAGAGAATGGGAGCTCCATGCACCTAGGCGCTGGTGTTCTCTGCTCTGTTAAAATAAAAATCCCACTTCAGACACACTGGCCAAACAGAAAAACATATATCCTGAATCCCAAAATCCTAAATATCGACTGATATATCGGCATTGGCAATATATCGGTTAATCACTAAAAGTGGGTGGCACATTGGATGCAGCAGGCGGACGACAGTCACCTAAATTTCATCATTTCTTTACACCTTTAGTGAAGAGTTTCAGAGCTACAACTGACCTTCCACCTTGATCTGGTTCCTCGTGCATGTAGGACAAGGCAAGATGCTGAACTCCTCAGCCTGGTGCATTGAGTAGTCTGTGCTGGCCACCACGATCCTGTCACCGAATGTCCAACCCTGTGGTTCATCCGCAAGCTCCAGAATACTGCAGTTAGACAAAGTGTCTATGGAGATGGAGGCCTGTGGACGCACTGTTGAAGGACACAACACACACGTTTAGCATGCACATATGGTCAATAACTGTCATCATCTATAATCTAATCTAATCTATAATCTCGTCTAATCTGATCTGAGATCCATTAAAGATGCATGAAACACATGTGTGCATGAGCTGCATTTAATTTTATATTGCATTTTATACATGACCAGTCGAAAGCTGACAGAAACGTTTCTCCTGAGCCGAAATCTTATGATCTCGTTTGTAATTAAATGTCTGATAGAAACCTTTAAAAACCAAATTTACTCATAAATCAAATCCAGATAGAGACATTTAATGAAAGTTAAGTCATTGTGAGACACAAGGTTACATGATGACACTGCCGTATTTTACATGCCAACATTAATGAGCACATTATTCTTACATTTATGCATTTGGCAGGTGCTTTTATCCAAAGCATCTTGCAAGTCATTCAAGCAACGTATTTCATATGTATTTCCTGGGAATCAAACTCAGGGAATTTTCCTGGGAATTCCTTGTTATGCATGAGAAAATACATAAAATAAGTTCATATAATGGCCACAATCTGTCATAATGTGACATGATTTCTTTAAAATGTCTTTCAAAGCAAAGACAACCAGATGAAGAATTTATTTGTAATAAGACAGAGAAAATTCCAAGCTACATGGCAGCATGTTAGCAATTATACAAATGGCATATTATCAACTAGCCTGGGCTGAATTTACAGAACGACAGTGGTTTGGATTAACACAAACCAATTTTAACCAATAAACAAAATGTTCTGATCCATTTTGGGAAAATAAATCAATGAAACATGTGACTGAAGAATCTAATACTTTGGGAATTTTTGTGACCTCTGAGTTTTCTTAAAATTACTGACAGGAGAAGCACAAAATGTGTCACTTATGGGATATGGACCTGCAATCTCCGAGTGCAGTTTAACTTGATTGACAATAAAATGTCAGTTTTTGGTGCACTCATGCACTTCAGATTATGTTTAGTGGAATAAAATCAATGTGAAAAATGACAAAGTAGAGCAGGAAGTATATTTCTGAAGCTTTCCCATCCATTTTTGTCTAAATATAGGCTGCAAAGTGCACATTTTATTCAACAAGTGTAAGAGCCCAAGTTGTTTGAAAACAGCTGACATTTAGCAGAAATTGTCCATAAAGGCCTCAGAGTTGTTGAGTCGGAAGTAAAGGACGTTTTTACCAAATTCTCATTACTTTGGACAGAAATTACTTCTGAAATTCAATATCAACGTCTTAAAGTAAGCATCAAATGTCATGCACAAACCATATCGTTTGTGTAATCTGACATGTTAAAGCAAAAGCAGGACATTTAATGATAAAAAAAATGTTGGACAGGACTTTATCCATCAAGAATTGATTGGATTTTAAAAAAACGAATTGTGTTCAGAAGGGACAAAAAGCCATTAAAAAAAATAAATAAAAAATAAATAATTTTAGAAAATCTTTTCCAAAAAATACAATAAAATAAAATAAGTGCCCAAACCAAAATTAAGAATCAAAGGCACAAAAATAATGCATCTTAGATGAATCTATAAATACAAAAGATTTCCATTGACGTCACATTGCTGATGGAGCTGCAGTGGTGTGAACGTTGCTAATTTGTGATGAAAGTCTCAAGCACAAGCAACTGTCAAGCGTGGATGTAGATAATATTTTTTTGATTAATTTATTCACTTTCGTGATTTGATTAACTAGATTTGATCTGTACAGGGCTATTGTCATCCATCCTACCCACATTTTTGACTTCAAGGCTGTTTATCCATTGACGGGGGTGGCAAAATGTAGCACAGGGAGCTGCTTGGAAAAAGATAAGCACTAAGGCAATTCCTTTTTAATAACAGGGACGAACAGAGAGTGGGCGCAATCCCATGAAATTGCCCCAAATATGCGCCACTCATCCCTATTCCGTACCAGAGACCACTGCCGCCTTAGACAACTGTCTTTCTGCTCAAAGATCCAGGGCACAATCATAAACCTGGCGCAATGCGGTGCCAGGCGCGACGTAAGTGTTTTTTGTAGTTGTCATTTTCACATCCTGTGCCACGTTGTTTAAATATCAAATGCATTTTTGCCCATTTGTGCACCCATGGGCATGCTGGTCTGAAAATGAGGTGTGTTCAGCCACACTGTTGGCGCGTTGCTATTTCGAGGCAACTTAAATAGACTGCGCCATTGACCAACAAAAACCTGGTGTAAAGTCTAGCGTAATATTTTTGTTGTTGTTGTTGTTATTTAAAGAGCGTGTTAGTAGTGTGCACCTATAGGCGGGTGCACAATGCGCATACATTTTGCTTATTACACACACAGGGAAACACAGCAGCACACAAACATTTAAAAAAAAAAAATTTAAAGGATTAAAATGTAAAAGATTATTATTGTGTACATAAATATAAAAATGCCTACATGTCATAATGGATAGTCTATGCCTGTATCAGAATTAAACGGACAAGCAGATCCGTTCCCTCTCTAGAGAAGTGTTCCTTTTTTCCGATTGTAAATTCTGTCATGTAAATAGCGAATCCGCCATGGCACGAACGCAACTGGTTTTTAAAAGGCATAGGAGATGAGACTCTGATTGGTTCATGGCACGTTACGCCCAAAACATACCCATGACTCATTAAGAGAATAGGGACAACAATTTTAGACCATGCGCTGGGCACACCAACCATTTTTCCTATCGTTAAACTAGCAAAAGTGGATTCAGACAAGACCTAAGCGCAATTGCACCGTGAGCTTTAGACCATGCACTTAGATCGTTAAAATATAGTATTAAATATTGAATATTATTTAAATATATTAAGTATATATCGTAAATAGTACCTCACTGATACAAAAATAACCTGATGTACAAAAGGACGCCAAAACTGGAATGATGTGATTTGTTAAGAATGCATATTATATAGGCCAATATTATAATTTTATTATTTGTCTGATAAGGCCAGAGCTACATGAATTTATTTTTTCACTTTTAAATGAGTAAATCCTATTCTTTGTCATTGTTTCTGCTGTGCTGTTGATTATAAGGTTGTAACGCCTAATTTTACTAACAGAATAGGAAATATATAATTGTTTGCTCAAAAGTTAACTGCATATCCAAACATTTGTTACAATCAAAGGGAAGCAGCAGTGCCATACCCTATGCATGGACAGATATGCATACTGCTGCTATTCATTTTCATTGCATGCAAAAGAGCAGCTTGAGGTTCATTATACTAAAATCACCAATTGTGTTCTATGAAACAGAGTTGTAAAGGTTTTGGAGTGACATGAGTAACTGATAGAAAAGAGTTTCTCCGGAAGCCAGAAGCAGACTTCTTCAAACATACCGAGCTTGCCGCACAGGAAACGCACGCGGTAGTTGTGGCAAATCCCATCCACCTGCTCTTTGTTGAGGCACACAAAGCCATACTTTCTGTCAAACTTGGAGAAGACTTCTCCTGTCATGTTGGCAGGGATGCCGTCAAGAGATTCAGCCTGAAGGCAAAACAAGACATTTTTAAATACAGTGAAACAGTCATTCTCTCACATACACTACCATTCAAAATTTTGGGTCAATAAGATTTTTTTTTAAGAAATAAATTATTATATTTGGCATTTAGACATTTATAATGTTATAAAAGATTTCTATTTCAAATAAATGTTGTTTTGAACTCTTGAGCAGCAAATCAGCGTATTTGACTGATTTCTGAAGGATCATGTGATTCTGAAGACTGCAGTAATGATGCTGAAAATTCAGCTTTGATTCACAGGAATAAATTGCATTTTAAAATATATTCAAATAGAAAACAGTTATTTTAAATTGTAATAATATTTCACAATATTACTGTTTTTACTGTATTTTCTGATCAAATAAATGCAGCCTTGGTGAGCAAAAGAGACTGCTTTTAAAACATTAAAATGACCCCAAACTTTTGAATAGTAGTTTAATGTGTACAAAAGGATGTGATTTATTTAAGTATGCACAATATATTGACCAATATTATCATTTTTAAATTATTATTTGTCTGATTAGTTCAATGTTATTTTTTATTTTTGTCTTATTTTTTGTACATTCAAAACAGTCAACATTTATTCATTGTTTCTGCTGTGCTGGACATTATAAGATAACCTGCCTGATAACACTTACAATAAACAGTATTTATAAAGCAAAACATTTGACCACCATACTGACTATCAGCCATAACATAAAATATGAACATTTTGAAACTGCAATTTTTGTAAAAATATAAGCATTTAATATAAGTAATTAAGTAAGTACACTCTCAGAAAAAAAGGTAAAAAGCTATCATTTGGGTGGCTACAAAAGCTAAATGGTACATCTTTATACTTTGTTTACTCATAAAAGGTGCCTATTAGTACTTCAAAAGTGCATATTAGTAGATTATGTAAAGGTACCACCATAGTGACAGTTTAGTACCTTTTTTTCAGAGAGTGTATGTAGTAAGCAGTAAGTTAGTATTCCATTTCAAACACATGTTTTTACCTCAATATCAAGAGGGTTACTACACAGACGCTCTGGAAAAGCTTTGTGAAGGTCGGTCAGTTTCTCCCAGTCACCTGACCCCCTCTCGTCATCGCGGTCAAACCATTCAGTCCATTCAGCCTCTAAAAAAACCACACGAACAGACACAGTGATTAAAGCGCTGCCACCCCTCCAGCGCTGCCCGACAGACAGGCTCTGTGTAGATATTAGTCTCATTTACATCTTTAATCTTCCTGTTTTGCAATTCCGCCTGTCAAAGCCTATTTATGCAGAGATAATTGCAGTTCGCCCTCCCTGTTTTGCTGTCTGCATCGCCAGACCTACAGGGAATTCAGCCTACTTTTGTTGCATTGCATTCAAATCAAACCAAACAAAATAAAAAGACAACTCTGCCATGCAATTGAAAAGATGTTCCTCCTTCACTCTCGCTACGATCAGGGCACAAATCTCAAGTGTTCACGCTGTTCAGGGGATACTTGAAAATGATTAGGAGCTACGACAAATTATAAAGAGCCCTTCAATGCAAAAGAGCTCTCAGAATCCACTCCAAGAGTGTGGTGGAAATTTTACTGTGTATATGATCATGAGAAAAGTGAAGTGTCAGAGTGCAGTGTCGGGGTAACCCATTACAAGTAATGGGAGTTACGTAATCAGAAACACTTTATTCAAACAACCAGTAAAGCAATGCATTACTTTTTAATTTACAAGAAAATATAAAATTTACTTTTTTAAATAAGTAATAGAATTTACTTTGTTTTCCAATTTATTGACTGACAGCCCTCCTGTCCCCATGAAACCAATCTAATAAGCAAAAATGACTTTAGATAAACATAACATTTGTGTTTCTTTCATTTTTTATTGCTGAAAAGTGATGAACTGCAAATCAGCATTTTAGAATGATTTCTGAAGGATCATGTGACATTTGATGACTGGAGCAATGATGCTAAATATTGAGGTTAGACTCACAGGAATAAATTACATTTTATAAAACAATTAGTTCTGGTCCTTGATTCTGATTGGTTGAGCCTTGTTCAAAGCTGTTGTAAATTACTCTACAAACATACACCTTTTTTTACATCTGTGTGCTGCTCGGCACAACCACAACCGTTTCTGAGGAACTACATTGTTTGGCGGAATAATAATGTTTTTATTATCATTACACTTCATTTTCTAAGCTTTACTACATATATGGAATAACCATTTGATAAAAGCAATAAGCCCTGTGAAGCCGTGGTTTACAGTGAATTTATAACAGCTAAGGGGCCTAACAATGCCCCTTGCTGTTATAAATTCACTGTAAACAACGGCTTCTTGGGGCTTATTGCTTTATTAAAATAGATGCACAAAGAAAACAGTTATTATCTACAGTATTATTATAAATATTTGAATATTTAAGATACATAAACCCCGCATTTTTCATAAACATTAAAAAATCTTGCCGACCCCAAACTTTTGAACAGTAGTGTATATCGAATAAAAGTTAACTTTTAGGAGTGCAATAGCATATCAGTGATCTCAAAGCTATAAGCATTTCATGGTCCTAAACTTGTTCCCGGAATTCCGGAACAAATTTCACCCACTTTTCCCCATCTGTGCACTGTAATCATACGTCAGGACTTTAATTCTACATCTAAATGAGTTCATTCTCTGCCCATAATAAGATCTTGCACACTTGTTAACTAAATTATCACTTTGGTGATGAACAAACAGATGGCATCTTCAGAATGGGGATGTTCTGTGCGACTGTGTGATCAAGGCATTGGTTGAGGATGTACAGGTGTAAGTGGTGGGTAATTAAGCTTCTGGGACTCGGGGGCAGACAGACAGACGCCACGCGGATATTAGTTAACAGCGCAGAGGATTGTGGGATATTGGGAGAGATTCTTAGGGAGATTGAGAAACTGGAGATGGAGGGAACCAAATATAGCATGTTGGATCCCTATGAATCCTAATTAACATCATTCACACATCATATGGGCCAGGACTCTTCAAGATTAATTTTTGCAGCATTTTTTAATCTATAAGATATTTGTAATTAAGAGACCCCAGCAGCTGCTGTCTCTTCCATGCTAATTCTTGAATTTTCTTCAATTCAAATCTGAATGTTCATTGTCACACGATCATTCAGAAATCATTCTAATATGCTGATTTGAGGCTCAAGAAACATTTCTGATCAATATCAATGGTGGAAACAGTGAAACATTGATTTTCAGGATTCTTTGATGAATAGAACGTTCAGAATTTATTTGAATTAGTGTTCTTTTGCAACATTCTAACATTTTGAAAAAACATTCTGAACAGTACTCTATATGTACTTTAAACATCAAATACGGTAATATATTGTATATTGTAATTGGCTATGATTGTGTTATGTTGTTCTGCATTTTCTGTCAGACCAACTATTTGTTGCTGGATACTGTCATATTGTGCCTGGTTAAGACATGGTCTCAAACATTTTAATAAAGCCCTGCTGGAAAGGCTGGCACAGCTGGTCACCAGAACTTGCTTAACCAGCAGGACATCAACAAGAAAGACCAAACTGGTCCATGAGAGACACTAGTTAAAGGTACAGTTCGCTCCATGTCATTCTTTCAGGAAACACAATGGGAGATGTTAGACAGTACTGTACGTCTGAGATGTGAGATGTCTGAGAAGGTGAAGTGTGATTTATAATGCCAAGCTTCAAAACGAACAAAAACTCAACATGAAATCACCATAAAAGTAGCTCATCTGACCAGAGGCTGTGCTACAAATTATAATTATCCATCACTTTGACGCACTAGGTTGCACATTTCCTGTCATGTTCTATTTTTGTCCATTCGTAAAATACTGTAGCATTTGGCATTTTTAAAGTGACATTGATATCTTCTCTTGCTGGAAAAATAACGCTTGTTCTGCAAGGGCTTTTTTTAGTTTTACCAACCGCTGAGTTGCAGGTTCTTGGCCTTTTCATTTTTCTCTGCTCTCACAATGTGAAAGGGACCTTAGATTTAATGAACAAAATCACATGAATGCAACCACCAGACTACACTTGTTTCTCTCCTCAAATCTTCTCTCATTTATTTTCACAGGGGGACTTTAAAGTGTCTTTTCTTCATTTTTAATCCACTAGTATCTTTGACTGTGAAAATGTCTCTGAAGTAGAGAAATACAATAGACCCAATACCTCCTTTTAATCAGTCAATACAATGGAAAACGTCAGTCAGCCTTTTTAAAACAAGTCTTCTGAAGTCATGTGATCACAGTGAGAAACATTTTGATCTCTTACTTTTATGGTGTTTTTTTTTTTGTCCATTTCAGAGCCTAACAGTCTCTATTATGCTGACCCTACACTGTTATTTTTATTTATTATATATAAAATATAAAACAATATTTGTAATAAATAAATGTGTGCATCATATTATTGTATTTTTATTTCATAAAATGTAAATATAATTATCTAATTTTAATACATTTACATATTTGCTTGTAATAAAAATAAGATTTTAATATAATATAAAATTATATATGGATTGAAATAAATATAATTTTAATAAATTTACAAATTATATTTTCTTCTTATATAATAAACTATAATATATTTTAATATATTGATAAATGGGATATAATTATAATGTTAATAAATGTACATATCAGATTAATTTCTTATATAATAAAATATAATATAAATAATAAAATAATAATTTAAATATTAAAAAATATATTATAATGTAAAAATGTAATGTAAAAATATAACGTGTGTTTTGTGTGTGTGTGTGTGTGTGTGTGTGTGTGTGTGCAAATATATTTTAGAAAACATTAAAATTTTTGTGGAAACTGACAATTTTGAATATTTTGATGACAAAGTTCAAAAGAACAGCAGTTATTTGAACATTATAAATGATCAGTTTAATGCATTTTTCCTTTATGAAAATATTATCATCAAGAAAAGATTTTCCTCTCGCAAAGATAATATGCCTACATAAGACTTGAAATATACATTATGATGCTTTTATGCAGTTTTTTGTTGTAGTTGCTGTTGTTGTTGGCTGTTTTGAAAGTTAAGAGCCCCTATTCTGCTAAACTTCTCCTTTTGTGCCCCACGGATGATAAAATAATAAAACATTTTGAGTGAACTATTCCATTAAGTTTTTCTGGTCCACCAGCTAGACCAACATTAAACCAGCATAAACCAACCTGGACCTGCAAACGAGTGCAGTGTGTGTGTGTGTGTGTGTGTGTGTGTGTGTGTGTGTGTGTGTGTGTGTGTTTGTTTTTTTTTTTGTGTTGTTTGTGTGTGTGTGTGTGTGTGTGTGTGTGTGTGTGTGTGTGTGTGTGTGTGTGTGTGTGTGTGTGTGTTGTATGTGTGTGTGTGTGTGTGTGTGTGTGTGTGTGTGTGTGTGTGTGTGTGTGTGTGTGTGTGTGTGTGTGTGTGTGTTTGTGTTTAGTAGCGGTGGTGAAGCGTGTTTGTACCTTGAACCCACTGACTGATGGTGGTGATGGTGAAGTGCTCCCCGTAACCTGAGTGAAACACCCGAGAGCTCCTGGCCTCAGAAGAAGCCTTGGTTCCTGAACACACAAACACACACAAAACCCCAGCATCAGCTCGCCTTCAGGTTAGTTTGTTTCCGTGCTCCTGTTTGCTTTCCATCGCTGGGCAAACAAGTGGGCAAAAGATGCTCACCCTGATAGACGGCATGATCCTCGACCGCTGAGGACGCGTCCCCTTTGATTGTAATAAAACTCCACGGATGCCTGCAGAGAAACACACACAGGAGAGAGAGGAAGGTGTGTGAGGAACAAATAAGTTTGAAGAGTTGGCCATGAATAAGTTGTCCTTCCTAGACAAACATTCTGACTTTCACTGCTGTAAATGATGTTGACTTAAGGTGTGATTGGCGGCTCGCGCTTCTCAGGGAGGATTGGGTAATTACAACGCCAGAGTTTCCCATCAGCCCTTGATCCACTATGAGAGAAATACCCTGACACCATCATCAGGACAATGTTTTTCAGCTAGACCAGACTGACTGACGTAACACGTGAGAATGCAGATATTTTAGTAGAAAAGCGAGCTCAGTTCCTCAGTCCAAATTTCTGCTCGGATAGATTCTGTTTTTGTGAGATTGTTGACATGGTCTTTTAAATGATGTGACCAAAATTAGTGGTCTGAAACAATCAATGCCAGTGGTTTTACTGTTAACTAAAACTGAGACAATTAAAAAAAAAAAATAAAACTAATTGAAATAAAATCTATCTATGTATAATCTATAAACTATTTTCATTAATCTATCTAGATCTAAGCTTAATCTATATATATGCATGTACTTTTAAAAAACAAACCAATAAAAATGGAAAAAGCCCAAATTTAATAAACTACAACTTAACATATATATATATATATATGCATGTACTTTTAAAAAACAAACCAATAAAAATGGAAAAAGCCCAAATTTAATTAATATTTTCATTTAGTTTAAACTGATGTAATAAAACTAACTAATATTAACTAACAATGAGTAATATACAGTACTTGTTATAGTATTTAATAATCTTTTCTAACATTGGTTAATTAAAATACAACTGTTCATTGTTAATTCATGTTAGCTAAGGTCTGATTTTAATAATGTGTTTGCAAAATACTGGAATTGGCATTATATGTTCATCATTAATGTACTGTATTTAACTAATGTTATCAAATGGAACCTTACTGTAAAGTGTTACCATTTACTTTACCCCTCCAAGGCAGTTTACAAATGAGAAATGCTGTAAGGATGAAAACTGTTTGCTCACACTTTATTCTCAATATTAACTAATTATTAACTAGGAATTTTACTTCAATAAACTCCTAACTGCTAGTAATATGCATGCTAATAACTAGTTAATACTGAGAATTGGTCCCTAAATTAAAGTGTTATCAATTGTTTCAATAACTAATAATGAGGTCTAATTCCAGCATACTTTGTACAAGTATGCAAACTAAACATACTTAACATATGCTCTTGTGTTGCTATGACTCAAAGCCACTCCATTCCCCGACCATCTGCCACATCCAGCACTTTCACACAATTACCGCAATTGCACGTTTGTCATATAAGTGGCAGTGAATTTTTGGAAGATACTCTTTTTAGCTTTGTAGGAAGGCACTTAGTAGCAAATGAACCTATCATTGTGCCACTGGCCATTTTCACTGTCCTCCATCATTTTCACATCTAAGGAAGCAGGTACGCAAGTAGAGTTAGATTAGAGAGGGGAAAAAGACGTATGAAATCTGCCTGCTCACATAAAAAAAAATAAAAAAAAAAATAAATGGGATTGTTTAAATGTGAGCAATTGTAAAGTTTAGGATCAAATGAGTTTCCCATGGCATCACATGTTCCACAGATTCTGGATTGTAGCTTGGTGTTTCTTTAAACATTTTAATTACTCCAAAGTTGTTATCTGTCACAGCTATGCTGATACAATTTTCACAGCCAAGCTTCGCTTTTCATTCGAACGAGCTACAGCATTTCCTAACCGTCCCAGAGAAAAATCCCTCAGAAGTTGATGTATTTGGTTTCATTTAAATATCAGCTTTGTCTTATATGTTTCTCCTAAAATCCCACAGGAGAAAGAAAAATTAAATTAGATGATTGTTGATGCCCAGACAGAGCATGCAGCTATAAATTAAAGGGATCTCTTATTTTTTATACCGAATTCCAAATGCAGCCCATTTGCAACGTTCTAGAATTCATTCTAGTAATGACTTCATAAATTCATGCAATTTATATTCCATAAACAAAAAGGGCTTCCCAAACCCTGTTCCTGGAGGTGGACCATCCCACAAAATTCAGTTCCAACTTTAATCAAACACACCTGAACCAGCCAATCACACGCTGCATCCCAATTTCATTATTATCCATCCTAAATAGTATACAATTAGAATTAGATTATATGCTTTGGTAGATTTTCATAATGTGCATCTGCATGCTTTTTAGGCTAATATTGCTATTTACTAATATTGCACACAATCCTTTGTGCAACAGTATAAATTGCAGATTAATTAAGCTAATGATTTCAAAGTGGCTTGCTGTTTGTATTTTTATGCTTTAATTTTTTTTATTACCCCTTTTTAAATTCCAGTCTGTCAAGCACTTTGTATGAAAGCAGGAAATGTGCTATACCAGTAAAATGTATTATTATTATGTTTTTTCCCACACCCTTGAGGCATATTTTATGCATTTCCATCAAACGCTTCATAAAATTTTCCTCTAGTTTGTAAGCTCTATTAGAGTTGTGTGCAGGAAGGTAGAACGACAGGAACAGGGTTTGCCACTGATTCAGATGCTATTTCAAGAAATATATTTCACCGGTCTCAGACCAGCAGCAATGCAAAGAGGAAAATGTGAATGCAGCCAAGCTGATTGACACACGCATACCTGACTGGACCAGATTGCCCTAAATTCAGTGTCCAATTCTCAACTAATGCTAAAGCAAATTCTAGACCGGTCAAGGATAAGCAACAATTGCTAAGTTGGAAACGGGTTATCGTACCGGAATCCGAGTCGATGGAAGTGTTGGCTACCCAGCTTAGTGAGAGCCTTTTTAGCCAGATCCTCCAGGTTGTTGGATCCCTCATCATTAACCACCATGGCCAAGATCTGCCCAGTTTCCACCTTGTCTACATACTGGGCCAGTCGTCTGCTCTCGTCCTTGCTCCTATATGTGTCAAACCTACACACACACACAAACGTGAAAGTGGGTCACAGAGATTTATCACAGACCAGTCAAGGAACATTACAGAAGCCAGTAAGCATACTGAGAATTAATGTTTTTTTGAAGGCTGTGATTCAATAACAGACGCTCATTTCTATGATGAAAAATAGTCATAGATCAATCGCCTGTGAAAATGCCAACTTGGAAGCGCTGTTTGTTTTGACAGTCGATTTGTAATTACTGTTTTAATTCCAACCACACATTAAAGCCATCAGTTAGTTGGTTTTACATGATATACTGAAGTAACAACCTTTCATCTGTCAAGAAGCAAGCATGCATTAATTAGAAATGAACTTTAAGAGCAAGAAATGTGGAGGAGAGATGGTGTCCTAATGACCTATCAGTGTGCAGCACATCTCCGGTCTTGGGGTTGATTACGTGAGTGATGATGCCTCTCTTGCCCCAGCTCCTTTCGAAACGGTAACTGTTCTCATTACCCTGCCCAGGATGGAGGGTTTTGTTCAGGAAAGTCCATGACAGCTTCTTTTGACCATGAATCTCCAAGGTTCCTCCAGTTCCTACGCCAATGTACTTGCGGCCAAAATAACTGTGTTCGACCTCGCTGTCATCAGACCTTTTTCAAAACAACAACAAATCAGATTAGCAAATCGTCCCATGCATTTAGCTTTGAAGAGAATGCTTTTTAAATTCCCAATTTAAGATTGCAAATGATTGATATGAATTTTATTTATTTACTTGTTTACTTTTTGTTTATTATTTTTTTAACACCGTGTCAGCAGCAATGCTACTCTTACTAAACAGAAGTTTAAGAGAATATACAGGAAAATGTAATGTGATGTATTAAATAATACATTTCCATATATGGGAAACTAAAGAATATATTTTTCTATATACTGCAATATATGCATGGACCATGGCTATATATTGATACATACAAAAATTGCTTTAGTGAAACACTGAGTCAGTGAAACATTCATTAATGTGATTTGTTCAAAGTTACCGATTCATTCAGGAATTAAACAAAAGTGACTTTGTGAGTGAGTCATTGAATCATTCATTCAACCAGTTTATTCAACAATCAATTTAAATTAATAAATATTTGTATGTAAAAATTTTGGAATGACAAATTGTTTTTCTGTCATGACAACTCTCGGAGGGATTGTCATGGTAATGTACATTACAACGTTAATGTATTTGGTCTTGGTGGAATAAATCTGCTACACTGCTGCTGCTGCTGCTGCGGCAGAGCAAGTACCGAGACTTGCTATTGCCAATACATCCACAACATGCTGCTTTGAGCATGTAAGAAATATTGCTGCTGCAAATATAACATGCATGAAATAACCCCATATAGCATACATGAATCACCTCGTAGCAGATCTATACAGGTGGAGCTGGGGAAGGTGAAGGGTTTCTGAAGCAAGCTGCAACTGCTACAGCAAGCACTAGTCATATATCTGAATGTTGAGCAGCGAGAACATTGTCTACCGATACAGGAGAGAACCAATCAGCTGAGCCATGTGATAATGATGCCATTAGGTCATCTAGAGTTTCACGCCAGAACTCTGTATTTGGCATCTTTCGTCCTAATGACAAGTGATATTTAGTCTACACCATTATGTTTTTATTTACTGTATTTTTTAAATGAAGTAAATTACATTTTATCATAAGCTCCATAAAAAAATATTTATTTTTTAAATGAAGCAAATGACATTTTATCATAAGCTCTAGTAAATTGTTACATTTAGTAGACTAATGTTCAACAATGTTGCAAATCACTGAAATGTTTAATCAATTGTGATTGTGAAAAAAAAAAAAAAAAAACAAACAAACAAAAAAAAAAAAAAAAAAGATTCTCAGTTTATCTAGAATCATGCAGAACTACCAGAATGCATTGCCTGTAAATTACTCTTTCTATTGCGATTCCAATTACTATTCAACTTCCTGTGAGGTTTGGCCAATTCAAAATTACTGTCAAGAATTGAATGGGAATCTATTGTCTGATTTTGAATTTGGCACAAACCTTCAGATTTACTTAAAAAGACAAGCTTAGAACATTACAATCTGTCAAGTTCTCCAAAACTTTCTGTACTCTGTAAGTGCCCTTATGAAGGCTGCAGGAGTGCTTTAGCAGTCTGATGATTTTTCAAAGCCTATATTCATACCTGCCAAAGAGAGAGATGGTGAGGTTGCCTTTGTAAGGACATTCTGGACTGCCAATGTGAAGTTCACCCTTGTTCCCGATGAGGATGTGCTTAGCCCGCAGAAAAATGGGTCGACTGGAATCAGC
Organism: Cyprinus carpio; assembly: GCF_018340385.1. NCBI lineage: Eukaryota > Metazoa > Chordata > Actinopteri > Cypriniformes > Cyprinidae > Cyprinus > Cyprinus carpio. The sequence goes on along the minus strand of NC_056578.1, from coordinate 8,126,744 downwards.
GATCACAAGCTTCCCTAAAAAGAACAAAAGAATTAAATAATCCTGATCTTTCACCCTTGATTTTCAACCAGTGAGCATGCAGGAGGTTCCCCAGTTATAGTTCTAAAAGAACAAATAGATGGTTACTTTTTGGCACGGATTGTGATGGAATTCCCCCCATCAAACTCTAGAATATTCCACGCTCAGGGTGATTCATCTGAAAAATGTTTTGATTTATGCCTGTTACGGCTCAGGTCAAGCTTCGCCTTCATCATTAGGGATGTAAATCTTCATGGCACTTTAATGTTGTTGAGATGTTTGAAAGAGGTTTTATTAGGAAGATCTACCTCCGTTGAGGATCTCGATGGAATGGACGGTCGCGGATGAGGTGAGCACGACTTTGCGGCCGTAACCGATGGTGACTCTGTGGGCTTCATTGTGTCCAGGAGTCCAGGGTTGTAGACCAGGCAACCTATCTGGACAAACTGGAAAAGATATAGACGTTTAAATGTAAATAAGCACACAGAAGACCTCAAAAGAACAAGTTACGTTCAGAAATACTTTTCATTAAAAAAAGAGAAATAAAACCTCCCTTGAGCTTTTGAGATTAAAAAGCTTAACGTACTATGAAAACATACCACAACTTTCAGAACTCAAAATGTCCTTTCCAAGAAGAAAAAAACATAACAACCATAATAAATTGACCTTAGGGTCTCAAATATATGATAGGCCTGCTGCAATGAAAAAACTTCAAATGAAACAAACATTTTAAGATGTCAACAGATATGACCTTTATTTCTTAGATGTCTAGACTAAAAATTGACCATGATAACTCTTCAGTTCATCTGTTATTACTGCTCTGATAAAAATAAGTCAGTGGGTGAACCAGAGGATTTTTCTGACTGCAATCAGACTTTTAAGTGTCATCACATATTAAAAGGGTCTCATTCTTCCCTTTAATGCTGTAAAACCTCAGAGAAGCCACGCACTTGATTTGAATACACACGGCACATCTCTAGACCCAGAGCAGCTGAGAACTTTCATCATGAGCATTTCCATATCTCTGCTTTGAAATGAGAGTAAAGGGCTTCACTGAGCTTTCTAATGCATTTTCTTCTGCGTTACAAAAAGTCAAGGCCTTGAGATGCAGCAACAAAAATAATGACAGTAATAATCACCCAAAGGAACGGCTTATTGCTCTTTCATAGCTCAGGAGACTTTGGGTGATCATGTTAAATGTTCATTTACTGTATGTATTAACGGAAATAGAAGAAATAGAAATAGCTGAGTAAAGAGTTTACTCTCAGAATTAAGAGTAAATTAAATAATGAAATAAATAAATATATAAACTAATATATCAAAATCACTTACATTTACAAATAACTGAAATATAAATAAAATAAACGAAAAATAAAAAATCTAATTTAAAAAAAAAAAAACAGTAAAACAGTATACAAAGAAAATAGTAAAATAACAATAATTTTAATTAAAAAAATAATTAATTAAAATGGTGATAGCACAAAATGAGAAACTGTCTTTTTTTTTTTTTTTTTTTTTTTTTTTTTTTAGAGAAGCGTGAAAAGAATTAAGCAGAAATCTCCAATTGCTCTTCAGTTAATTTTCTTGCTGTCTTGGCCAAACAGATTAGATATTAAAGAGATCTATTTTTTTTTTCTTACCTGAGGGATTACTAGCCCAAGTTGCAATTAAAAATGAAGAATTTAGCACATGTCGTGAAGATGTTTGGGAGGATACAAAAAATTACCATAAGACAAATAATAAAATCAAAAAAAATAAAAAACTCAAAAACATTACAAGTAGCTGCTACTTGTAAAATTGCTTCGGGTGGACAGCTGATGTGGTGGGTGACCTAATAGTGCAGAGGACTCTTATAAAGGGATCAAACACACTCTCATGCATTTGTCTTTCCTGTTGTAAATCAAAACATGAATGGGTGCCGAGTCCAAACAGCTCAAGGAAGGAATAAAGAAATAGTTATTCAAAAAATTCAAAAGAATAGTTCACCCAAAATGAAAAATTTATGAAAGTGTACTCACCCTCAGGCTATCCAAGGTGTAAATGAGTTTGTTTCTTCAGAATAGATTTGGAGAAATGTAGCAGTGTATCACTTGCTCACCAATGGATCCTCTGCAGTGAATGGGTGCCGTCAGAATCAGAGTCCAAACAGCTGATAAAAACATCACAATAATCCACACCACTCCAGTCCATCAATTCATGTGTTGTGATGTGAAAAGCTGTGTGCTTGTAAGAAACAAATCCATCATTAAGATGTTTCAACTTCAAACCATTGCTTCCAGCTAAAATACAAGTCCTCAAGTGAAAACAGTTCTAAACAAATATGTGGGTGGATTTTGATGTGCGACAACAACAGGGCCTGGACCTTTTTAACTGGAGGAAGCATTGTTATGGATTATGTATTTGGCCAGAAGTGACAGTTTAAAGTTAAAAATGTCTTAATGATGGATTTGTTTCTTACAAACATGCAGCTTTTCACTTCACAAGATGTTAACTGATGGACTGGAGTGGTGTGGATTACTTGTGGATGATTGTGATATTTTTATCAGCTGTTTGAACTCTCATTCTGACGGCACCCATTCACCACATAAAAACAATAATTTCCAAAATCTTAATATATCCTAAAGAACAATACATTTTAAAAAACTAATCGCACTAATATCCATAATTGGAAGGACAACAGTGCCCTCCACAATTATTGGCACCCCTGTTTAAGATGTGGTCGTGGACTTGTAAAAATTCTCCTATTTTTTAAAACCAACATAGAACCCAAATGAAAAAAAAAAAAAAAACCCAACATTTAATTAAATTACTTTGGTGGTAAAAAATAAAAAAAAATCACACATTTAGGAAGAAAAAAAAAAACCTAAATCATGTGTCCCACAATTATTGGCACCCCTAACAATTCCACTGAAAGATTTAATTGATTTTTTTTTTAAATATATTTTTCTGTAGTTGCTAAAGTTGGTCAGCGTATCTAGGAACTTTTAATTAGTAATTCATGACCTGGGGTATAAATATGACGTGACACAGAGGCCTAATTCTCTTACCCATTTGTCAACATGGCAAAGACAAGAGAACACACCATTCAAGTGAGGCAGATGTGTGTCGACCTTCATAAGTCAGGCAATGGCTACAAGAAAATAGACACTCACCTTAACTTGCCCGTATCTACAGTCAGATGAATCATTAAGAAGTTTAAAAACAACTGGAACAGTGACAAACAAGGCTGGAAGACGTCCCAAGTTTATCTTGCCACCACGCACAGTGAGGAGATGGTGAGAGAAGTAAAAAAAAGTCCTAAGCTCACTGTCACAGAATTGCATCAAAGAGTGGCATCTTGGGGTCACAAAGTCTCCAAAACAACCATCAGAACGCTCTCTACATGCCAACAAGCTGTTTGGGAGGCATGCAAGGAAAAAAGCCTATTCTCACTAACACTCACAAACGTAAACATCTGGAGTTTGCTAAGCGGCACTGGGACTTCAACTGGGATCATGTGCTTTGGTCAAATGAGACTAAGATTGAGCTTTTTGGCAACAAACACTCTAAGTGGGTCTGGCGTAAAACAAAAGATGAGTATGCCGAAAAGCACCTCATGCCCACCGTGAAGTATGGTGGAGGATCTGTGATGCTGTGCGCCTGTTTCTCTTCCAAAGGCCCTGGGAACCTTGTTAGGGTGCATGGCATTATGAACGCTTGAACTACCAGGACATTTTAAATAAAAAACCTGATAGCCTCTAGAAAGCTGAAGATGGGTCGTCATTGGGTCTTTCAGCAGGATAATGATCCAAAACATGTGGCAAAATCTACACAAAAAATGGTTCAGCAGTCACAAACTCAAGGTCCTCCCTGGCCATCTCAGTCCCCAGACCTCAACCCAATCGAAAACCTGTGGGGCTAGCTAAAGAGAGAGTGCATAAGAGAGGACCCAGGACACTGGATGATCTAGAAAGATTGTGCAAAGAAGAATGGTCAAAGATCCCTCTCTCTGTGTTCTCCAATCTTGTCAAATGTTATAGGAGGAGATTAAGGGCTGTCGTGTTGGCAAAAGGGGGTTGTACAAAGTATTAACATCAGGGGTGCCAATAATTGTGGGACACATGATTTCAGGTTTTTTTTTTTCTACATGTGTGATTTTTTTTTTTACCACCAAAGTAATGTACTTAAATAAAGGTTGGATTTTTTTGCATTTGGGTTCTATGTTGTTAAAAAAAAGAAGGAGAACAAGAAGTCCATGACCACATTCTTGAACAGGGGTGCCAATAATTGTGGAGGGCACTGTACATAACACTTAAATGCCTCACTATATATTGTTATTAATTCATTTAAAAGTACTCATAATCAGCATTTATCTCACTTTTTCTAACACCTTGGATAGATTTTTTGTCATAAAGTTGATTTCATAGGCAAATTACTAGGTTTAAAACACACACACACACACACACACACATACACATACACATACACACACAAAAAAAATCCCCCCACAATTTTACAAAGCTGAACTGAGTCTTACACACACACACTTAAAAAATATCAGTATCACAATGTGGACACATGCATAAAGCTGAAAGAATAACTAACTAGAGACAGGAAATGAAAGAACAACAAAGCAACTATTAGATAAGGTGTGCCTTTAATAAATGACCCCATTCATCCTGAGCTCAGCTCTCAGAGAAAGACACAATCAAAGAAAACACAGCAGCCTGTCATTTCAAACAAATGCTTTTATGTGACCACTAACTAGCCGTCCTGAAGTGATACATTAATTTCATCGCCAGCATTTCAAATATACAGAATCTATGCCGCAAAACAAAATTGTGAAATGCCATCATGCTTTGTGTCCTTAACAAAAAGCTGTTCAAATGCAGATTTTCCCAGAGGAATCCACTCGCTCAAAGGCATTGCTGGAAATACCACAAACCCAAAAGATCGATCCTGCTCTAAATGCACATAAAAACATGTTTTCGCACAGATTCGGGTGATTGTATTGAATCATGCAACCATTATGACCGTCTACTGAAGAATACATCCATTTTGACTTTTAATGTGGAAGGCTGTGCTGCTTTTTTATGATTGCAAATCACATTTACAACTACAAGGTCTGAAAGCAACTTCAGTTAAATTTTAGTAAAGCTACTTTGCTGAGCAAAGTTGAAAGGAGCAGAAATGCACCACATTTACGGGCCTGATATGGATTGTGCTGTTGGCTTTTGGCTTAAAACTGAGTTAGAGTTTGCTGGACTACAATGAAACACGGTGGAAAAAATTCTCAAAGGGCTTCTGTGGGTTTGGCAAACTAAATCCAAGAGACTTCTTCAGTAACAAGACTCTTAGTCATGCGGTCTCTCTCTGTAGGACGGATTAAAATAAGACTGAAAGGATGTCGGTATTTTGGATAGCCACATGCTAGCTAATCTCTGATACTGTACATCAAGCACAATTCAGCCTGTAAAGCAACAGAAGATAACAGAGGGATGACAAACACAAAGGGCTATTAATAATATTAGAGAAGAGAAATTATGCAACCAAGGCAAAGTTAAAACAAAGTTATGTTAATGCTTATGTTAACATGTCAGAAACTCAGTGATTATTCTAAAAAATAATAATGTATTTTAAAGATAAAAAGAAATTCCTTTTTATATAATGCCTTTTTAATTGTATATTTTATTTTATATTTTATAATTTTATTCAAAGTATACTTTATGCTTTCAAAGTATAAAGAACTATTGTAGTTTAAAGAAACTTTTTATTTTATATTTCATTTATATTTTTACATTTTATTAAATATTTTTATTTTATATTAAAAAATCATATTTATATATTTTAATGAATTATTTTATGTTAATTTTACTTTATTTTTATTTTGTAATTTATTATTTTATTTTTTTAATTCATTTTATTCAATGCAAAAAGTCATATGACAAACAAACATATTTTATCTACATTTTACATTTCATTTTATTCAAAGCATACTTTATGCTTTCAAAGTACTATGAGCTATTGTAGTTCAAAGATACATTTTATTTATTATTTTTATATTATATTATTTCATATTTTATTTTATATTTTCATTTGTTATTTTATTCATTTTTATTTTTTCATTTATTTTATTTTAAGAAAAAGTCATGCCATTGAAGCACTTTGTGACAAATGGATGCATCAGAGCATGAGAGACAGAAACTCACCAGCCTGAGTGATGTGAAGAACAGCTACTACAATAAAAGCAACACAGATCTTCATTTTCAGCACTGTTGGTTTGGTCCAGAGTTTAAAGGCACCTCACCTGCGACACAAAACACAAAAATCACACAATTACTTAAGTGAAATTTTCCTTTTTTTCTAAAGCTGAAGCACATAATTTCTGTGCCACCAAACATAATTGCAAAAATAACTATTGTTTTCATATTTCTGCCACTGGTCAGCCAAACAGATGTTCAGAATGAATTATTCACACTTTCAAGGCAGATCGACCAACAAATGCCATGCTCACTTATGGCTGTCCCAATGCATACTGAGTTGTAGTCTGAGTATTCCATTGAAAATCACCTTAAACATGCTCATTTTATTCTGGGCACGTATGACACTATGACCAAACATGTCATTGAGCGTGTGTGAAGTTGCCATAGAAACCAGGCAGCGATTTTGTCATTTTGCCAGAATCTGAATGCATTGGACCCCAGTTTTGCATTCCTTTAAAACTTGTGAGATATGTAGGTTACGTGGTTATCTTCAAAGAGATTACAAGAGCTTGACTTGAACCTCCATAAAGGATCAAAGGCTCAGAGGGGCCGAGGGCTCAGGTACTGCCTCGCTAATAATGGTGTGCTTGTTTAAATGCAGTTATATAAAAAGTTACATAACTGTTATAGACATACCATGAATCCTGTATCCTGGTTTCGCTATTACAGACTCCAGCAATGCTTGACAGACCAATTATACGACGAGGAAAGAGACACGACAATGCTTCATGTGATTTTAAAAGGTGAATGTTTTCTTGCACATAAAGGCTGTTTCTAAGCATGCAAATTCAGTCTAAATTAGCTGTTTTCGTTGACATTCTGCATTGGCATTGTCATGTTGTGAGGGTTATTAGCACTGCCAATCTGCCCAAGGCATGATGGCTTCCTTGTCCCAAAGTAACGGTTGCATCATGACCTGTCCGATGTGTCAAGTCTTCGCTGTTATGCATCTGCTCTGTGTAGCATGCGAATCTATTGTTGTCTTTGTTATATATTGAGGGATAATGTTCTGCAACTGCTAGCTTCCCATCATATTGGCACCGCAATCCGTTCCCATCTGGGTTTGTGCAAAGGATTGTGGGAATATTGCAAAGATTGTTCATCTGGTTTATTCAAAATGCAATATGTTACAGCTGCGCAAGTGTGAATAAACAGTAAGGCGACAATCAATTTGACTTGATAACCAGCCATATATGTCATTGGCTGACTCTCATATAATTTTTTTTCATAGATGCAACACAAAAGGAGAACGAACAAACAGACAACGATTTCAATTTCAGACTGTTCCTCACACAAAGCTGTCGTATGACTTAGAATATAGCATATGGATACATTAATGGTGCTTTTATGTGTCATTTTTTTGAGCTCGACAGACCATCATCCCATTTTACAGAAAAGAACAGTGTAGACACTTTGTTCCTTTTGTGTTGCACCGAAAGGAAAAAGAATCCTGTGTGTTTTTTGCGCAACAAGAGAGTGAGTGGATGATGAAAGAAGTTTCATTTTTGGGTGCACTATCTCTTTAAGATTAGAGCACATCTGATAGTGCTACAGGAAATATAATGTGGCTCAAAGCAATGCCTGCGAAGACACTTTGGCAATAACAGTGAAAAATGAAAACTCGAGTCTGTGCTGGATGGAATAAGAGTTTATTTGAGTCTTCAGTGATCCACATGGTCATTTATTCTGCTATCAGAGTCGACCTGGCGCAACTGGTGCAGTGTCAGCGGGTCAAACTGCAGGCCTCTACCTTTAAGAGCCAAAAAGTGGTACTTCACATGAGACCTGCAAGAGAATAAGGAGTTATTATGGATGAAGCACAAACAAAACAATACAATTTAAAAGATGCAGCACACAGCTCTTTGAACATCTACACTCACAATCAAAAGTTTGGGGTCAGTAGGACTTTTAAAATAAATTAATACTTTTATTCAGCAAGGATGCATTAAATTGATAAAAAAGTGACAGTAAAGACATTTATAATATTATAAAGATATCTATTTCAAATACATGCTGAGTATTCTGAAAATAAAATACATATTACTGTTTGCACAAATATATGAAGCAGCACAACTGTTTTCGATACTGACAATATTAAGAAACATTTATTGATCATCAAATCAGCATATTAGAATGATTTCTGAAGGATCATGTGACAATGAAGCCTGGAGTAATGATGCTGAAAATTCAGCTTTGCAACACAGCAATAAATTGCATTTTAAATATATTCAAATATGAGTATTTTTAATCACTAAATGCAGCATAAGAGACTTCTTTAAAAAAACTTACCAACCCCAAACTTTTGAACAGTAGTGTAGACTTACAAACCACACGTAACATGTGAATGACTTCATATTTTGCTTACATACATTATTTAAAAATACCTGACTTTGCAGTTTAGTTTGCAAATCCATGTCACACTGTGCAAACTGCCATTTCAAAATCACATTTAGATATGCAGCACACCGAGGGAAAATACGTTTAGCAGGTAAATCGATGTTGTGGTGTTGTTTGACTCTGCACACAAAAATAGCACCACCTTCTCTTTCCCTGCAGTTAAAGTGTAAAAGTCAGCAGACAGCAGACTGCTCTCTTACTTTCAGCACACTGTCTTTGTGCCAGGCGTGATGGAATTCGGTGAAAATTGACAGGAAAAAATCTTCTTATTGGGTTTTCTAATGCACATCGATTCCCCTGAGCCAAATACCACAAGATCTATGAGGCTGACGCCTGCTGAGCCGTTCAGAGGTGACATGCATCTTTCATCACAGCTCTGCATGCATTTTTAACATAAATGTGCATTATTAACCAGAGAAATTTCCTCTTCATTTAAGCACATTTTAATCTTCTGACTATGCGTGTTAGCAGTGGACCGGTTGTCTGGATGTTGCATGCAAACACATATCTATTTTTAGTTTTTGACAGCTGCCCAGTTATGTATGCATGCATAATGACCATTTAAAGATAATATTGCTCAAATAATTAGTGGCGTTGCTAAATCAAGCATCATGATTAGTCTTGCTCATACATATAGTTCGTTATCTAACCGAACCACTTAAACTAAGTATTCAACTTTGCAATGCAAGTAGTCCATCACCATTTGTGTAACATACATGAATGATTCTGCACACGAGGAGAGGTGCTGTTAATTTTGGCAAGACTCTACAGGAAAAACCTGCATGTACTAAAGTATTTAGCAAAGAGACTATCAGCATGCTAAAGAGTGCACAGCCATTCATTTTAAAATAAAGTAATATATAGTCTTACTGGTGATCGGCCAGTCGTCAACCTAACCACAGGCTCTACTCTTCAGCACAATGGTACACCCAAAACTCAGACCTACCAGAAACCCTAAATTCCAAAATAAAATGCTATTTTTGTCTTCATATCGGCATACGTGGGCAATGCATATATTGGAGTATATTGAAAAATATAAACAGTAGTTTCCCATATACTGAAATGTATTATGAAATATATCACATTATATTTTGCAGTATATTTTCATATATTTTTGTTCCGTAAGGGTTGTTCATCACTTGTTCACCTGCAGTGAATGGGTGCCATCAGAATTAGAGTTCAAATTCACAAGAATCCACAAGTAATCCACACCAGTCCAGTCCATCAATTGAAGTCTCGTAAAGTGGAAAGCTGTGTGCTTATAAGAAATAAATTCATCAACACATTTTTTAACTTCAAACCGCTGATTCCAGGTAAAATACAAGTCCTCAATCCGTAATATTGTTTTCTCCTATGAAAATTTGTCTTGTCTGAATCAGGAGAGATATCTGTACAGATCAAGCACTTGTAAGTGAAAACAGTCCAAAACAAATATGTCAGTGGGTTTTGATGTGAGAGGACAACAGGAGACTGGAGGAAACTTTATTATGGATTATGGACTAGTATGGACTAGTATTTTGAAAAGAAGTGACAGTTTTAAGTTAAAATGTTTGATGGTGGATTAAATTTTATATACAAAATACAAACATGCAGGTTTTCTCTTCATAAGATGTTAACTGATGGACTGGAGTGGTGTGGATTACTTGTGAATTATTGTGATGTTTTTATCAGCTGTTTGGACTCTCATTCTGACGGCACCCATTCACTGCAGAGCATCCATTGGTGAGCAAGTGATGCAATGCTACATTTATCCAAATCTGCTCTGATGAAGAAACACGTTCATCTATATCTTTGATGGCCAGAGGATAAGTAAAATGTCAGCAAATGTTCATTTTTTGGGTGAAATTAAGCATTTATACTTATTATTTGGATTAAAGCATCTTCCAAATGCATAAATAATAAAAGTAAATAATTTTAATCTGGTGAACAAAACAGTAGACAAAAACATCCAACAGGAGGAACCCTAATTAGACAGCAGATCAGTGAATTGGATGTGAATTCAACTAGCAATCACCCAAAAACCTTAGCAATTACCCACATCACTGTAACATCAAAGCGGTGAGTTTTGCACATTAAAGCTCACCTCACATTTTGTCCTGAAAGTGTACAAACTGAGTTTCTTTTCATGTTGATCTGTTGCAGAACGCTCTGCCACTCCTGCATGCCCTCTCAGACTTCTTTACAAATCCGCAACACTGAGAAAGTCAATTCCAAAACATTACATCACCCTTGTGAAGACAAGCTTTGCTTCGATCCAGACCTTGCCTCCCGGATTCAGCTCCCAATGCTATCTGCATTTGAGTCAAATATCTCTTTCTGGGCTGCCTATCTTCATACAGAGACTGTTGCCCTCCGTGGCCCTCACAGATAACACACTTCCACCGCTGTCCTTCATGTTGCCCCTGTCCTATCAGCACAGAGCAAAAGAGCACCAGCAGAACTCACATGCAACAAAGTCTGCCGTCTCAGCAGTGGGCAAGATGAGCAAGAGCTCATTTCATGAGTTGATTTCTATTTACTATTTTTGATTTTCTATTTCTTTTGCAATCAAGTTTGTAATTAAGATGATATACAGTAATATTTGTGTATCTGGGTTTTTTTGTTTGTTTGTATTTTTGATCAAATATATCCAGCATAATAGCATATATATATATATATATGCCAAGTTGTACATGGTATAGCAAAATATCTACTGCACATCACATCTCCACATCAGCATGATATATATACATCTAGACACCAACGTGAGTCATGCTGATCAGGGAAGGGAATCCACACAAGAGGATGGGAGGTTTTTCTTTTCCCTTTCATTACCCTTAAATATGTTTCAAACATACTGGCTGACTTTTACAGGAGCAAACAGGATTGACCCAGAGCAGCAGTTAAAGGAAACTTTACGAGCTCGGAGGGCTTCCGAGGCACGGTTGCACTCCAAGAAAACACTATGGATAAACTTCAGCAGGAACATCTGACATAAGAAAACTCCTCATTTATTTAATTGCAACATTCAATTTTATAATCCGAAGCATTTTTGAGTGCAGTCGCCACGATGATGTAAGAAACACACTGGAAATCTGAGCCACAAGTTTGTAATATATTAATGCAATTACCGTAGCCTATAAAAGTCATGGGACTACTGACTACAGTGGAGCATATTAAAAAGCCATTTTCATCAGCCTGCAGGGTCAAACAGGCTCTCAGGCACGAAAAAATTAGTTGCTTCTGGAAGCTTCCACAGCAGAGAAAGTTGCTGACGTGACACCTTCAAGTAATAATTGCCACAAAAGTGAAAATTCTGTCATCATTTACTCGCCTTCATGTTGCTCCAGACATGTTTGATTTTCTCTGGGAGTTTAACAGAACATTGAAGTAGCTTCTTTTGCATACAATGACAGTGACCAGAGGCCCTAAAATATGAAGCATCATACAGGTAGTCCATAAGAAACAGACTGAAATGGACCAAAATATCAATGAGACAATATACTTATTTAGTATGCCAGATGAAGATATGCATGTTGTGATACAAAAGACTTTAGTTGACTGATGGTGGCGAGCTTGAATATGACAAAGTAGTTTTATCACAATATCAATACCAGTTAAATTTCAAGATTCTCAGTTCTACCACAGCAAAAGCATTTTTTTAAGCATTTATATTATTCTGTAAAAATGCAAGTCAAAGGTGCAAGAACTTATAACACATTTACTTTGAATGCATTATAAATGCATTGTTAGTTGCTTTGAATAAACACATCTGCAAAATGCATAAATGTAAATTAAAATGTAAAAGTTTCAAATCTTTGAAAAAAACTCTTTGAAAACTTTTTAATTATTAAATAATTGTACATTCCTGTAGCTTAAATACCACAGCACTTTAGCAATGCAAAATTCCCAAGATTCCCAGGAAATGCATGAACTGATATATACTTCGAAAGTAATGTAAGTTCCTTTGAATAAATGTATTTGGCAAATGCATAAATGTAAGTTTCAATTTGAAAATTTTAAATCTTCAAAATTAATTCAGTTTTTTATTCTTTCAATTTATTTTACATTTCTGTAGCCCAAACATGCATTACAAAATGATTCATGTAATGCATGTACTGATATAAAATGTTTACTTTGAATGCAGTGTAAATTGCTTTGAATAAAAACATCTGGCAAATACATAAACATTGCTATTTTAAAAAGTCTTTGTATTAATGTTATTAATGCAAACTAAATAATAAAAAAACAAATAAATTATAAATAATAAATTAAAACAATGGCATCTAGCTTTAAACAATTTTTCAATTAACTAAACATTGCTTCAAAACAGACAAGTAAACCTTCAGTAATAAAAGTAAGAACTAAGTAACGACAAACAAAAGAACAAAGAGAGCACTTGATGTTTTTCTGTATGCAACTGTAGAGGCTGATTAAAGCTATTAAAGTTATTCAGACAAGAGCAGTGAGCGATTCTCTTTTTTCACATCAGTTCTGTTTTTTGATTATTATTAATCACATTACAGAAAGCAGAAGGTCTATTAGGCAGCATTTGCACCATAAGACCTGCTGCATTAATCAGTTATGACATATCAGATGATTCAGCCTGTCTGTTTACATTGACTTCAGACATAAATGGCAGTTTACAATAATATCTTGCCAAGATCAGCATTTATGCCCTTTTAACTCGGCTTGCAAGACCCATGCATAGGTCAATGGGGAAAAAATAGCACAAATCTCCTTTATTCAGCAGCGTTTCCTGAGAGAAGACAGGCTGTATGTTGGCTCATAAGCTGAAGGTACAACGCCTCTAGAGTGATGAGCAGTGATGATTAATTTAATGAGAGCCGTATGTGTGCTAACAGGGAGAGAACGGAAGATGGTGAAGGTTATAGTCACTCTCTGGAGCCCATGGGGAATCTGAGCCTTCAGAAAGAGCTGGTGTTGAAACAGCTATTTTTACAGCCGGCTCACTCCAAGACGCTGTAATACAGCTGAGACTGAGGTCCGCCACTGTGCTGATGGAGGCAGTCGGTGGCAAGTACAAGAGAGTTTTTACTGCAAAACAGCACAGCACCTCTGACCTGAGAGTGCTGGAGCTCATGGACGAGCTCATGGAGGTCATCGATCGACTGAGCACCTAACTTTAAAAAAACCACATGAGGTGGAGGTCGTTCTCAAAGGCTTATTGAACCACGTACCGATGAGTTTTGCTGGACTGAGATGGTCTAGACAGATGATCAGCTGGTTCATGTTCACCTGGCAGACGGCGAAGCTGGCTAAGTTAGCAGTTTGACCACCTTAAAGGTGAAGTGTGTCATTTCTGCAGCCTATTTGAAAACAGTCGTATCTTTTTGCCACTATTGTCAGAAATTACATTGTAAGGACTATCTGACAATAAATAAGACCCTAAAAGCTTTGATTAAGTATAATTCGTGAATCAGTGTTGTTAATTAAACTAAAAGTATTAAAAGTCATTTGTCAAATTGAAACAAGGAAACAATAATAATAAAAAAATTATAAACATTACATGAAAAATCCATAAATAAATAAAAAAATATATATATATATATATATATATATATATATACAGGTCCTTCTCAAAAAAATAGCATATTGTGAAAAAGTTCATTATTTTCCATAATGTAATGATAAAATTAAACTTTCATATATTTTAGATTTCATTGCACACCAACTGAAATATTTCAGGTCTTTTATTGTTTTAATACTGATGATTTTGGCATACAGCTCATGAAAACCCAAAATTCCTATCTCAAAAAATTAGCATATTTCATCCAACCAATAAAAGAAAAGTGTTTTTAATACAAAAAAAAGTCAACCTTCAAATAATTATGTTCAGTTATGCACTCAATACTTGGTGAGGAATCCTTTTGCAGAAATGACTGCTTCAATGCGGCGTGGCATGGAGGCAATCTCCTGTGGCACTGCTGAGGTGTTATGGAGGCCCAGGATGCTTCGATAGCGGCCTTAAGCTCATCCAGAGTGTTGGGTCTTGCGTCTCTCAACTTTCTCTTCACAATATCCCACAGATTCTCTATGGGGTTCAGGTCAGGAGAGTTGGCAGGCCAATTGAGCACAGTAATACCATGGTCAGTAAACCATTTACCAGTGGTTTTGGCACTGTGAGCAGGTGCCAGGTCGTGCTGAAAAACGAAATCTTCATCTCCATAAAGCTTTTCAGCAGATGGAAGCATGAAGTGCTCCAAAATCTCCTGATAGCTAGCTGCATTGACCCTGCCCTTGATAAAACACAGTGGACCAACACCAGCAGCTGACATGGCACCCCAGACCATCACTGACTGTGGGTACTTGACACTGGACTTCAGGCATTTTGGCATTTCCTTCTCCCCAGTCTTCCTCCAGACTCTGGCACCTTGATTTCTGAATGACATGCAAAATTTGCTTTCATCCGAAAAAAGTACTTTGGACCACTGAGCAACAGTCCAGTGCTGCTTCTCTGTAGCCCAGGTCAGGCGCTTCTGCCACTGTTTCTGGTTCAAAAGCACACGCCTGTGCACGGTGGCTCTGGATGTTTCTACTCCAGACGCAGTCCACTGCTTCCGCAGGTCCCCCAAGGTCTGGAATCGGTCCTCCTCCACAAATCTTCCTCAGGGTCCGGTCACCTCTTCTCGTTGTGCAGTGTTTTTTGCCACACTCTTTTCCTTCCCACAGACTTCCCACTGAGGTGCCTTGATACAGCACTCTGGGAACAGCCTATTCGTTCAGAAATTTCTTTCTGTGTCTTACCCTCTCGCTTGAGGGTGTCAATGATGGCCTTTCTGGACAGCAGTCAGGTCGGCAGTCTTACCCATGATTGCGGTTTTGAGTAATGAACCAGGCTGGGAGTTTTTAAAAGCCTCAGGAATCTTTTGCAGGTGTTTAGAGTTAATTAGTTGATTCAGATGATTAGGTTAATAGCTCGTTTAGAGAACCTTTTCATGATATGCTAATTTTTTGAGATAGGAATTTTGGGTTTTCATGAGCTGTATGCCAAAATCATCAGTATTAAAACAATAAAAGACCTGAAATATTTCAGTTGGTGTGCAATGAATCTAAAATATATGAAAGTTTAATTTTTATCATTACATTATGGAAAATAATGAACTTTTTCACAATATGCAAATTTTTTGAGAAGGACCTGTATATATAATTAGAAATGTTGTCTTGTCAACTGAAAGAAATAAGTTGAAGTTGAAGTACTAAACTGGGTAGTTATAGTTAACATAAATAATAAAAAAACCATGAAAAACTATGTTACTTGAAATAAAACAAATGTTAAAATAAATAAATAAACAAGCTAGTTGCCAAGGCAACATTTCTCAATTTAATTAATTTCAACTCTGCAGTACTAAAATAACTCAAACTAAATAAACTAAAAAAAAAAAAAAAAATTAATACAAATTATATAGAGATTAAAAAAAGAATAATTAAATAAAAATGACAAAAACAACTAAATTAATGTGAAAAACATAAAATATAAAAAAATAGAATAACTTTAATGACAAACAAAATAGGCACTAAAGTGACTAAAGCTAAAATTGCAATTAAATAGATTTAAATAGAAATGTTTAAAAGACAAAAAAAACACAAAAGCACGTAACCTTTACCAAAAAGCTCCAAATTCAAAATATAAATAAACAGAGAGAAGAAGAGACAAGCAAAAAAAAAAAAAATGTTTTGCTTAATAAACTGACATTTCTTACTTTCACACAAACACAGACACACACACACACACACACACACAAATAAATAATAAATAAATAAATAAAAAGATGTAAAATGCTGCTCAGGGAAACAAATGAATACTGTATGTGAATCTTTTTGAACGTATTGATTGAAATGAAATGTCCGAACAAACTAAATCGATGCAGTGAATCAGATTTCCCAATGCTACACATAAGAGGAAAAAGACTTTATTAAAAAAAAAAAAAAAAAAAAAACTGAACTTTTTCAGACAACGTGTCTGGTAAATGTCTTTGGCTGGTAAACTTTATTGGCCATGTAAATTTCTTTCCAGCCATTTTTATCTTTTCATTTCAAACGTATAAATCAAATCACCTCACATTCCTTCTTTTATCAATTCAAAATATAAAAAAATCAATTCTTACTTCAACACACATGCATCTTTTTTCCACCCACCACAGTGCAAAGAAAACACAAATTACCAGACACTGAAATAAAAGCATCCCACTTTGATTATATGACAACACATTTGATTATCACTTAAAGCTGTGTGCACAGTGCTGTGGTACTCTGTTGAAAAATGCAATTTAGTAGCATCACTTTTAGTTAGTTACTCCCCAATACAGAGAAGAAGTAACAAACTTTGCTTAACCTATCAGTTTCCTATTTTAAACACCTGCAGGATTATTGATTTAACCAGCATGCTGCAGCTGGTTTTGAAGCTAAATGAGGAATTGTGCACTACTTCTACATGTTATGAATCCTGCATGGGGTAAATCTCTCAAACACACTTGCAAAAAGGCAGCAGAATGTTTCAGATTCTTCCTCTGACAGGCTCAGCTGGTACAGACCTGAAACTGAGGTCGTGATGGGAGATAAGAGGGTTCAGAAAGCCAGCGCTGATACGGTCGACTGGTGAGCAGAAACCTAACCCGGTGACAAAAGTGTTTTTAATTCCTCATGTCATCTCATCTGCTATCCCAATGCTCAGCAGGACAGCTTTCAGCAAATACTTTGCTTTCCACCAACAGGTGGTGATCTGCATATCAGCCATTATTCTCCTGGATAAAAGAGATACTTTAACTGTGGATTTGGCTTTTGATGCTCACTCTCAGTTTGCTAAAATGAATGACAGTAGAATACAATTAGTAATGTGTGGAAGGTTGTAGCAATTATTATAACTGAGATGAATCTTCACAATTTTGCATTTGTCACACTGCACTTTTACATTTTGGAATATGTACAAGAATTACAATGTTTATAAGTTCAAATTTTTCTCTTATTTTTCACTTAAGTGATCCTATCTCAACACTCCTGCTAAAACACAAATTAACTACTCATTAAAAATACTAATTATTTGGTTAGTTTGTTTGTTTGGTTGGTTACACTTTAATCTGTTCTTTTTCTTTTTGTTGAAATAAAAACTCAATAAAACAGTTATTTTATTGTAAACAAAAAACGTAAAAAACAAAATAACAAAAATGTGAAGAAGTGGATTGTATTATTATTAATACTACTGTTCAAAAGTTTGGGGTCAGAAAGATTTTATTTTAGTTTTTTTTTTTCTTTATTATTATTATTATTATTATTATTATTATATTATTATTATTATTATTATTTAGCAAGGATGTATTAAATTGATTAAAAGTAACAGTAAATACATTTATATTGTTACCAAAAAATCTAATAAATGCTTTTGATATTTCTATTTATTAAAAAATAATTTAATTAATATATTTTCTCTGTGTTTTTTTTTTTTTTTTTTTTTTAAATTGTCACAGTTTCCACGAAAATATTAAGCAGCTGTTTTGATAATAATGATAATAAATGTTTCCTGAGCAGGAATAATAATTTCTAAAGGATCATGTGACACTAAAATGAACTGAAATTTAGCTTTGCATCACAGGAATAAATTACACTTTAAAATATATTCACATATAGAAAACAATTATTTAAAATTGTAATAATATTTCACAATTTTACAGTTTTTACTGTATTTTCAGTCAAATAAATGCACACTTGGTGAGTGTAAGAAACTTCATTTAAAAACATTTTAAAATATAAGAAAATCCCACACTTTCAATAAAAAGATCATTATGACTTCAGACTTTGAACATTAAATTTTCATTACTGGGAAAGTGACACATAAGCTGGAATGAACAGGGTGTTGCTGATTTCCTTTGCCTTCTCTACATCTTGAAAACTGTTCCACGCCCTTTTGCTGTCATATGTGTGATTTTGACAACATTTTGTGGTTTTAAAATAAGTAATTTCAATGTTTTTGGCAGATGTATAATAATGAGGTATAATTATCTCAGAGCAATGAGCATCACACCTGCTCGGCCTGAACACCTGCAGCCACTGGATGCTCATGAACACATGACTGCACACAGCTCTGACTCTCTGTTAGGAGCTGATGTACTGGATCTGCTGACGATATGTCATAATTAAAACCCACATTGTCATTTCAGAGTCAATGCATTACAAAACAAAAATCTACAAAAAAAGTGTCTTTGGGCCATAAATGTCATATAAGTTGTCATGAATGCACAAACTCATAGAAGGTTTAATACAAAGTTTTGTAAGTTCTGCCAGTTGGAAATAAAATTGTAATGGAACATAAGAAGAAGAAGCTAGTGGAAACATTTCTTCGCGAATCTCAAAGGTCAAGCATATTTGAAGGGTCATGACTGTGTAACGAAGGGAGGAAGGAAGGAAGGGAACACCTACTGCAAAATCCACAACCCAAGGAACATTTGAAAGATCCATCACTCAAACACACACTTACAAAGAACAAAAACTTGCTCATGAACATGACTTGAGGAGAGACAAACTATAAGAGATCTAGATGCTGAAATTCCTGTCATTATAATTAATTACACATGCACACCCATGAGTGGAAACTCTTTAAACCTTGTTGAATCACATGCCATAAAATAAGTGGATTGGATTTATGTATGATAGCAAAAAAGAAAATAAATAAATAGAAATACAAATTAAGAAGAATCAAACTAAAAAAAGAAAATAAATAAATAGAAATACAAATTAAGAAGAATCAAACTAAAAAAAGAAAATAAATAAATAGAAATACAAATTAAGAAGAATCAAACTAAAATCATTGCAAACACAGTCATGTATTCCTGCGTATTGGTGTGAGAGAGGGTGTATAAGCTCCAATGTGTGAAATAAAGGCCCATACCTGTCAAAATCAACTGCAGATTTTGCCACCACTGACAATGGACCAAAAGCCTCTTTTCCTTTTGTAGATAAGACAAAGTGTAAAGCTATCATTTTATCAGCAGTGAGAGGGAACACAGTCTACCAGTCTTTTCACTCTTTTTGTAATCTCCCACAATGATGAAACCTTTCTAAAAACACCCCATATGCAATATAGAGACCGGGAAAAACTGAAAAAAAAATAAAAAATTAATAAATAAATAAAATCCAAGCCCCCGAAGCCAAAGAAGTGTAATATTCAAGTCTGAGGGAATAAATGATGCTAAATGAAAATATGATGAAATCTAAAAGCTCAAATTACAAAAAAAAAAAAAAAAATAATGAAAAAGACCTGCCCTCATACAAATGTTTTAGAGAGCTTTGGCCTTGAAAAAAGTGGCCACATGATATCAGTTTGTGCATTGAGATGTACTTGAGTGAAAATAGGACATTGTTGTTTTGAGACGAGTGAAAAAAGAAAAAGAAAAAGAAAATGACAGAATAAATCTACCAGGCTTCTTTATACACAGTAATAAAATCTACCAAAAGTGTCATGTGCATGTGACTATGAGACTGATCCTGCTGAAATATTTTTAATCGATTAAACCTGTACATACAGGCCAGTTAACTATTTTTTTAAAAATATATTTTAAATTGTATTAAACATATATAAAAATATTTTATTTATATTAAACATCTTAAATATTGTATTACAAATATTATAACTATTTTATTACAAATATTAAATAAACATATTTTATATAAATATATTTAAAAAAAGCTAATTTAAAATAATAATACATAACATAAATAATAATACAACTGAGATATTGATACAAAGCTTCATAGAAAGTGTTACCGAAGATTTCAGAATTAACGTAGATGCATCTCAGCTCAAAGGCTGCTTGGGTGAAGTGGAGAACAGGCTCTAATTAATGCAGATCAGTCTAATTGGTTGTGATTAATCTGTTTTGACACATGTCACAAATCTCTCAAACCAACGAAGGAAACCCTCCACTAAAATGTTATGGTTGTTTCCAAAACAGCACTTGGGACTCTCATTTTAATGTCACTTTTTTATGACCCATTTAAAGAACATAAAAGTTCAGTAATGATGTTTTTGTTCAATTAGGTGAGCCGCTCTCAAAGGATGACTTGTTAAGTCTGGATGTCAACGGTGGCTTGTCAAGAAAAGGGCAAGCGTTGTGAACCAATATCATTTAAGACAACATGATATGATACAACTACATTAATCCCCAGGGAAACTAGCAACAGGCTACACAAAGCTGCAGTGACAAGGGAAAAGACAATATATGCTACACACACAGCAAATATAAACCTACTGTATGATCAAAATGACAGCTGGATTCTAAAGGTGTTTGTCATTCTGGCAAAACAAAAGCATCTCTGGACTGACTGAGTTTTCCTGGCCTATTGGCAAATATCTAGATAGCAGATATATTAAAAGGTGGCATAAATAATGATGCTATGTCCCTTTATAAAGCCAGTTTAACTGGTTAATTTTTCATCAAAAACCCTAACTGATGCAGCTTCTATGCAGAGTAAAATCGCTCTAGATTTAGCCATAATATAATTATAACTTATGGCACCATACGGCAGTGCTAGTGGAGCAGAAATGAATTAAACTTCATGTTCAACAAATCTGAGGGTTTCAGAGTGTAATTGCTATAGTATTATTAATCTCCTAGTATAATTTTATAAATATTGGGACAAACAGGATTTGTTTCAAAGCTCAATGACTGACCTATACATCGCTGAAATGTGCACCGTTCATAACTGAATAGAAAATGCCTTTTACATTGCATTCAGGCTATCAATTTTTACCTATCATGTGTTCCCAGGGAATCGAACCCCCAACCTTGCGCTTGTTAACGCAATGCTCTACCACTTGAGCTACAGGAGCACAAATATAAGTGTAATTTGGATGGATGACTGGATAGACCGATGGATTGGTTATTTATGAAAAGAAAAATGGATGGATGGATGGATGGATGGATGGATGGATGGATGGATGGATGGAACAACAAATGATTGTATATTGATGAAAAGAAAGATGGATGGATGGATGGATGGATGGAAGGATGGAAGGATGGATGGATGGAACAACAGATGATTGGATATTATGAAAAAGAAAGATGGATGGATGGATGGATGGACGGATGGATGGATGGATGTAACAACAGATGATTGGATATTGATGAAAAGAAAGATGGATGGATGGATGGATGGAACGATAGATTGATTATTTATTTATAAAAAGAAAGATGGATGGATGGATGGATGGATGAATGGATTTATGTATGGACGGAGCAATATATGGATTGGATATAGATGGATGGATGGATGGATGGATGGATGGATGGATGGATGGAACAACAGATGATTGGATATTGATGAAAAGAAAGATGGATGGGTGGATGGATGGATGGATGGAACAACAGATGATTGGATATTGATGAAAAGAAAGATGGTTGGATGGATGGATGGATGGATGGATGGATGGAAGGATGGATGGATGGAATGATAGATCGATTGGTTATTTATAAAAAGAAAGATGGATGGATGAATGGATTTATGTATGGACGGAGCAATATATGGATTGGATATAGATAGATGGATGGATGGATGGATGGAACAACAGATGATTGGATATTGATGAAAAGAAAGATGGATGGATGGATGGATGGATGGATGGAACAACAGATGATTGGATATTGATGAAAAGAAAGATGGTTGGATGGATGGATGGATGGATGGATGGAAGGATGGATGGATGGATGGAATGATAGATCGATTGGTTATTTATAAAAAGAAAGATGGATGGATGAATGGATTTATGTATGGACGGAGCAATATATGGATGGATGGACGGACGGACGGACATATTAGATAGATAGATAGATAGATAGACAGATAGACAGATAGATAGATAGATAGATAGATAGATAGATAGATAGATAGATAGATAGATAGATAGATAGATAGATAGATAGATAGATAGATAGATAGATAGATAGATAGATAGATAGATAGATAGATAGATAGATAATAATTCCAGGGAAGCTGCATGGGTGGTTTGTCTCCCAACCGCACACAGCGACAAATCCTCTGAGGAGGAAGACACGCAGACTAATTATACTCACGTTAGAAAGATTTAAACCGTAGTTAAGATTAAGCGAAAAATACCAAACACGCCTAATGCATGATAAATATAAAGTGGGCATTAAACACCTTTGACACACACATCATGGGAACACAAACCCACAAAGCACATCAGAGCTGTGCCAGAATGCCACAAGCATCGCCCGGGCTTAATTAAAAAAGACAGAGAGAGTGAGAGACTGGTGTATTGGCTTCAGATAAGTGAAAATCCTGTCTTGTATACCAATGACAATCCCAACAGCTTTACTGCACAACAACATAATCCAGCTTTATAGCTTGCATTTAAAGGCACAGCAGAAAAAAAGGGGAAAAAAAGAAAATCTTACCATCATTTATTCACTCTCATGTCATTTCAAACCCATATGCAATTTTTTTTCTGTGAAAAAAATATATATATATATATTTGAGAAATGTTGTCAATATGAACTGTCATACGGAAAAGACAAGATTGGCTCAACATGCCTCTACCTACATTTTTTGCACCTATAAAAACAATTCACTGCAGTTTCCAGTTGAAATTACCACTAGTGGCCCTAAAACACTAACGCCTTTTATTCTTTTTCATCCAAATTATGGTTATGGGCCAGATTATTGATTAATAAAGACTTTATTTCCGTGCTATTCCTTGCACAATACTTTGTTATGACCATAAAACAATTTTATCATAATGCATGGTTTGTTAACACCATTGGTTATGCTTAGGGTAGGGTTTAATGAGGTGGTACATAATTTCCTAATGCAACAGAGCATTAAACATTTAGCAGCACTCATCAGACATTTAATTTCCAAACTGTTGCAATACGTACAACAACCAATGGAATAAAACATTGCCAGATTCATGTTTAGTGAGTGTTCAACTTAAAGTTTTGAACCAAAAACCCTATTAAAAAAAAACCCACTGACTTCGGGACGATGGAACTGGAAGTGCTAAAATGAGAAGTTCTTTCCAAATTTTGGACATGTCATCCCTTCAGCACTCTCTTATTCGCCAAATCTGCTTCATCAGTGTGCACATCAAGTTCATAAGAGATGACATTTGAGATTCCGGTGAGCACAGATTCTGGGATAGAGGTGAGACGGCTGTGAGAGTTTGCTCAACACTTGCTGATTGATTGTTACTCTGAGCTACTGTGTTGATGTAGGCAGTCACTAATCATCTGACATAGTTAGCAAGATAAGAGATAAGAACGAGTCCATCCTTGTCAGTTAAAAGCCAGGAGAGGCTTTTATTTGCATTCAGGACACATGTTCACACTCTTTTCCTTTCTCTGCCACTTGCATTTAGGAATTCAAAGAATGGATTGCATGCACTGAAGACAAGAGAAAGCAGTCACACTTTCTTAAGCACACATACGCACAAAAGAATCACATTTTTCCAAATCAGAGCTCAGCTACCTCTGCCACAAGCGACTGCAATCAAATTAACTTGTAGATGATGGTCAAAGTCAAAGTAAAGCGCAATCATACAGATTGTGTCTTCTATTCACATAGACTTTGCCATTCATCCTTAAATGAATAGCTCATCCAGAAATGAAAATGTGCTGAAAATGTTCTCATCCTCAGGCCATCCAAGATGTGGAAGAGTTTGTTCAGAACAGATTTGATATGTAGCTTTACATCACAGTGAATGGGTGCCATCAGAAGAAAGTCCAAACAGCTTATGAAAACATCTTAATAATCCACTTCCTCCAGTGGAAAAGTCCACCCCTGTTGTCCTTTCATATCAAAGTCCACTGACATATTATTTATTGTGATGTTTTTATCAGCTGTATGGACTCATTATGACAGCACACATTCACTGCAGAGGATCCATTGGTGAGTAAGTGACACAATGCTTAATTTCAATGCTTAATTTTCATTTTTGGGTGAACTATTCCTTTACATCGCCACAAGTGCATGTAGGCCTAGCTAAGAAATTGCTAAAAAAAAAAATTGTAGAGTGTTCAAAGAGAGTACAAAAGATTTGTTTTAATGGCCCCTTCATTCACAAGGTTGCGAAACTGCCTTGCATCAAAGTTGCCATGACAAGTTGGCAAATAACCTAGCTAAACATTTGATGAATTGCCCGTCGCAGAAGTGATGTGTGCTGCTGATAACTTTTCAGCCGAGCTTTGCACTCTTAACAAGCTCACCTCATTTCCATGTGCCAGAAACATGGCGAGGCACATGCGTTTCTAAGCCAAACTCATTTCCAAGCCCGATGCATCGTATTAAACAGTTGGTTAGCACGCTGTCCTGACATGCCGCAGATGATGGAAACTCACCGCATTTTCTATTAATTTGCACTCCCATCATCTTTATGTTTGTAATGCAGCGGGGCTTGAAGGCTAGACGTACAGAATACATTACCCATCAGGCACAGGTGCCAAGTGGAAGTGATGCGGCGAGAACTTGGCTTGAGTTGCACTGATGAATCACAGTCATTTTTTACAAATTGACACTTTTTTATACTGAATAATGGTGACACACTGTCTCCAATAATGATGATTAAAAGAAAACATGACAATTCTGTCACTAATACATCAATCCAAGCCCTCTTATATACTGTATGCAGCACTTTTCTATACAACCCCAGTTTAAACTCAACACAACTGTAAAGCTCTAAAAAGCAAGCAGTTTTTAATATATCAGAGTATCAGTGGAGGAAGAATATTAGCCAATAAAAATTTAATTTTATGAATATATCAGTTATTAGCTAATATCTTTGATTTCAATTTAAAAATAATAATAATATAGATTTGTTTTCTAACAGAATTTAAAATAAATATTTATATTTCACAGTTTATATTTCATACTGTACATTATAATATCGTGAGGTATAAATTCATTCTAAATACACTTCCATTCAAACATTTGGGATTGATAAGATTTCTTTATGTTTTTGAAATAAATTTGTTATACTCACAATTTAAAATAGCTATTTTCAATTTTACTACATTTTAAAATGTAATTTATTGCTGTGATCAAAGCTGAATTTTCAGCATCATTACTCCAGTCTTCAGTGTCACATGATCCTTCAGAAATCATTCTAATATGCTGATTTGCTGCTCAAGAAACATTTATATCATCATCAATGTTGAAAGCAGTTGTGTTGCTTAATATTTTTGTGAAAACCAAAATTTATTTTAGGATTCTTTGAAGAATAGAAAGTTCAAAAGAAAAGGGTTTATTTGAAATATAATATTTTTTTTTGTAACATTTAAATGTTGTAACTGTCACTTTGATAAAAAAATGCATTAATGCATTCTTGCTGAATAAAATTAACTTTTTTCAAAAACATACTAACCACAAACGTTGATACTTCACATACAAAATATTTACTTTAGTGTTTCAGTTTTCTTTAACAAACTAATACAGACTCCCATTTATTATTATCAGCCATAACATGAAAATCTCTTATGGGTTAGTAAACAATGACAACATTTACATTTTTAGATGAACTATTACATTAATTTTAGGTTTCTCATCATGGTATATGAAGTTTGTGGAAACCATTTCCACCAGCCCTGACCCTGTGGTGACAAATATAGGTCCTGTTCTCTTCCTCTTTCTCCAAAAATCTCATCCAATGACTGAGTAGCAGCTAGAGTCGAATGTCGTGCTGCTGTCAGTACCAATGTACCTTACAGAGAGTGAATGGTTTGGTCAGGTAAACACCGCCCATCAGACGTGAAGACAAGTGACAGCACCGACAGGCTATGCTAACGATGGGGAGCAGGCGAGCCGAGGAAGGTTGAGAGCTCAGAGTGAGCAAAAACCTAAATCTGCATTCTGATTGAAGCCATTATCATGCTGTGTTTTGTCCACTGGCTGCATACTAGCACTTGTGTGCTTCCCCGGGGTGAATCTAGATGAGAGAAGCACGCTGCTCTACATGCACATTAGATATCTTGCTCTTTCATACTTTATCTTACTTTTTTTTTTTTTTATCTATTCTTGTCTGGACTCTTTCCACCGCTGTCATTTCAACTGTCGCACTAGAATCTAAAATCATCTTTTTATTGAATAAGGGACTGAAAGAGACTGAAAACCTGCAACTAAAAAGAAAGTTTAAGATATTACACACAAATCACACATATAGCAACACATATAGCTAATTTGAAATTTAGAATAGAGTTAAAAAAGTTTAGTCTTTGTTTACAAATGTTTACATGGCTTAGCTCCAGGCTACCTTTCTGTTTTGGTACTCTCTCATACCCAACTAGGTCACTTAGGTCTGGTGATCTTGGTTTACTCTCTGTGTGCAGAACTAAGCTTAAACATAGAGGGGACAGTGCCTTTGCAAGGGTTGGACCCAAACTATGGAACAGCTTACCAATGTCAATTCAAACGGTATCATCTCTTTCTATGTTTAAATCAAAGCTTAAATCTTTTTATCTATGTCATTTAACAACAAATGAATTTTACTGTGTGTATTTTACTTTGCTGTTTGAAGTTCTCTTTTTATGTATTGTTTCTAATGTACAGCACTTTGGTCAACCTTGTGGTTGTTTTTTATATGTGCTTTATAACTAACACAAAGCCTTCAGCGTGGTTTTTTAGTTTGAAACTGCAGCATTTCTGCAGACCAATTCGATATGAAACAGAAAGTGGTTTCTTTGTGAAACAGATTTTTTTTTTTCTGTGCAGCAGCTTTGCATTTTAATTCTGGCCCTTTCCATCCACAGATGTATTAATGCCCTTTTAGTGGGTGTGCAGATGGGACCTGAGTTACTTAAAAGCTCTAAAAACTTTTGAGTGACAAGTTTAAAGGTTGATGCTTTAAACAATGCTCAACTTCCCACACTTACATGTTTCCTGGCAAAGTCATGACGCATTGCATTTACAGCGCAGAGATGTGTACAACTTCACAGCTCGACAGAGATGATTGTGTCTGACAGACTGTTAATGCTTCTCTTGGTGCCACTAAGTGCACAAGTGGTTCACGACGTCAACTATGAGAATAGACACTAATAGCAATTCATGTTAAATTAATATCTGCTCTTGTTGATGAAATGACAGTAAAACGCTTTAGTTACAGTTCTTTAGCGCTCACACCATGTCAACCAGCAAAAATGCAGATCTCTGTACAGTCAATAAAAACACAATATATTCATTAATATATGGATATTTTATATTTTGGGATATTGCAGGAAAAATGTTGGGAAACAGCAAAATATGAATATAATTCTAAAATGTGAAATAATAATAATAATAATAATAATAATAATAATAATAATAATAATAATACCAGTATTATATATTACGCAATTTACAATAAATTATTGATAAATATTTTACATATGTTACAAAATATTTATATTTCAAATAAATCATTATTATTCAATGTTCATTAAAGAATTCTGAAAAATGTATTGTGGTTTCCACAAACATATTAAGCAGTATAAATGTTTTCAGCATTAACCCTCTAGGCGCCACAGTCGAGTTTACTCGACAAGATGCGGCACTGAATAAAACGGCCGATTTTGTCAAATAGGATGTCAAATTTCGTTCGACCTCCCCTCCACTAGATAGCAGACATGTCATACTTCATCTCTGACTCAAAAAAACGTCGTGCTTCTATACAAAATCTTCGAGCTAGAGCGCATTGAATTAGTGCGAACAAAAGCGGAGCTAGTGTGAGAGTGAGCCATTTTATCAGAGCAATATTGTCAACGTCAGCGAGTATTTGCATTAGATTATTATTATTATTATTATTATTATTATTATTATTATCAGCTAATGGCATCAATAAAGCTTACCCGCAAAGAAATGTTCGGACTATTCTATTCGCGGACCCTGATTCAAGGGGAATATCTGCCTTCAGAAGGTGACGGTGATTATGAAAGTGAAAGTAAAGCCCTAACGTTACACCAAGCACAAACGGTGAATCCTTTTCCCTAATGTAGATGGTCCTTTGCCCAATGTCAGTGCTGGGAACAATGTTTCCCGGGGTCGGAGTGTTCATCGCGAAGTTAGCAGGCATGTTAGTGTTGTGGGGAACGAGGCGGGAGATTTTTTACCGCGCTAGCTTTGTCTTCTGACCGTGTGCCTCACCGAAATCGCGGCGACAGTCTCCGACAGACTAATGCCACTGGGTATGTTAGACGAGGTATTCATAGGATAGTTAGGGGACAACGTGGAGGTAGGGGGAGTCGCAATGACAATGACAGTAGTCCGAGCTGTGCACACTCGGCGCGCGCTGTCTGTCTCTCGTCTTGTCTCGTCATCTCACTCATGATCTGTGCCTTGCGGTGACGAGTGAGCTTTTGAACTAAAACAGGTCTTGTCTACTTGTGTTTGTGTGTCATATGAATAATATATATGTGCCCCATACATGGAATCAGAGTGCCTACTCTATGTAGAAAATGGAAAAATCTCTACAGCAAAAGGCCAACCGCTACATGCATTCGGTTTATTAGTAATGATTTACACAGTTTGTTTACTACTTACTATTTACCTGAGCATTCAGTATCGTGCAATATAGCATAGAGAAGGTTAGGGACATTTCGGGGGGGAATAAGTGCTGCATTTTATCATTTAAACATGAGACTTTTCATGAAAAATCTATAATCCAAGATGTCCACCACCATGTGACGTCATAATATGCAAATTATATGGGAAAATGTAATCTCTAAATAAACTTTGGGTCATCCTTAATATTTCTATAATTTACAGAAAGTCTCTATCTTTTATCACTTTTAAGATATAGCCTTTTGAAATTAAGATGTCAAAATCGAAAGTTTTAGGAAAAAACCTCTGGCGCCTAAAGGGTTAATAATAATGAGAATTTTTTCTTGAGCAGCAAACCAGCATATTAGAATGATTTCTAAAGGATCGTGTGTTACTGAAGACTAAAGTAATCATGCTGAAAATTCAGCTTTGCATCACAAGAATAAATTATATTTTACAATATATTCAAGTAAACAATTACTTTTAATTTTACTAATATTATTTTACAGTATTACTGTTTTATAAAATACTCTTTTAATAATGTCTATTAATATAAATTAATATAATGCAGTATCATTGGGATATTATTATAGATTTTTATAAATATTTTCAATTAGTTTTTATTTTTATATTTGCGTTTCATATATTTAGGTTTTCATTTTAATTTTAATTTGTAATTTTCTTTTCTTAACACAGTATGCACATATAGTTTTTATTAATCTTTATTTAAATTTAGTTTTAGTTACGTTAGTACATCGAGTTACTAAATGAAAAATATTGCAAGAAATAAAATGATTTACAATTAAAATAAGTTTATATGCTATATATATATATATATATATATATATATATATATATATATATATATATATATAAAAAAAAAAAAAAAAAAAAAAAAAAAAAAAAAAAACACACACAAAAATGTAAATAAGTAAGTAAAAAAAAAAAATCAGACCTCTCCAACTCAAATTTTTCTATTGACTGATCACATCAAAATTTTTCAACTGGCTTAACTGAATTTGTGTGAATTAGTGATCACATCTAAATGTTTCAATTGGCCAAATTGAATTAGTGTGAATTTAATTTTATAAATTAAAGCCAATTAAACAATTTAAATGTAACCAGACACAACTTGGAGAGGGTTTTATTTTTTACAATGTGTGTGTGTGTGTGTGTGTATACTATGAAAACATATTATAATGAATTAATTATAAAAAATATAAAACATATCCTTTGTCTCAACAAGTAAGACCAAAGAATGTCTTCTAAAATGATTAGATAATATTACATGAGTGTGCGACATCCCGATCGCTCAGATCTCTTTGAGCAATGCACATTTGAAGTGTTTTGCAGCAATGTGAGAATCTAGATGTTCTTAGTCAAAGTAGTGAGAAAACGAAAAAGCCACCAAGGGCACATCCAGAAGAATGTGTCTAACGCTGTAACCATGGCCAGACTGCTGCAGCTGTGCAAAAAAAAAAAAAAAAAAAACATTCAGCACAAATCATCAGGTACCACTTTTCACCACCAATCAGGCCTTTTCAGGTCCTAATCAGTTCAGTATTAAGGCTCTTTAATTGTCCATCATGTTCACATAAAAGCAAATAAATGGACTTTTAAGGTGCTCAGTGAGCGCACTGAAACATCTATTCATGCCAGCTGCAAGCACTGCCGATATAATTGAAATAATCCTCCATTGCTTGACCTGAAAATATAATATTCAAAAAGGATTTTGCAACACTCTCAAGGACAGACTATTTTGTGAGGTAAGCCGAACAAGAAAAACACTGCAGTGAATTGTTGTAGAGGTCTAAATCTTTCATGTTAAGCTAGAAGAATTTAATTTTTTCCACTGTGACCTGGAAGGTCAGTGTATGAAAAGAGGGCATGAGTGCTGGACCAAGAGAACTGTTCTTGGAATTTGATTATGGAATATAATAAATTTTCTCACTGTTTTTATCAAGCCAAGAATGTGACATTTCTCATATAGACCACATCAGGGTTTCAAGCAGGATTTGTTTTTGCAGTGATAGACAATGAAGCCACTTACAAAACACTTAAGTTGTTAACAGCTTAACAACTCACTGAAACTCATATATTTATCTTTAACTATGCTGCATGAACAATCCATTAGTAATTAGACTGATACAAGTTTCAATTACCTTACAAAGATGTACAGTATTTAATATTGCTTAATATATTAATTTGGTGCAATACACCAGTAGGTGGTGATAAATTACTGTATTTACGTGTGAATCGTTAATTCAGATGATTTGTTCAAAAACATTGATTCATTCAGGAAGAAACACTGACTTTATGTGTGTATCATTGAATCACTCATTCAAATCATTTGTTCATAAACAAATTAATTCAGGAAAGATACAAGTGACTGTCCATATGAGTAAATCATTAGATCATTCGTTCAAATGATTCATTCTGTAAAAAAAGAAAGAAAAAAAATGATTATTTCAGGAACAAAACAAGTGACTAGCTTTACAAAAGGGTCACTGAATCAATCATTCAAACGATTCATTTAAAGCCAGGGATTCATTCAGGAAAGAAACAAGTGATTGACTTTACCACACTGCCACTGAATCAATTGTTTAAGCGATTTGTTCAAAACCACAGATTCATTCAGAAACTAAACAGGTGACTGACTTTACAAGAGTGTCATTGAACCAATTATGCAAATGATTCATTTAAAACCACAGATATATAATGAACGAAATGAGTGACTGACTAAGAGTGTCACTCATTTAAACGATCCATTCACATCTATTTCAATTATATATTTATAATTTTAACTAAGACAGCAGATAGGGCAAAAAGCAAGCAACCCCACAAAGTGGCAGTATGTAAGCGAACCCACAGCAATCAAACATCTCATCCCTTTAAAGATTTTCTATTCAGCCACATTGTTCTTTGTTAGCAAAGGGGAAAAGCCAAGTATCATGACTGTGGCGTTGATTCAAAGGGCCTTTGTGGAGTCTAATTGATAAAGGAGCACTGTGCAGTGGCCGTAAGACCCTCAGTTATTCACGCTATCTGTTATTGACTGCTCTCAAGAGCTTTACCACACCACTCTAATTGCCTTGAAGAGACGGTCAATTCCTTTAAGTGCAAAGACAGAAGAAAAACACAAACAATGCATCACTTTTCCTAAAGGTCTCTCTCGTCTTCCCTCGGTTTCTCTCGTTCTCTTTCTGAGATTTGTTCGTGCAGTCATGGTGGCCGCTGGGGAGAGACGTGTATCAGACAGACAGAGACATTCATTAGACGTCTCCCTGAAACCCACATGGCCTGATGCGCTGGAAAACATACTGCATTACTTAAATCACAACCTAAACTCCCTTGTGCAAACTAGGACCACAAACAACGTCAATATATATTATCAGATTTCATTTAATTTATATAATAATGAATCATACTTACCAACTTATGATTCTTTGCAAAGTTTCATCAGCCATTTATTGTCAAATTGAAATGATCATAAAATGTTTATTTAAAAATATTTGTAAGTCATCCCAATTACAAAAGAGTTAGCTTGTTAGGCTTGCACCGGTTATTGTTGATCTTTTTATTAGACATTAATAAAAAAAAGCCTGCCACATGCAGTGGCGATAAATGAGTTTGTGCTGTTGCCACTACTGACAGAGGCTATTTGCATAGCATATTCATTCTCTGATGCAGACATTTTTGACAGGGCTATTTGTGTCCCTTTCACATTAAGGCTCATACATATAATTACTTATTTGTGCAGCCTGACGCCTTGTTATTAACTGCACCGACTACGGGGAAAGCACTTTCCATTGAAGAGCGACAGAAGTAGAAAGGTAAAAAAAAATGGGCCAAAGTTCTGCAGTTTTCTCGTCCTTCGCCTTTCTCTCTCTTTTAGTGGTGGAATTGAATGTTTAGAAGATCTTCAGAGAAAAAAGTCCTGTCAATGTTCTTTTTTGCTTTCTGTCACACAGTATAAATCAGGACAAACGTGGAAATTTTTGAAAGAGCTGCAGTACGGTTTCTGAAGAATTGGAAAGATCTTCAGCGTCCCGGCGCCAAGAGAAGGATTAACATGTCAACATAATGCAATAATAAGACCTGTTATGGTTATTAGTATTCTAGTGGCATAAAAACAAGTGACAGGACACTGATTGGATGTTAACTGTTTTCCGCAGATTCAATGCAAGCCAAAGGCGAGGCGTTCCAAGAGTATTTGAGGAACGTTTCATGACCTTCCAACGGTCTACAGAGACGGCAATGAAGACGGCCAGGGATCTGAACCAAATAAATCGGGGAAAACTCCAGCATCCCTTGTTCCCCATCTGCTGTTTAAAGGTTCAATTGCTCACTTTGATTTATATGTGCTGTCCTGCTGCGTGACATGCAAACATGTTACATGCACCAGTAATAGTCTGGTCAGTGGGACCCAGTCTCAAAACAAATGAGAGCGATGCACACAAACACAGCAAACACCTTTGCACACACACCTGAAAACAAACTCATCAATCCACAATTTGTCTCTGTCTAGCCGCCAGTGGTTTTCCAAATTAGACTGCAGTAAATTCGTAATGAGCAACATTTTTCTAAGTGAAGCGCATCACCACAAGTCACACTTTTTCTGAATTTCGAGATGTGTTTGTTAGAGCTTGGGATAATTGGGTCATGCCAGGGCAGGTGGAATATTTTGTTACAGATCTTAACATGCAACCCACCACTGCGAGGCCAATTAAGAGCCGACACTAATTATAAAATGTAGGTAATGAGTAAGTGGGGGTGAAACTCAAAGCTGTGAAGTTTGAGAGTGTGCATGTGTGTGCAAATGCGTATTTGTTGTGTTTCGAGGGGCGGGAGAGAAAACCCTTCTTTGATGTTCATGCATAACGATTCTTAAAAAAAAGCTAGCTCCACAAAGCACCCCGTGTCCCTTATTAGGGATTCCAGAGCATAGGAAAGCAGTCATAACACAAGCTATGAGAAACTGCAGGCTAGGGTCTTTGGCCCTCACTTTGCATTGCTATCATTTTTTACACTGTGTTTCTCTGGCAAGTTCCCACATGCAGACACCACATATATACAGACTCTCTCAGTCCACTCCACATCCAGCCACAAAACATTACATGAGTATTAATCACCAGTGAGGAGAGCAGCAAGACTCAACCTGATATGTTTGACCCGCTGCTTTCAAACATGTCTAGAAAACCAAACTAATTGCATTTTCAACTGACAGCTGCAAATGTCAAAACACGTGTGGACATTCTACTTAAACTTTTTGAGCTCTAAATAGGAACTTGGCCAGCGGCAGACAAAACAAATGACAATGCATTCTTAGCGTGAAGCAGTGGACAAACTGTCAACCAGATTTGAGTAAATAAAGAGAGTTTTGACAATGGGACCAAACAACAGTTGATCTCTACAGTCAAACATGCTCAGTTAGACCAAATATGCTAAAGGCTTCTACACTGAAGATCAAAATGATGATTTTCATGCAATGCAATAAGTGCAAAGAAATACGCTCAGGTAATCAGCAGTAGCATGTTGCATATGGATGTTGACTCTTTTTCTGCTTTGTTCTAAATAAGAACATTGCATTATAAGCATGAAGTTTTAGATCTGAATATGAGATCTGACTGACAGAAGAAAGCTTTGCAAAAAGAATTCCACCAAATATGAAAGACCAAATGTAAAAGTTTAACAGTTCCCACTGAAAAATATAACCTCATATCCATCAAGCACTAATCTGAATATTGAGGGGGTCATGACTTTATGTCTTTGGTGGTTACAGCCCCGCTTGACTACACAACCCAAATCAATAACACACTGGCAGCCGTTCAAAGACAAAAATGGTAAATTAGGTTCAAGCAGTGCCAAACAGGCTCTACAACAATGTGAAGGTCAGAGTTATGACTGCCATGCAACCTGTAAACAATCACTGCGATGCAATAAATACGAAAAAACATGCTGAAGCGATCAATAGTTGTGCTTTGTAATGGAGAAAGGGTGATCGATTGTGCATTATTATGCCTCTTCCTCTAACAGATACCTCCCTTTGTCTTGGTTATTATCCCCTGTCCATCCCATCCGCACACTAAACTTAGCTCCAGCAGGCGGGAAATATCGATTATGAGAGTATCATGGCCTCAGCATTAGACTTTCATGAAGACTGACTGGTTTGTTCCCGTCCCTTACTGGGCTCAGTGTAAAATTTTCCACAACACATTATTTAGCGGTTATAATTATTAGACAGCGTCACATTGTGGTCGGGAATCTGTCCGTCTTCTATTTCACATTTCTGTCCGCTCTACAACTTGAGAACACAGTATGACCAGCCTGTCAAGACACACACCGTGTTCCTTCCTCCTATCCGTCTGTCCATTCTTCCTATCTACGACTTTGTCGAGTGTCTTCTCTTCATCTCACACTCTTCCCTCTATCTCTGGTTTCTCAGTATGTGTCAGTCATTCTTTATCTTTGCCAGTACCGCCCCCTCTCCTTCTTGACACCAGTCAGATGCCAGGCTGAAACATGGATTTCGCTTTCAGTACCACACACACACACACACACACTGCAAAAGTGAACTTTTGAAATGATGAATCTTCAGACTCTCCACTCTGGGTTCAAGTTGTCTTAGTCCAATGCAAATTCATGTTTTAGTTCATTTGACATTTATTTTCATGATTTATGTCTTATGAAACATTAGTAAATCATCAGTAAACTTATTTATATATTTTTGTATGATAATATTGCAGTACTGAATTTCCCTCTCTATTGCCATCTGTGGCCAAAACATAGAATTGCAAGTTACTTGCGTAATTGTTTTTACATGAGTTGTGCATTAGTTCTTCTGCACGGATGAATCTGACAGTTTGATGTATAGCTGTGGTTGCCTGTGATTATATCCGAGCGTATCTGACTAGCTACACCAAGATCACTGACAGAAACAAGTCCAACAAAATGAATTTCTCAAAGATATGCTTTCTGAGCAAGTAAGCAGCATATTTTCAGCAACAACCTCTGTAAATGTTAATATGCACAGATTTCAGTCAATTCAAATAAATTCAATCTAACTGCAACATTTATACGCGGCACAATGTCTCTGCAAGTTATTTTTTTTAACTGGACTGCAAAATTCAGATGTTTACAATCTAATTATCGTTCTATTTAACTGATTATTTAAGATGTATACCGTCTCAGTCGGATATACACTTAATTTGGATCAAGCTAAATTATATATTTATTTTTTTTGTTTTTACATGATGTTTTTTGTTCCAACTGAGCTTCCAGTTGGATTACTATCGGATTATTAGGTTGCATGTAATGTCTTATGAGACCCGATGAGCTCAAAGCAGATGCTCCTTCCCTCTGAAACTTCATTTGCTCATGTGAAACTTTAGAGAACTGAGTGCACACTATTTGATCTTATATTACATAATATTTGTGTTGTTTTATTTTTGTACTGTTGATTATTTTCACATCCAAATTTAGTGAGAAGGCTCCACCTTCCTCGTTCCTTGGAGAAAATGCCACACACACATCTTTCAAGCTCTGCTCATCCCACTGCGCACCCTAAAGCTCAAAGCCGAGGCAACGCAAAACAATACACAAGTCCCACAAGACCGCAAAACAAAACCAAACCCCTGCTGCCTGCACTGCCTCTTCCCAGATTTACCCATTAAAAGGCATTTAAAGAGGAAATCAAGCCAGAACACAGAGAATGTGTGGATGCAGCAGATGACATGGAAATGCAAATGTACCCTAAAAGACAATGAAAATAAAACTATGCATGCTAAACAAATGCTCCTGGCCTTATTATGCATGAGTGATCAGTGCATATCATTAAAAAAAAAAAAGAAAAAAAATGTAATAACTTTTGCCTCTGAAATTAATTGAAATCATTATTCTATGTTTTCTCCATATCTGTATATTCTATTTCAACTAGAAACACACTGCTGATGCTAAATGTGTTTTCTTTAAAGTCAACATCAATTGCTGGTCTCAAACCAATTTGCATCTAAAATAAGACAGGTCAGTGATGTCACCTGAAATAGAAAGTCATTTCAGAATAGTAAACTATTATTTAAAAAATACAAAGACTAACATTGTTTTCTTTGAATAACATACATAGATGAATTGTACGAAGGCATATCTTTCTATTAAGCTTAACAAACTGCATCCACACAAAACAAACATAGGGCATGAGAAGTGGGGTCCGATTCATGAGCAAATGACTCTTATGAACTGGATCTGTTCAGTCTGATGAATCCTTCACTGAAAGAACTCCCTGAATCAGTCAGAGCTGAATCAACATCTGACTTACTTACTGAACTACTGAAGTTATCGTTACTTTTAGTTAAGTCTTAATATGAACCACTTCTTGTGTACTTATTATAACATATATACATAAATATAGACATATGCATAGCATACGCATAGACATATATAGTACATGTAGACATATGCACGCACTATAAACATATTACATATACATACACATGTGCATTTACTGTACATATACAGTGGATGGTACAAAACAGAATTCTATAAGAAATATGGGTAAATAGGTTAAGATTTGATTTCATTTTGGCCTGAATAGCTGTGGAAGATGCTCAGCTGTAAACAAAGCAAACAGTGGCGTTATGTTCTTTACACAGAGCCACAGTATATCTTATGATTGTCATGTGGAGTGACCTTGATTACAGGGAGCATCTCTTCGTGATTGTGGGAAAGGAACACAGAATATGTGATTAAAGGGCTCCAAGGATTCAGACATAAAGGGACTCTAAATAATGCAAGCTTGGCGCCACAGACACAGGTGTGAGCTATTTTCACAGTCATACTCATATTTGTGAATGGCAAAGGTATATTTTTAATATCGGAGGGTATGTTTACATGAAATGTGTGTGGTCTCTGAAGTATTCGGTAATTGAGGTTTGAATTATAGCCATGGAGTCAAAATTAGATCCTAAAGCAGTCATAAAGTGCAGGGTTGGTGCTTTCTAACAGCCAAGTAAACTAACCAGCCCTGGAGAAAAAGGTTAGATATGTGGGTCAGTTTCTGGCTACATGAGGAGGAGTGGAGAAAAGTGCTACTGGAGCAGTTTGAATCTATTACAAATGTATTTTACTACTGAACTTCATGCCAAATAAATATAGAGTCAAGATCAAATGGTTTTCTAAGCGTATGTGAAAAGATTCTGCCTGAAAAATATTTAAAAAGTGGAAATTTACTTGTGGGTATTTGGTATTAAAGGAATAATCCACCAAAAATTAACATTTTGTCATCATTTAAGTACGCTAATGATGTTCCAAAGCCATTTGACTTTCCTAATAACATAATGAGATGTTAGGCAAAAAAAAAGTCTGAGCTTCTGTTTTCTATATTATAAACATGGATGGTTATTTTTACTACTGAGCTCCCAAAAAAACATAATAATAAAAGTAGTCTGTATGACTTATGTCCTAGGTTTAAGGACACATGATAACAGACTAAAATGTATGAAGTTGCTGATGTCAAACTATTTGTTTAAAATATGGCTCAACATGAAGACATATTAAATATGTCAAATATGATCTGATTGGCTGTGATAGAGACACATGATGCAGCATTTGGTGTGGGCATAAAAAAAGAAATAAAAAAAGAATTGACAATTGCAAACTGTCCCGGTTTCTGTTAGTTTGAACTCTGTGTTTCATCACCCTTTGTCTAAGTTCATTTGTTGTCATAGCTACTCATTTGATTTAGTCTTTATGTTTAGGTGTGTGTCTAATTATCTTGTGTATATTAGTTCAGTCCTGTTTGACTACCATGGATTTTTTTTTTTTTTTTTTTTTTTTTTTTTTTGGTGCTTTTACTACCAATCTTTTGCAGATTTTTGGTAGTAAAATTCAGCCCTGACTTTCTTCTGAACACCCGCTTTTGTGTTTCACAGAATAAAGAAAATGACATGGCAATAAGAAAATGATGACAATCTGTTCTATTTTGGATGATTTACTGCTCTAAAACCTGAGTTTGACTATAAAAAGGACAGATTTGTGATGAGGAGCGTTTTACCACAGAGACACAAACCCTTCACATGCACAAAATGTCCTCAACAGAAACATATTTCAGCACTTTACACAATACAGCATCCAGACAGCAGATAAGGACTGTGAAGTAGAGGAATCTGAATGTAAAAAACCCATGTAAAAGAGATGGCAAGGATGAAAGAGAAAGGAGAGAATAGGAGAGAAAGGCATCGGTGTGAAGGTAAGGCAGGGATGTTGGACAGGCCGTGCAGAGAGCATCCCTGCGGACCTGGACAGAATTCACACAGACCAAAAGAGCTTAGAAAGCCACACACATGCACGTACAGACACCCACATGGCCATGTTCAGCACTGATTACACCATTGTACCAAATTCATTAGCGTCAATCATTCTTCCGGCCCTCCACTGGGGCTATTGTTGCACCTGTAGACTCCTAATTACGCGCTGGAAGACCAGCGGAGCTACAGCTACCTCCACCGCTGAGAATGGAACAAAAAAAAAAAGTAGAGCGGCAGCATACAGAAAAGATGCAACGATCAAGTCAAATCATTTCCGGTAATTACCGTGACAGCCTGAGATCCAGAACCGCCGTCGGATGGCAGGATTGCACGGCAACCGGAGCATCACAATCACACACTCCACAGATGACGGTGCTCAAATCTCTATAGCTGCTAATTATCCCGCCGACTAAGACAAAATCATTTCAGAAAGTTTAAGCAAAGTTGAACGGTGATGAACAGGAAAAAATATGAGATAAAATTACCCTTTTGGAAAAGACAAGACAAAAAGCATCATGTGAAAAACATGACATGGACTTGAGTTAATGTTAGGGTTTGTTTTAAAGCTGATATAAATTAATAATAAAAAAAAGTCTAAGGATTTTTATCTCTCAAAATGTATTTAGTTTTAGTTTTATTTTTTTTTATTAAAATGTATATAATTTCTATGAATCATTCAGAGTATGTCAATAAAACCATGTGGAAAGTTGTGTCATGAAGCAGTATTGTCACCATACTCTCCTAAATGAAAATGGACATATGTCATCAAAGATTATGAAAAGTGTCTCTGGTTATTAGTCATGGGTTGATTCCCAGGGAACATGCGTTCTAATCAAAGAGTGCACTGCGACATTGAGCTGTAATGTGATCCTGAGTAACTCAACAGCAGCTCAGACAGTCTGAGTCCTCTGGTCAGTGGGGTTATAGCTTTAAACTGGCTTGGTGAAAGGTAAATTCCTAGTATAACACAGACACTGATCTCCTCATCTCCATAAATACCCTTTACCCTACAATTTTTACATTCTTCCATTGCCCTGGGACCAAAACTCTGCGTTTAGTCAGAACGCGCTGGTGGAAAAATCATGTTAAATTCATCAGATATGTTTATAATGAGAAAAAAAAAAGATAGAGGGGGTTAGAAAACAGACTTAATTGAGTTATTTCTGCATTGGGACATTTCTCCATACATGAGGCTCACATAATGTGACATACATGCGTAACTAACCTGAGCTCCCCGCAGCGCTTTCTGAATGCACTGCTGGAGGCATTCAACCTCATCAGGCAGAAGCCCTGTTCAGCCTCCACCAGTGACCCGCGGCACGCAAGGGACACCAGAATGTGAAACAAGATTCTGACATACACGTGTCCATCTTTACATTCACCTAGCTTACATACACCAGCATTCAAAAGTACAGGGTCAGTATGTTTTTTTTTTAATTAATATGAATCATGCATTATATTGGTCAAAAGTGACAGGAAAGACATTTATAATGTTACAAAAGATTTGTATTTCAAATAAATGGTGTTTCCTTGTTTCCCAAGCAATATTAATCAACATTGATAATAACATGAAATGTTTCCTGAGCAGCAAATTAGGCGTATTTTCGAATGATTTCTGAAGGATCATGTGACACTGAAGCCTGGAGTAATGATGCTAAAAAAAAAAAACATCTATTAACACAAAAACACAATATATTAAAACACACAAAAAAATAAAAACCTTATATTAAAAAGCAAAAAAATATCACAAAATACCCCTTTTTTACTACTTTTTATATTATTGAATAAATGCAACCTTGGTGAGCATAAGAGATTTCATTCACCAACCCTAAACTTTTAAATGGTACTGCACCAGTGAATACAAACTGCTTGCACTTTTTCCTATTTGAGACACTAAACTATGCATTAAATTAGATGGTAGCACTTTGATAAACCAGTCAGTTTCAAAGCTTAACAGATGTGTGGTTCACATTTGAAAGAATATGAATCAAAATCAATGAACTGTGGCAGTCGAATGGGCCGCAAGTTCAACTCTGATATCTCAAACATTTTTTATGCTGTTCTCACGTCTCTGTCTCTATATATTTTATGACAACTATTTGAACATGCACTACTGATTCAACAAAAAATCCAAAAAGTCCAATCAATTAAATTTTCAATTTTCAATTTTGAACGTTTGCATTTACAAAATGGGTTGCAAACAGACTTTATTAATGCTATTAAATTAACTGATATCTTTGCACATAATCATTAGGATTTTTATTCTTCTCAGGTGTTAAGGTGCCATTAGAGCATGTAACAGTCTGAAACAGATCACTCACCCTCAAGGATGAGCATTCTGCCTTATACAGCCTTATACAGCCTGAAAGTTAGGCGCTGTGTATCTTGGCAGACTTCAGCTGAGATTTACACCAGCAGATGTGTGTGGTGATGTGTTTTCTGCTGATGCACTGCAGCTGCGACATGGCTGGGCCTTTTGAATTGCCAGCGGCACCTGCTGCTGTAAGCTATGTGTGAGGATTTCAGAGAGACTATTGACTTGACCCACAGGTCAGTCTGAACAGCCAGCTGATTACAGGAGCCGATGCCGGGACTTTTCTTGGGATGTTGTGGGTTGAGCTGAATCTGGAGAAGTATTCGGACAAGTTAGACTTATAAATGTCTAAATATCACTGCGTTAGATAACAAAATGTCAAATCAAAAGGCATTTTTGAAAGAAAAACAGCAAAAGCAGACATTTTAAGCTAGTCAAGGGGAGAGGCCTACACTTTTTAGCCAATCAGAACCACTTTCTGTCTGTCAATAATTTTGCAAATGAGGTTTGGTGATGTCATTGGAGGGTGGGTTTTAGAGAGGGGGGCGTGTCATTGAAGTAGTGGGAGGTGGCCTAATTCTGAGGCATAGCAGATTAACACTCTTACAGTGCCTTTAACGTTTTGTTAAAAGCATTTGTAATTTACAATTAAAAAAAAAATAGATGTCCTCAGGTATGACATTAAATTTTATGGCTTATATTTACTACAGGATCTGAAATAATTTTGTATGCTAGAGAGGTTGAAGTTGAACTTGAGGAAAACTGACTTTACACATCCACTAAAAATCACCAAAACACCAGTTGATTACAAGTCATTAAGCAAAAAAAAAAAAACCTCCTGCTGGATTTGAGCACAAATGCTACTTGGTTTGATGTTTAGATATTTAATGCAATGACACTGAGACCTTTTTTAAGTGTCCAAACACTGTTTAGGAGGAGCCGAAGCAATAAAGGGAAGAATGTTGGCTTTGAGTTGCCTTTTTAGATGAAAGAATAATGGGAGTGCGCCAGAGAGACGGAGAAAACATATAAATCCAAGCTGAGAGAATGATAGCTGCCAGGTTAGCTCAAACAGAAACTCACACACGCACAAAGCCAACACGTCAGCAGTAGTGTGACTCACTGTACAAATAAACTGCTAAATCTGTTCAGTGCATGAGGCTGAAGGTCACAGGGGGGAAAAAAGCTGCTTCTGAAACTAAACAAACAAGCAAACAATTGAAAACTCCATCAATGGCTAAAAAAC
Organism: Cyprinus carpio; assembly: GCF_018340385.1. Lineage (NCBI taxonomy): Eukaryota > Metazoa > Chordata > Actinopteri > Cypriniformes > Cyprinidae > Cyprinus > Cyprinus carpio. The sequence continues at coordinate 8,083,712 of NC_056578.1, read as the reverse complement.
GCCATCAGTGTTCATAAATACAGACAAAAGTTGTCCTTTACCCAAGGATATCAAAAAAATAGCAGCCAAGACAGACAAAAAATTTGCACCAGAGCAGACCTTCAGACTTCATTCATCCTCACTAAACCAAACTTCTATTCAAGAGTTTCAATACCTTACTATAACGTTTGATGTTTGCACCATTATCACCGTTTGACTTCAAAACACAATAGCATGTAATACTTTTAAAATCTCCAGCGTTTATCTGCAGGGAATACACCTTAAACCGCAGCACTAATCTTATTAAAAACACTGGAGACACGTAAGGTAGAACTGTTGTAAATGAAACGGTGTCGAACAAAAGGAGGAAAATATTCAATTAAGAGCCACTAATGATTTGCAAATCTTTCTCTTGTCCCCGCAGACCGCATGTGACCCCCTAAATCAGGTTATAGGCCTGGTTTAAGTATCGCTTTCAGATGTTCTTTGTACTCGTTTCTTCCCACCTTTCCTACTTAAATTGCTCAGTCTCTAAATTGCTCTCTTTAATTCAGTGTTGTATTATGAGATTTCATGGATGATTGTGCATTACTCTAATTGCAAATCTGCTTAAGTCGCCCGAGGTGGTCGCAGGCAAACAGGTCTGCCATTGGTTTTTAACAAAGATTGTGTTAGTGAAGTGACTGAAATGATGACAATGGAGTCACTGCATATCAGACAATGGATGACGTGTTTATCTAAAGCAGAATCTTGTTGTGGAGCTCCAGGGCTGCAGACTTGGCTTCAACGCTTGGGCGAAAATCCAGCTGAAAGTCAGTTACACAACAGCACATTGGCTAATAGCTGATTCCAGTTCATTGGGAGCAGACTTGACTGACATCCCACAATCCAGTAGGTTTACCGGCCTGAGAAAGCATGTGTTTGAAATCAAGCAATAACTTTTACACTCAAGGCCATATGGTGGAAATTAAGGCTGTAGATCAACTCATCGCGCCGTTTTGCCTGAGCCCTGCTACACTCAACCTCCATCAATCACTTGATTTGATACTCCCTGTAAAAAAATAAATAAATAATAAATAAAAAAATTCCTCTCAAGGACTTGCCAACAAACGTTTTTATTGATGGGTTAGTTATGAATGGAAATCAAGATATTGAGAACACAGGTTTGAAATTGTACTATTATCAGCGTTGGGTCAGGATGCATCATACGTTGGGATCATAGACTGTAAAAAAATATGGACGTAGTGTCTGTGACGTCACCCATAGACTCCTCAATAGCGGTTTTGAAGCTCAAAGTGTGCAGAGCGGCCCGTCGCCATCTTGTCGCGACTCTCCCGGCGCGGACTCTCCCCCGGATAATCAAAAATGGGCAAAAAGGCGGGAGCTGGTTGCTGAAGCCACGCCCACCTAGCGCGACGGCATTGTCAGCAGCGGCAATCCACCTGTCACTCAAGTGGCCACGCCCTTAATTATGCAAAACTTTAAGTCTTAATATAATTTAAACAGATGAGTTATATAAAAAAAATCACCCTCCTCACAGTTGTCATGAAGGGCAAAATTAGCAATATAGACCAAAACCACTTTTTGAACCAGGCTGTAAACATGTTTTTTTTTCTGCTGTATAGTTGGGCATTTTTAACATGGGAGTCTATGGGACTGACTCCCTTTTGCAGCCAGCCTCAAGCAGCCAGTCGATGAATTACAGTTTTAGTCACTTCCTTATTGGCTTCACGAGAGAGAGCGCGAGGTTGCCGCTCGGTTGGGATGTAAAATTCACACTTCAGCTAGTTAGTAACCAGCTAGTATGTCTTTAATTTGACCTCTACTGACCCGATAAGCGTCCTTTAAATCTGTATACCGAAGCACTTTGGTTAGCTATGCATTTTATGCTTGTTAATTTTTTTTTTTTTTTTTTTGACTCACATAGCTGTTAAAGGTGATACATAACAATTTAATGGAACAAACTGTATTTTTAAATAATACATGTTCAGGAACTGTATCAAATATGAATGGTTTACTGGTGCAACACACAAATTAGTAGTGCATAAATTGTGACTTAGTGCCAATTTGCACCCAAACCAACTATAACTGCACAGAACCTGTTTTATTTTCTTAGAAAACGCTAAAACTGCTTTATTTTCATGTTGTTAAAAAACTCTTGAGCATCTAAAAAAAACTTAAGTGCTAAAGATGAATTGGTGAAGAATCTAGATGGCATTGGCAAAAGAAATGTACAGAATACTTCACTGGAATTGTGAGAATGTAATCTGAGTTAAATGATGATCACAAAATGTTAAAAAAAAAAAAATAATAATAAAAAATAATAATAAGTAGGCAATGAATCAAATCTTTTCGTGCATGCAACAAAATTAACATACATCGCAAGCTATTTTCTCAGTATTTTTGTCTTCTTCTCCAGTAAAAATATCTGAAGTTTTTTAAACCAAGACACATTTACTTGAGAACTAAATGTATGTAAGCTAATAATTGTATGCAAGACTTAATGCACACACACACACACAAAATAATTTAAAAAATACACAACCATATTTTTTGAACCCCACTGACAAATTGTTTTACTAGTTTTAAGCATAAAACTTGCTAAAGTTGGTAGATTTCTGCTTAAAACATAATATGCCAAATGCCAAATAATAATAATTTACCAATGTTACATGCCAGAAAGGATTGTAATACAGTGTTCTGTCAATGCAGATGCTAATGGAACCAAACATCATGAAAACAATTACATTATTAAATATATTATGCTAAACGACTAAATGTAAATGTAAAATGTAAATAAATTGTATATACGAAATAAACTCATTCTGATTCAGAATTGGTTCTCAGTCCACAACCTTAAGGTAGAGACTTTTTGAGTTATAATTGGTTGTTGAGACACTGAGACAAAAATGTGCACATTGCCTTTTATGATACTGCCACCTTTTTCTTTGCCCAATGTTCAATGTTCCAGAACAATATTAGCTAGGCAGTAACTAGATCATGATCTGAAGCAAGACACAGATCACTTCTGACCTTGTCTGTGATAATTTCCCTGAGGAAAACAGGCAGTCGTTGGCCTCTAGTAAGGAATGTTCTCAGTTGCACATGATACAAGCTAGATTGCATTTCAAGGACTTGATAAATGGGTGTGTCACTGCAGTGGACAAACATGCGGTTGACATACACCAATAAAACATGGAGCTTACTTGCCATTCATGACACCACAACACACTTTAAGCGCTCATCTAGGGGTCTTCAACATGCTGAAAACAAGCATGCTAAATGTGTCCCCATGATTCGATTCTCCACTTATGGAAAATAAACCACTTGTCACCCCAGAGAAGCAATTAACTCTCAGTGCTGCATGTATTCCAGAGGTTGCATTTCTAACATGCTTAACAATGTAAACGCTAAATTGTCAGGATTAGCAGATTAGCAGAAATTCTCTCGTAAGATATTAAAATCAGACACATTCCTGTAGCAGCCACTTCCTGATAGTGACTGGTACATTTGACAGGCAAGAATAAATGAGAAGTGGGTGTAATAAAATTGCTGCATTTTCATCTTATGCGTTGAATGGCTAAAGTTACCATGCCGCCTTTTATGATAACAGGTTGGTAATTAGCCACCGTGCTTAACTTATCAAAAGTTTAACGGTTGTTACAGCACTCAAACGAATGACTATTTCACATTAACAGCAGGATATCCATCTGTAGGATATCTGTATCAGAATAATATCTAAATACTTATGTTGTTACACAAGCTGTTAGCCACCATGCTAACACAATAACAAGGCCGAATGACTATATTTAGCTCTCTGTCTCAGGCAAGCTGCAATATTTTAAAAGACCTTAAACATGCCCTGAAGTGTTAAGGGTCACAAACTAATATATGAAGCGCATTTTAACATCCAGCTAAGTGGAACAAGCAGATGCTGGATTTGCCCTGGGGAAGCAGCTTTGGCTTTGTGTTTAAGAGTGAGTGTTTAAGTAATGCATCTTCCTCAGCAGGTGCTTTTTTAGGAATTTGGAGAAACCATAAGAAAACGACCATTTGAACTCCACATATACAAGTCTGGGATTGCTTTGCGAGGATCACTGGAATCATTTCAGTTGAGTTTAAAATTCAACAAACAATTCTGATTTCTATTTTTTCCAGATCTGTCTCAACTACAGTTTCTAATCAACAACACCCCCCCCCCCCCCCCCCCCCACCCCACCCCTGCTGTTGTTTATCAGGATACAGCTGAATTACAGATCATCCGCGTTCCCCCCCAAACTAAACTCCCCTTCAGAATCAGTAATCAGCAACTCTACAAACACAAGCAATTCACATGAGAAAACACTTGAGCGGCATCTCTCATGCCATAAATCATCTTTTGTTGCATGTTCTTGTCTATCTGTCACCGTTATTTATAATTTAAACCTGCGGCTGTGCTGTGAGGATCGGCAAAAAATAAATCTGTAAACGCCGCCTGCATAACAGACAGCCATATCACTCACACGCATGTTGAGGATGGTCAGGGTGTCCTTAGACATATGGCTCCATTTCTGTCTGTCAGCAGATGGCAGAGCTCCAACCCTAACTTCAGATGAAGATGGAGATAATAGGTCCAATACCCTTCTCCATCTTGTGGAACAAAGATCCCTAGAGTGTCTACGAGTCAGTCTTGGAGAAAGCGAGTGGCCCTTGTGCATGCAACACTTCTGTTAACATGCATCCTGAGGGAATACTACTGTCTGTATCATTACAGGTTCATGCAGCAATCTCACTGTCTTTCCTAGCAACCCATACATTAGTGGCTTGGAGCAGGTGTTTGCTCCTGCCAGGTATACGCTGGTTCATAGTCACCAGTCATTTTCCTGACAGCAGTCAAGTCCGCATTACATTTCTTTACCACAAATTGATGGCTAGTTGGTCGACCTGTTGCGAAATGACACCACATAACTACAGGATTCATAAAACATCTTCAGTGCCAGGAATGCTTTTGCAGAATGGAAGCAAAATGACTTTTTTCCAGATATATATATATATATATATATATATATATACACTGTACATACACTACCGGTCAAAAGTAACATAAAATATCTAATTCTTAATCATTTCTGAAATCATTTCATCAAAAACAAAAATACAGCATTTAATATATCAAAAAAACATAAAAAAAAGTGTAATATTGTGAAATATTATTATGATGTAAAATAACATTTTTCTATTTTAATATACATTCATTTATTACTGTGAGGTAAAGCTGAATTTTCAGCATCATTACTCCGGTCTTCAGTGTCACATGATCCTTCAGAAATCATTCTAATATGCTGATTTATTATGAGTGCTGGAAACTGTTGTGCTGCTACATATTTTTTTGGAACCTGTGATACTTTTTTCAGGATTCTTTGTATAAAAAGAATGCATAAATGTTTGTTAGTGGTGTTTAGTTTTACGACTTGGTGGTTAGTGTTACGACTTGTTAGGAGATGATACCGCAAGACTCATCAAGCATCTTCACTGCCAAAAATGCATTTCTTAAATGGAAGCCAAAGGACTCCTATTTTATTTCAATTTCAGGAGCCGTCGGTATTCCTCAAGCTTCTTCAATTTACCTTGTTTGTTGGTAACATCTGACAGTCTGCGCTGAAAACAAGGCTGTTGCTTGCCTTCTGACAGCCAATGAATTACTCTACCTTCTGACAGGCGTCAGGGCTGACAAACCTGCTGTTCATATCGTGAACCGAGAGATTATACGCCATCCGAGAGATATGGTGCTGTCAGGATACACCTGCAAATTCATAACCTTGAGGCTCTTTGGAATGGATTCGAGCGATCTTCGGTCATAAGTAATGAATGCACACGTTCAGCTTCTTCATGCTAATGGGTCCGTTTATAATCAAGGTGAAAAATTTCATCAAGGTGATTTTCATCGATCTTGTAAACGTGCAGATGCTTGTATGCATTAGCATGCTTTGTAACATGCATATGGCCTAAATAAAATTGTTTATACAAGGCAACCAAAGCAGCCATTCATCTTCAGGGGTAATCTAGATATGGCCGGTTATTTAAATCACTGATTTGCCTTGTTATGGCAGAATTCCTGTTGTGTTATGAACAGGCCAGACCATCTCTGAATCATCAATAAACTGACCTTAGCTGGAAAAATGACTCTTTGTTATTGTCTTCTTGCATCATTGACAAACTATTTTCCTGTTTAACACTGTAACAATACTGTGTTTTGACACAGTATTGTATAAAGCGCTATATAAATAAAGGTGACATGACTATTGCCATTATTTTATAAAGCTACAAACACACGCCATATGTTTTTAACACAGCTATGCAATTTCACAGTCTCTTGAGACTTATAGTTCAATCAGCACTAAATGCACTACAATCTGGCAGTGAAATACATCTTTAAACCCTTGACAGCACACAGGTATGGCTTTTAACCAGAGCCTAGAATTAACCAATTAGCAAATCTTAACAGACCCTCCATTTACACCTCAAGCACAAATTAACCCATCTATCAAATTCCATGCACATGAGAAGAAACTCAAATTCGTTTACACGTTTCAATTGACTCCAACTCTGTGATAAATGGAGATGGGCCTCTTGTAGATAGAAATCAGTACATTCACTTGCCATCTTCTCGCTGTTTTCAATATTCATGTCAATATTCCACATCCCGTGTAGTTATTCATTTACATGGAAATGAGCTGAGGTAAGTGTCATGACATTATGTGGATGAACGCCGCAATCCCCCCGACTGCAGCAGGCCAAAGCCAAAGCTCAGACGCACTGGAAATATCACACACATTCACAGACGCACACGACATACAAAATACGACAGGTGCACTGTGGGCCGGCGTGTGCCAGCTTTATGTATGAATACAATTTGACCAAAATGTGCTAGCTATAAATAAACAAATAGTTGAAAAATCTGTGTGCTGATATTTTTCCATATAACACAAAAGGAGAGGCATTTTGAAGAATTGTTCTTTTGCATTTTTTGACTATATATATATGACAAAAAAAGTCCATACAACTTGTGAGTTTATATCTCACAATTCTGAGTTCATATCTCACAATTCTGAGTTGAAATCTCGCAATTCTAAGTTTATATCTTGAAATTCTGAGTTTATATCACAATTCTGAGTTGAAATCTCGCAATTCTGTGTATATATCTTGAAATTCTGAGGTTATATCGCAAAATTCAGAGGTTTTATCTCACAATTCTAAGCCTATATCTTGAAATTCTGAGTTTATATCTTGAAATTCTGAGTTTATATCACAATTCTGAGTTGAAATCTCGCAATTCTAAGTTTATATCTTGAAATTCTGAGTTTATATCTCACAATTCTGAGTTGAAATCTCGCAATTCTGTGTATATATCTTGGAATTCTGAGTTTATGTTGCAAAATTCTGAGTTGTGAGATTATAAATCACATTTACCTTTTTTATTTTTCAAAAACAGAATTCCATAGTATATTAAGCCATGTAATAGAAAATACTGGTTTGGCAACTAACTGAACTAAAATAAGTTGAAGTACTAAAATGACCTAAATTAAAACTAAATAAATTAAAGCAAAAAAAAAAATGACAAAACCATAAATTAAAGTTACTAAACCATACTTCAAAATATTGATAAGCACTATAATACTATACAGTATAAATAATACCAAAAGAACACTGCTTGACATTCGTGATCACTATGAAGTTATGTGTAAAAGAACTGCATGAAGATTCTTCAAACATTCATCCTCTGTATTCCACTGAAAACAATAACAGCATACAGACTGGGGAACAACAGTCAATAATGACGGAATGTTATTTTTTCAGTGAACTACTACATAATTACAGATGGCTTTGATAAGATGGGCTTGCCAAGGAATCAAGCAAATAATGACTTCATACGTTAGTCATGAACTAAAGATTCACAATGCTTTTGACACGCCATTCATGACATTATTCTAACTGCAGCTTAACAAGTGAGTCATTGGTGATAAGCTGCTAAAACATGTACTCTTTAATAAGACTTTAGTGATTTTTCAAGGATTTTATCTGCTGTGGTCAGGCGTGGACTGTAGTTACAAGCTGTTTTATAACTCAGGCCTAGATTTAGCCCAGAGGCAAGAGAAAGGATGAAAGAGAGAGAATAAGAGAGAGAGACACAGGCACTGGGAAAACAGAGGGCTTTGTTCCAAAACCTAGTGAGCTGCCTCGCTGTCTACTAACTAAAGCAACATACTAACTGAAACAGAACATCAAAACTGACCGAACTGGAATGCTCCAAAACCTAGAAAGCTCATTTCAAGACAGGACAGGCGTACACCTGACTAAAAGGCTGTTGCAATAGGAAGGAATTGGCCAAATTCGAACACTGTGTTCAAACACTGTGTCCTAAACTCACGTGCATACATGCACACACACTGCAACAGAACATCTGTCCGCCTCCACCTGTCTTCAACTAGGTCAGCCTGAAGCCAGCCATTGCATCTCATAGGTGTTTAATGAACAGCCTAAAATAACTGACACTCGCACACAAGACCCCTGCTCACAATGCACGAGTTACTACTAGCTAAAAGCTCTCAATAAAACATCCAGTTCTACAGAGCTGTAATGTTGGACTGTGTTCAAAAGTGCATGCTACCGTTTCAAGTTCAAGCATGGGTAGCTGCCATCATACAGATTGGCATGAAAGTCTGGACACCAGAACATCAGTGACAGTGTGATGCTTTAAACATTGTTTGCAATGTTCTTTTCCATGCAATACCCAAAGTCTCTATGATATTCCGGTTTCTATTGATTAGAATTTGGTTTTTGTTTTGTTTTTTTTATTTTATTAGCACTGCTATAGCATAAATAAAATAAAGTTTAAGCTGACCCAGCTAACAAAAATATGTTCTCAGAACATTTTATTAAGTTATGAAAACAGCATTTCTGAATGTTCTCTGAATGTTCAAAAACAATATTTTTTCTTGGTTATATGAACGTAAAGGGAATATGCAATAATTATGGGACTGTTTTTTAATGTTCTCTGGACATTTTGAAACAAGTAGTATCTCAATAAGTAGTAACTAATTCAAAATATTAGTAAATGCTAAAATAACAATAGCATTCCTATTGCACACACTACATGAATTATGCACTAAGGAATAACACTTTGACAAGGTTTCATTCTACTTGTTTCCACTAACAAGTAGTCTAAATGAATAAATAAACTCCCACCCTCTCCCACAGCATATCTTGAGAGAGAAATATCTGCCCTCTACAATTTCACACACCATTTAGTGGCTGATGAATGGGGCTTGAAATAAAACAACTGCCCACTTGCTGGGCACCACATACGAGGGGCAGTAATTTCACAGATGCACGATAACAACTTACTGCCAGTCTGCATTGTTTGGAGTCTGCATACACTTGCTGCATGCAATGAATTCCACACATGAACTTCTGGCGTTGGTCCCATGCCAGTCATCTGGTGACCACAAAGGCAGAGATGCCTTTTTTCACAGTATTTGCAGTATGGAAATCATCTTTTGTCTTTGACACCGTGAAGCATCATATTACAATCAAAAGGCTTTTTGGGTGGAATGCGGATCTTATTGTTTCCCGGCTAAACTGGTTTACACAACATACTGAGCACAATTACACCATTTCAAGTGTAAGTATGCATTTTAATATTGTCACATGCATAATAGAGGGTAATAAAGAACTACATACCTTGATTTCCGAGATGATGATGAAATGGGTGGAAACTGTCGTCCTTCACACTGGTCCTACTTTCCAGGAGTCGTGGGAAAGGTAAAGGTGCATGCTTACATTTGAGGTATACAACTCAAAAGAGCACGCTCTGATCCCACATTATACTGTATTATACCATACTATTTTATTTTGCACCATAGCACAGGCTACTATCCTTTACAATATTATAGTGATTCAACACAATACATCATACTGTACTACACAATATATCACATTCAGTGAAGTCTATAACACTATTGCACAGGACTGTACAACATTCACATATCACATTACACATCTAACCGTTGTTACATGAGAATGCAAGAAAGCAATCTGTCGGTTTCGAAATCTGATGAACCTGTCAAATCGATCAGGTGCTGATGGCGCTCGGGCGCTCAGGTGAAATGATGCGCATGTCACAATCGCGAGCTGTTAAAGCTCTTTTTGTCTGAACTTGTACCGGCGAAACATGTTGCCACAAACTCACATAACTGAAATAGGTTTCTCTGTTCAATGTCTGACCGGTCTTGCTTGCAAAACGCGCCGGTTTTGTTGACATTACGCAAAAATGGCACTGGATGAAACACACGAGCGCGTAATGCATGGCACGGAATGAGAATAGACGCACCTTGACGCGCAAGCCGCACACCGCCACTAGTGAGATACAGATCGCAGAAATCAAAGCGCACTTGTCTCACTCAAGTACACTTGAAAGTATACAGTGGCATCATTCATGAGTTTCAAAATCCACACAGATAAAGCTCCAGAAGTGCAGACCAACCTGTAGCGCGAGCAGATTGCCGTCAGCTCCACGGAAACAGTGCGGACTACAAGCAGCTGATGCGCGGCATGAGTTCATAAGACAGCACGAGCGACACGCTGATATTTATACACACCTCCAGTCCCCTGCTTTACACTGTTTACAACGCCGGTGCGAAGCCGCGCCCACTGCGCGACGATTGGTCGGATGAATCCGAAGGCACGCCTACTTGAATCTGATTGGCTCGACGGATCCCTGTGCGGTTCAAGAACTCAATGTACGGTATCCCACTAAACACTGCACATGCGTTCAACAAGCTTCTGAATGTAAATGAGATGATTAATCATTAGGGAGTATGTGAAAGATCATGGCCAAAACAATAAACAATACACTGAAAACTGCACTTATGACTGCGTCATGATGAGACTTCCATTCTATTCTGCTCACATTTCAGCAGATGCTTTTATTTTATTCAAAACAACAACAAAGGTGATTATATTCCATTTACTTGTGTTGATTTAGAAGATGCTTTTACTCAAAGTGACTTGCAAATGAGCAGCGTAATAGAAGTCATTCTAGTCACTGATGGAAAGATGTGCTTGTAGTTTCGTCTACATTTGTGAAAAGCAGCACTGGTATAGAATCCTAATGATTATGAATTATGACCCGATAGAGAGGGACTCATACTGCACAACAGTTATCAGTTTTAATCCATAGAGGTCGCTATCATCATTGTTCCAAGAGACAGAAAACTTCATAAAGTGGCATCCTGTTGTGATTCATATTGACTTGAGAATCCAAACTAAATTTCCAAATAAACAGGTTCTCCTAAATGTCACATGCAGCTGCATCTAGCTTTCTTCTCTACACACTGAAAACTGCTTTGAGAAGCATGCTGAACAAAATTATAATCACTTACTGAAAACATGTAAAAGCCATTTTTTTGTGATCTATTTAAACAACAGATGGACTTCACTGTTTGCCTAGTTAATGGAGACTGTTTTATATCTCTGATCAATAGTAGTCAATATCTGGTTACTTTACAGGGGATACGAGGAGTCAAAATACAATGAACAGCATGCATATAAAAAGTCCTACTCAGCAAAAGATTTAAACATTAACATGACTACCAATTTACGTGTCAGCAATGATATTGTGGAAGAATAATATACTGCATATGAAAAAAATAAATATGAAAGAACAAATTAAAATATCTAAAATAACAAGTAAAATGTTCACAATCAAGAAATCTCTTAAATAGGACCTGCCTGACAAAGTGAAGTAGACCAAAAAATCCTCAAAAGCTAGACATCATGTCGAGATCCAAAGAAATTCAGAAACAAATGAGAAAGAAAGTAACTGAGATCTATCAGTCTGGAAAAAGTTATAAAGCCATTTCTCAGTGAGAGCCATTATTCACAAATGAAGAAAACATGGAACAGTGGAGAACCTTCCCAGGAGTGACCGGCCGACCCAAATTACCTGAAGAGCACAGCGAAGACTCATCCAAGAGGTCACAAAAGATCCCACAACAACATCCAAAGAACTGCAGGCCTCACTTGCCTCAGTTAATGTCAGTGTTCGTGACTCCAGCATAATAAAGAGACTGGGCAAAAATGGTCTGCATGGCAGAGTTCCAAGACAAAAACCGCTGCTGAGCAAAAAAGAGCATAAAGGCTCGTCTCAGTTTTGCCAGAAAACATCTTGATGATCCCTAAGATTTTTGGGAAAATACTCTGTGGACTGACGAGACAAAAGTTGAACTTTTTGGAAGGTGTGTGTCCCATTATGTAAAAGTAACACCGCATTTCAGAAAAAGAACATCATGCTAACAGTAAAATATGGTGGTGATGGTGTGATGGTCTGGGGCTGTTTTGCTGCTTTGCATGCTCAAACCCTCCAATGTGGCTGAATTACAACAATACTGCATAGATGAGTGGACCAAAATTCCTCCACAGCGCTGTAACAGACTCACTGCAAGTTATCGCAAACGCTTGATTGTAATTGTTGCTGCTAACGGTGGCCCAACCAGTTATTAGCTTCAGGGGGCAAACACTTTTTCACAAAGGGCCATGTAATTTTGGATTTTGTTTTCCCTTAATAATAAAAACCTTCATTTAAAAACTGCATGTTGTGTTCACTTGTTATCTTTTACTAATATTTAAATTTGTTTGATGATCTGAAACATTAAAGTGTGACAAACATGCAAAGAAATCAGGAAGGGGGCCAAAAAATTTTCACACCACTGTGTATATATATATATATATACATATATATATATATACACATATATATATATATACATACACACACACATATATATATATATATATATATACATATATATATATATATATATACATATATATATATATATATATATATATATATACATATATATATATATATATATATATATATATATATATATATATATATATATATATATATATATATATATATATATATATATATATATATATATACCTATATATATATATATATATATATATATATATATATATATATATATATATATATATATATATATATATATATATATCTGTCCATGGGACTGCCCCTAATAATGCAGTATGATTATTTTACATTTAAAAATAAAAGTATACGAGAGAAAGCAATGATTATTTTACAACCAAAACTGCACAATATTCCAATGGACCTGCAGTTGCTTTTGTAAATTCAGGAGAGTTGTGATGCGGCCACATTTAATTTCACAGAGGACTGATGGTATCATCTCCATGAATGATGCATTAATATTTGCAGACATCTAAAATAAATCTCTCTGGATTTAAATTTAAATTTCCTACATCACACACTTCAAAATCCCACTTTTATTGCCTGTAGGACACACACAACCACAAACGCACACATGCATGTAGGCTGAGGATATTTATTTGATATTCTGCAAACATATGAGAACACTACAACAGCATTCCTATTTGAATTAGCAAAGACTCCCTAAGGACTCAAAACAATAGACAAAAATACAACCATGGGGCTCATTAAATGCAGTGATGAAAATCAGAATGCACATTGTTTTTCCTGGAAGGAGATTATCCCAGCAGAGATGCTGACGCTGCCTCGCATCGTCTTGCTGAGATTGGTAAATACCTTGTCCTCCTTTGCATTCAAGCGTAAGGACATCCGAGTTCACTTAGTCAAATCTCCCTGCTACTGAAAAAGGTCAAGTTTAATGGCCCCCCGAGGTTGAACGCAAGTCAGTGTGACTGCCGTCTCTGGAGCTCTGCATGCAATTTTCCACCTCTAGATAAGGTGCAGATAATCCAAAATAAAAAATAAAAAAATCATAAATTAAAGAGGTCATATCATAAGGAATCAAATTTAGCTTGATCTTTTGCGATAAAATAACTAATTGTACTAATAAAAGAGGGGGGAAAAATCTTCCCCAGTCCCCAGCTAGAAGATTTCTGACATATGAAACTCAAAGCATTAATATATGACTGCCTATTTATGTCAATGATGCTATTGAGGAAGCATGATATAAATATGAATCTTACACACACATTTTTTTTTTTGTCTATAATGTGATTTCAGATTTCAGAAGAAGAAAAAAAGTATGAAACAAGCCCTTTAAATCAAAATGGCATGGCATATGAAACAGAATCAATCAATCTCTGTCTTGTTGATTGAGGGTTTCATTTGGAAAGTCTGCACTTGGTCCTGGTTAAACACGCTTCAGTTCTCTAATAAAGACATTGGCAAATGCAGAGCAGGCAGCGTGAGCCTGGTTCCCATTCCCAATGAATCTGTCACTTCTCCAAGTCTGGAAGAGCGGCCTGTGTATGCTCTCTGGAAAGGTAAACTTCCTGTGCGGATTACACAGGGCAGACTGAGATGCCTTCTGTCTGGGTATCTGGGGTGGATATCTGCCTGGCGAAGTGTGGGAACTCCTACAGTAACCTCTTGGGAATGCGGGACACTGGATAACAAGGGATCAGACATTGGTCTACATGACCATTTCTAATCTTAAGATGTTCTGCTTCATTTTTCTAGCCCTTATGTCATGGAGAAGACTGTTAAAGCCATCCATCTCAAGGAAGAACTTCTAATGAAACCCAAGTGGATCCCATTTACCTTCTTAATGAATGTTTTTGGGCTTACACCCTACCTTTCCCCTCACTCAATATCCTATTTCATATACATCATATTAGTGTTTCATGTTAACTTTAAAACACCTAAGCCAACAAAAATCCTAGTATGTATCCACTTAATTTGAAACGCAAAAGCCATTGTGCAAGACTTCTGCTTCATTAGCCACTGTAGGTAAATAACTAGTATAACTACTAAGAATTGCCATAAATGGTGTAACTCTTTGCGCTTTAAACCAGTGTGTTTACGATTAGTATAATGAAATAAAACAACGTTAACAAATACCAGTGTGCAATGTCAAGCAGCATTACAGACTGCTTTTGTAGGAAGTACTTAACCGGAAGTCTCAACTGTGGCCCAGTCTCATGTTACAGATACACACCCGTGACCCAGTGGCTTCTTGGACTTCCACATTCGCCCTCCCCAACTGTTTGGATCAGCAGCATGTTCAGCCTGAAGCTCTGCCAATTCCTCGCCCTCGCAGGACTTCTGGACCCTGGCCAATGTAAACCGTGACTGGCTCTAATAGATGAGTCTCTCCAGTTCCACTTGCCTGTCGCATTTCAGCGCATGAAGAGCGTGTGCATTCAATGGCAGATTCAGAACTTTACTGCTTTTCCGTATATGAAAATGGCTTTTACAAAGTGAGTGAGAGAGACAGAGCAAGAGAAAGATGGAAACAAGGAAAGTGTGGAGCAAGAACTAGCAGGGAGACTATCACTTATAGATAAAGCAAAAAAAAAAAAAAAAAAAAAAAAAAAAAACAAGGCTAGGTTCACAATGGAATACTGGCTTACTGCATACTGAATACTGTGCAGTATATGCAGTGTATACTGCCTGTTTATATATACAAAAAACAGTGAGTAAGTGAAACAAGAGACATTACCCATCTAACAAAATTATGTTTCAAGAACGTTTTTCTAACTTTCCCATTATGGTATGAAATTGTAATTTCAAAATGTTCTCTGAATGTTCAAAACTTCCAGTTTTAAAAATGCTTTAAAAAGGTTTTCTTATTTATTTTTTCTTGATTATTTCCAACATTAGAAAAATTGTTGAGTGTTCCATTTTATTATTTTGTAAACATGTAAATGTTCCTTTTTTTAATGTTCCGAAACTAGTTGTTTAAATGTTAAAATCAAACTAAAATGGAGAAAAACACTCCATGAACAATGTATTAATAACATTTTGAAAACATTATTAAAAACCAGAAAACTTTGAATAAACATTCTATTAATGTTACTGTAAGAACATTTGCTCATAACTTTGAAATACTGTAACTTCACCAGAACATTCTGAGAATGTTCCCTGTTAGCTGGGCATAAAGGTAATCACATGACATTTTTTTTTATGCAAAACAAAACATTTGGCTGGCCAATCAATTAATGGGCCAAGAAAGCAATTAAATTCACTTTCATTGAAATACGGATATTAAATACACAGAAAATGTGCATATGCAGAGTCTGCATACTACATACTCCTGCAACAGTAACTGTATTCTAATCCAAACAACAGCAGGAACAGGAACAACAGCAGGTTTATTCAGTCTAGACATGGCACTGATTCACTTCACTGTTAAGATGTTTGAAGGATCAAAGGAGGTGAGATGTTTTATGTAACTTCCATTATAACTGCATTGAGGACGAGTTCAGACAGGTGAGTCTCACACAGTGCTGACTATTAAAGATTAGTGTAAAACGCACAACATGAAAAGAAAAGAAAACTTGCATTCATGACTTGTTGGACTATAAGACTTTGATTGGATAAAAAGTTCTAAATTAAAAATCAAACATAAGAGATAATTCTGTACATGCGTCTGAAACATAATTCACTGGAATCAAAAGTAACACAGTGTCCATAAATGACGTGTGGCTGTCAAAACTAGATCAGTCCCATTATAATCAATATTACTGTCTGCGCTGTTGTGTCACGTCGCTCTTTCAGATGATGGACTCCTACAGTTGGCCCATTTCTATTTTTGATGCACTACATTCGACATTTGATTTTCTCCAAGTCTGATACAAAATAGAAATATCACACATTTTGAACTATTAATTTTAAGATCAAAGTCAAAACCAGCTTGCACTCTTATAATAAATATTTGTAATTTTATTTATATATGTTTGCTGGTTTCTAACCATATGTAGGCACAAGCTCCTGTGCGGTAGGATTTTCATTGAAAAGAAAACTGGATAGCAATTTTATTGATCACTTTTAGCATCAAACTATATTCCATCCCTCTGCAGAAACCCAACCTCCTCAAGCTAATGTATAATAGAAGTGATACTCTGTTCTGTGCCTGATAAGAAAACCACTTTATGATTCCATACATGACGATAATATCTGGATTTAGTTCTTATTATATTTCCATTAATTTTACTACTGTTAAAAACTTTGGGGTTGGAAATATTTAATGCATTTGTGTGACCAAAAATACAGTAAAACCAGTAATACTGTGATTTTAAAATAATTATAAAATTCAATTTATTCCTTAAGCTGAATTTTCAGCATTTCTCCAGTCTTCTGTGTCACATGATCCTTCAAAAATCAAATTCTAATGTGCTGATTTGCTGCTTAAGAAACATTTCTGATTATTATCAATGTTGAAAACAGTTGTGCTGCTTCATATTTTTGTGGAAATTAATCTTTCAGGATTCATTGAACAAAGTTCATAAGAACATCATTTATTTAAAATCTTTTGTAACAAATGTCTTTACTGTCACTTTTGATCAATTTATTGTGCCTTTTAATGTCAGTATATAAGGCATGTTGTATGCCATGCTCAATTTGTGCATTTGTGCATTTAGATAAATCTATATGTACAAATTAAGCATGGCATACAACATGCCTTATTTATAAATTTTATAATTTACTGCTGCTTCCGCTTAGAAAGCATACCTGGGTAAGCCATTTTGATAATCTGGAAATAGATGCATTAGGCATTAAAAGCGGCTACCTTTTGGGGTCCTAGAAGCAGCTTGCACAACACTCTGTAAGGACTTGAATTGAAACACTGCACACATCTGACCTTCTAATACACGCAGAGCTGTTTGCAGGTAAATGTTTTCAACCTAAAAAAAAAAAAAAGCCATAACATGAGTTATTGTAAGATTTCAGATTGAGCATCATGGAGAAGAAAAGAAGAAAAAAAAAAAAAACTAGTTTGGGTTTCCATGCATCCTTTTATTCCTTTATATGCAGTACAATAACCACTCTGTTGCAATGAAGCAACAACCAACAGAAAGAACAATAATTTTCTTGCGGCACATTTAAGGCTTTTAATATACATTTAAAAAAAAAAAAAAAAAAAGAAACCTACACACAAAAGTGTCTGTACCAACTAGGGTTTTCTCTGCATTATATTTGCATACTATGATTCCAGTGTCAATAAAAATCAAAGCTAAATACCATTTACTTCATATTTTACAGACCTATATATAGAGAGAGAGATGTGAGACACCAGAGGGGGTGTACAATATGGTTATCTTACGAACCAGCATTAAAAGAGGTGTAAATATTAATCATCACTGAAAAAACATTGTAAAAATGTCAGTATCAAAAGCAATGACGGCTCAGATGTGGTCAGTTTCTGCCATTCCTTAAAAAGAGTCAAGGAGCTTCATCTTCAAACATCATACATGAACCGCCACCGCATAACCTTACAGCAATACAACAAGTCAAGTTTACCAACAACACCTTCTGCTATGCGTTAAAAACACAATCAGACGATCGCACCTGTTTGGAAACAATCAACGTCCTTCATTAGCGCGGAAAACACTTCTGATCAACCTGTCGTGTAACGCAATGGTGAAATGTCTACAAACACAGTCCTTCATTCGCCGTATGGGAAGAAAAAAAAAAAAACATTGAATGAATCATTTTCCTGGGTATTGTGATTTGTCAGATGTTTGGAAAACCGGATGCACGTCAAAGCGGTGAGGAGGTGCGGTACCTTATTTATATCTAGCGAAGGTTCAGTTTTCACAGTGATTTTCCCATTAGAGTAGCAGCGAGTGGGAGTCCGGAGAAAATCTTCAAAATCCCATTTCCGAGAAATCATTGACAGGAATGTCAGAGCGAAACGTCTGAAAACATAAGGCTTATTGTAAGGTCAATGCTAAAAGCAACAGAGAAAGCTTGAAATTTCACATTTTTAATACAACCCACGATTTAAACGATGTAGTGTTTGCGCTGAAACAATGCCCTGAATGCTGCGTTGTGACAAAGCACCGTGTTTCACTGCTGAAAAAAAAGACAGTACGACTCTCTTCCTCACTGTATTCGTAGTTTGTCTCATTATTTACGGGTCAAGTCACTTCCACAGGTCTTCCAGTTTTAATTAGCCCAAGTTACAATTATTTAGACCGAACAGTCAGCGGCCTTTACCACACAAACGCATGTGCGTATGAACACTCCTAAACACACACACACACACACAAACTGGCCATGTAAAAAGTCAGTTACTGGTTTCTCTTGTACTAATCTACTTGAAACATAATAAAACGGAATGCTATGACATAATTATCTCCAAAAAAAAAAAATATGTATATATATATAACCTGAAAATACCTGCACAATAAAAGTGCAGTTTAATTAACCCTTGAGGAGCATTTAAAGAAATAGAGAAAAAAAAAACAGGAAAAAATAAAATCATCAAACACAACATTGAATGCGGTGCAAAATGTCAACGTTTCTTCATCAAGTATAAAAGAATAGAAAGTGGTTCGAAATCATTAAAACACATTTCCCCCCGTAGGGATGAAAACGCCCCGCTCCTAAATATCAAGAGAGAGACTTCAGCTTTTTTCGTCAGCAAGTGCAAGTACTGATGGCGTCCTCAGCCCTGGGTAAAGGGGAACCCTACACGACACGTATGAGTGTGTGTGCGCCTCGGCCTGCTGCGAGCCGCGCCGCGTCTTCAGGAGGTAGCCAGCTCAAACGTGATGAACTGTTTGAGTCTCTCGAGGTACTGAGCGTAAAGCTCGATGTCGTTGTGCCCGGCGCCCTCCACCCATAGAGGCTCCACGGCGCGTGGGCATCGCTCGTAGATGGCCAAGCCGTGGGAGAAATCGATCACTTCGTCTTCTGTGCCGTGGATGACCAGGACAGGAGACGCCACCTTTGACACCTTGTCGATGCTGAAACAAAAGAGACAATTTATTTTATTATTATTATTTTTTTCTTCATTTTATTGCATCACATTTAATTCACTTTACAGGTTTTCTGGTCAAGCAGCTCCAAACTAAGACAGGAAGAGACTGTCTGGCACATAAAGCAACATTTAAAGGCTTTAAAAGGTTTGTTTTTACATGCTGTTTAAGGAGAAATATGAAATAAATGATACTACAATAATAAACCAGCATGGAAACATGTAGATTTCATGATTACAATTCTGTGCATCCAAAGGAATTAAGTACCAGCCTAATATTAGTAATAAATTGATGATTCTCAATACCAATTTCAATATTACAACTAATATGCAGAAGAACACTCATTTTTACTTAACTATTTAACTATATTCCAAAATAAATACAATTTTTAGTGGTCAGTAAAGGCCCACTCACACAAAGAACGATAACTATAAAGATAACTATTAGCGTCCACACCAGTGAACGATATCGTCTGTTTATTCCAAGCGCACGCTCGTCTGCTGCTTTAAATTCTCGGGCTCGTTTGGTTCTGAAAGTAATTCCACCGATATCGTTTCTCTGTGCCTTTAGCATTATAGCTGTGACGTGGACTCTGTTATTCTTTAAAGGGGTCATATGATGCAATTTCAAGTTTTCCTTTCTCTTTGGAGTGTTACAAGCTGTTCGTGAATAGATAAGATCCCGAAAGTTGCAAAGACTAAAGTCTCAATCCCAAAGAGATATTATAAAAGTGAAGACTCATCCACGCCCTCCTAAAAAGCCTCGTTTAAACACACCCCCATCTCTATGTCATTGTGTGGGAAGATTTGCATAACACAGCCCAAATGTTCAAGCAAAGAAAGAAGGCGTAACTTTATTGTTGCTGCCAACACCGCCACCATGTTGTGAAGACACTGTGTTTCGTTGCAAAAGCGAAAATACTTCCAAAAGAGGACACGACTAGAAATCAGTGGTTAAGTTGTATTTACAACACTGTTCCAGAACAGTTCAACCCAAATATTCAGACGTGAGCAACGCATTTGATGAAGGACTGTTTCCTGATCCTGGGAGAGAAGACTACAATGCCGGCGCTTTTGACTCACAGTCTGTAATACGTTTTCATATTTAAAGAATTTGTCACTGATGATTCAAATGTGAGTTTTGAGCAGTGTAGAGTAGCGATTGTTTGATGTTTCTCCGATCACAAACGCAGACATGGTTTTGTGTTTACGTGGCGCGATGCAACGCAATGTGTAAAAACATAGTATTAGTCATTATAATCAGAAATTATGTCCTCACTGGATGCTACAAATGCCTCATTTGTAATGGGATTTAATATTTTTGTCTCATCGTGCCGGGACACAGCATCACAGTATGGTAAGGGGCGTAACATTTCTGTCACACGCTTGAGGTATTCGGCCAATCACAATGCACTGGATAGCTGGCCAATCAGAGCACACCTTGCTTTTCAGACTGATGAGCTTTGTAAAAATCGATGTGTTTCAGAAAGGCGTGGCATAGAGGAGATAATTTGCAGTATGTGGAAAATGTTTTTTGAACCTTAAAACGCATAAACATTTCATTAAACCAAATACACAAAATAATGTTATTTTTGGCAACATCATATGACCCCTTTAATATTGAGAACGATTTTTAGAACTATATCTTTATTATTATCTTTATAGTTATCGTCCTTGGTGTGAACAGGCCTTGAGATTCAAAGAAATTAATACTTTTCAGCAAGAATGCATTAAATTGATCAAAATTGGCAGTAAAGACGTTTAAAGTAAAATGTTTCTAAATACTTTTAAACTTTCTATTCAAGACAGTTCACCTGTATTTATGATCAAGTAAATACACAATGCAGTAATAAAATGACAAAAAAAAAATCTGTCTGGCAACACTATCCATGTGTTAATTTTTACACTCACAAAATGCGGTTTACACTGGAATGTCTTAATCAGCGTATTGTCAAGAGTCATATAAATTGCAGTAAACAATTTATGATGGCGTTCATAGGTTAATATGCACACCAGCTCCTCCATGGCTACTGCAGGCCTGCTAACTCGCACGTGATCCTCACAGGACAGTCCAAAGGAGAGTCAAACAGGCATGCTAATTAATTTATTGCTCAACATGCCTAATTGTTGCTTATTTTCCTCATTGGTGCACAGGCAATCAAATTTGAATAAGCGAAGAGATTAATGCGTGACAGGCTGATGGAATAATTACACCGCCTATGAAGAATGATGCAGTTATCCGAACACTAACCAAATAAACATGCAGCATGAATTTTAAACCAACACATTCCAGTGGATGACTGACAAAGTGTAAATACTGTATTTTTATCAGGCAACACACAGGGGAACGCTCTGTTAAATTGATAGGGGAACTCTTATTAAAATAACAATTTTCCATTCTTTAGCCAGTCAGTCTTTCCCTCTTTAATTCCAATTTACTAAAAGTTTGGATTGGTCATGTCAGGAATTTTAGCTTTTTTCATTTCAATAAGCTTCAGTTGTGTCACTGCTGTGTGTGAACTACGATATGCTATTTGCTTTTGCTTGTCAGAAGCAGGTGGAACATTTCCATTCAATACTACATTTAATGGAACAAAAATTTGAACACACCACCTTGAACAAGACTAATAATCAATATTTTAAGTCTGTGAAGAGAAACTGGCATATCTGCTATGAAAGCATATAGACATGCTAACAAACATCCACTAAAAGCCACAAAACTGCATTCTGATTTCATGACGTGTGTAAGAGAGCAGAACTGATTTGAGGCTTTGACTGACTTCACCTTCACCTGACTCATCTTTTTCTTATTAAAACCTGTACCACCTCAGCACTCTTTTTCTTTTTTTCCCCCACCTTGAATGATTCACGCTAGCCTAGTTTTGGACTTTCCATCCATTCCTGCACGCTCACCTGACATTTTGCTCTTGCAACTACTCCACACTGTCTGGTAGAATTGTTTTCATGCTGGAATATCTGACTTTTATACAATACTTTGCAAAATATCACTATTCAGTACCTTTTAACGGTTTATACTGACCATAACCCTCTTGTATTTCTTCAACGCATGTCTAATGCTAATCATCGTCTTATGCGCTGGTCACTAATCTGCCAAAGTTACAACTTGGTGATCTGTCATAAAAAGGGTATCGACAATGTGATTGCTGATTCACGGTCTCGTGTTAATCAGTAAAACAGGATGTTTTATTTTGTGGGTGGGGGTGTTATGAGCCCAAGTCATTTGTTCGTTGTTTCCATTCTGCCCTCTTGTGTTCTCTCTGTGTATGTTTGTGTTTCAGACGGGCGGTTCCTTGAGATAATTTGCTGGAGGCTGCTATTGGTTCTCCTCTTCACCTGACCCAGAAATAAGGACTGCCCCAAACACTCAATCGGGGCCATGATTGTGTGATCACGTGTGACTGTGTAGTTTGCCTTTGTGCCTTGCTGTCGTCATTTGTTTAGGTCTTTGAGTGTCTTACCAGAGAGATATTGTGTTGGTGCTTAAGACTGTGAGTGTGATCATTCTGTTATTGTGTTTTTTTAGGGCTGTGCGATATGGACAAAAAAAACCTATTGCGATTTCTTTGATCATTTTTGCGATTTCGATTTTAATCACGATTTTGACACACACAGACATGCTTTACAATCATAAATGCATTCAGTATGAATTTGAAACATATTTCCAAAAGAAAAACAATTAGAGCTTCATCAAAAAGTTGTAACATCTCTCTAGAACAGACATAAGTCTAGATATATGGCAAAAAAAAATAAACAAATAAAAATAAATCCCATGTCCAGTTTTTACTTTTTTGCCATGCATTGGTCATACAGCTCATTGTAGCGGTGCCTCAGGTGTTGAAATATTTTTTATACATTTTACAGGTTCACATGTACTCCGTCTGCAGTGCGTATACAGTATGTGTATGAGGTGCAGAAGCAGCAGCGAGAGTAACGCAAAAGCACATTAAAAAAATGCGCGAGCGCGAATCTCCGCACGCACACAGATTTCCTTTGCTTTGTCACAAAACCAGACACATGTGCTCAGATACACGTGCACTTAAAACTAGGGCTGTGCAATTAATCGCATTCAATTGTCATGTGCATCTCGTCAGTAAAGCCGGTCCCGTGATTAGTGGTAAATCACCATCACCTGCTTTCAGATGGAGCGGCTTTCACTACACAGAGCCGTAGTTCACTGACAAATTAGGCGATATCGCGTTCGAAATCGAATGCGATTCATCTGCGATTATGAGGGCGATTTTGCCTAATTGTCAGTAAAATACGGCTCTGTGTAGTGAAAGCCGCTCATTCTGAAAGCAGGTGATGGTGATTTAGTACTAATCACGGGACCGGCTTTACTGACGAGATGCGGATGACAATCGAATGCGATTAATTGCACAGCCCTACTTAAAACGTGTCGCCTCTTGCTCAAACTACATCCTGTGCACTCACAACTCTCTCTATGCTCATGTGCTAGATATTATTTTCGCACCTTTCTATTTCTAACCTTTTCTGTTCACATCTTTTACCGTGTGCAGTGTGAACGTCATGATCCTTTAACATGGGCTCGGAAAAAGTAAGCATCACAGACAGTGTGTGAACCTGGAGTTACGTAGGCATATGCCCAGTCTGTTCTGTTCTCACACTCCATTTAGGCACGCTGCATTCTGATTGGATTGGATAGCATATTGCAGGAGGTCGGGGCCTCAGAAAATCGTGTTATAAAACGAATTAGAAATCGCGCACTCTCAAATCGTGATTTTATGACGATTTCGATTAATCACACAGCCCTAGTGTTTTTTGTCTCCATTATGTGATATTCCTTGTTAACTTGACCCAAGCCTGATTGACTACGATTTTGGATTCCGATTGTAAATTGTTGGTTGTTAACATATATATCTTTTGTTAATATTTTGTAATCATTTTTGTTAAGTTGAGGGATGTAGGGGGTTAGACACCCTTTTATTTTGAAATCACTTTTTTGGTTTAGGGAGTCAGGTAAGATAAAACTGTATTTTTGTTTTCTTACATTTTGATTTAGGAAGTGTAGAGTGTTAAAAAAAAGATAATTTTTGTTTGTTATTTTGGCCTTGTCTGCCCCTGACGCTAACCCCAACTTGTAAATAAATTCTTATTCAACATCTCTCTGGTTCTGAGACTCTCTTCCTTTTCCTGTTATGGCTGACCCCTAGCTGTCGTAATGGATACCATGAGGTAAAAATGCCACAACATTTAGAAAATAAAATTTGAGCAGTATCTAAGTTAATTTACTTTTGGCCATAGTAAAGTATGTCATCAGCTGAAACTGAGGCGGCATTTACATGACAAGGTTTTCAACTGAAAACCCATTTTTTTTGTTTTGGTCATTCATTTACATAACGGCATTTAGGTGGCTTCAAAGTGTTTCAAAGTGCATCTTTCTGAAAACGTTTTCGTCTCCATGTAAACTACAAATTTGTGAAAACCATGCTATCATTCGCATGCACATGTTTCTTTACCAAACAACACTGCCAACTACTGGCCTGGCATGTATAATACTGCATTTATAATCGGTGTCGGGGATCTGTGTGAAGGGGAATCATTTTAACAACACTGGCATCGGAACGGGAACATTTTAAAAAATGTAAAGGAAAAACCAAAAACATCATGATTTTCTGTAAAGCTGCTTTGAAACTTAAAAACAGCTTTGCAAATATTTCTTATTGCAAATCTAAAGAACTGCATGAAAGTGTGAAACTAATCATCCCTAGACAAAAATAACACACGTAACAAAGGATTATATACTTTAGTTCGAATAAATATTCAGTGTCTTTAAGTCAGAGAGATGATAAAGCAAGAAAGTGCAGCTGGTGCATCGATGCTGTGGAAAATGCGTATTGAAACAGTTTCAAATATTCAAAAACAACATGTATTCAAAAATCAATACACTACTGACTGGAAGTCCATTTAAAAAGATGCTCATGTTTCATTGGAGTTCAAGAGTTAATTTGAAGAAAGTTAAAACAAAATGATCCAAGGAGCAGGAAAGGGAAGGGAAGCAATATCGTAAGCACAAATATGAGATGAGATGAGACTCCATCTCTCTGCTCCTCTTTACCCCTCGCCGGTCTCCAAGAGACCTTGACTGTAGGAGTCAACCCTCGCCGCATTTTAATATTCAAACCATGCCACACTGCAGCCAGCAAATCTACAGAGACAGGCGAGTCATTAAACTTTCATTCAGCCTGACTGTCCATTCACAACAGGCTTTGCGAACACCCACCAAATCTCACTCACACACCCTGCCGAGTCCCTCGAGTCTGCTGGATCGGGAATCAGTAACTGGAAGAGAAATCCTGGACTTGGCAACGGTGGCTTCCTAAACTCAGACCACCAGATTTGCTTCCAGTCTTGTAATCTGAGGATTGTTCAGGGTGTTATGTTCGTTTGAAGGAGGCGTCCACACTGACAGTGTTTTGAAATGACCACAGGTCAATCGTTTTCAACAAGAGTGGATGATTTCCACCAAGCGTGAGCGCCAGCGACTAGTGGCGAAAGTTGAGTAGAGATCAACAGTGATGCAATGCGCTTGGCTGTCGGCTCATACAGTCGAGTACGACTGCCAGCTAACAACAGAGACCTTCGATGTTCAAACTGCGATCAGTGTGAACGCACCTTCTGCCAGGTACATGAAGCGGCATCTGTTGCGCATCTCTCAGCACTGGTTGGGTTGACATAAGGGGTTGTGGGGGGAAAACAGCTGTTTCTTTCCAAGACAGTTGAGAAACATCTGTACTGTGATAATCAAATAACAGATGTGTCCAAATGAATTATGAAACACCAGCCTCTTTCAACCCCCAAATGCACCATTTCTTTAAAAAAAAAAAAAAAAAATAAATTTGGGGGATTATTTACTCGCCCTCACGGTGCTCCAAACCCTTGTGTGGAGCACAAAAAGAGCATTTTGAAAAATGTTCATGCAGCTATGAGGTCATAGTGGAGCTGTACAATCAAAATAAAACTGAAATCGTTCATACATATACATGACTAATATTTTATAGTGAAATAATATAATTTGATAATATAACTTAATACAATATTTATGTATGCATTTATTATTATTGAAAAGATTTATTGTAAAGCTATTTTGATATATTTATTTATTTTAAAATGTATATATTTTTAAATCACTTTATAAAATAGCAGATCAGAGAAACTGCAATTATACTTTTTCCCCAATCACTAAATAAAACTTATTTTTAACAATAATAATACTTTATAGTGACCAAATGTCAAGTCAAAAAAAAAAACAATGGAAAAAAAAAATAAAACCCAACAGGAACACCATGAAAGTTTTAAGATTCATGCACTATTTTCATAAAGTCTTCTGAAGCCATATTACAGCTTTGCATGAGGAACAGACTTTTGTGAATAATGAGCTAAATATTTGTCTAATACTCACAAAAACCATCATGTGACTTTGGAAGACTGCAAAAAAATTACTTTTAAGGTGCTTTTACGTAGTTTTGTTGTCCTTTTTTGAGGTTTGCACTAGGTCACTATGAACCATCATTCTATGGAAAGAGCTGCAAGAAGTTTCCTCAAACTTTCCTTTTGAGCTCTATGGAAAAAATAACAGGTTTTAAAACACAGAAGGGTGTGTAAAGGTTGTAGGGCCGGATTGCATGCCTAAGAGTTTGACCTTAGCACTATCACAAGCTTTATTTGGTTGTAAAGCAATAAACTATTTACTTGAAGCTTCATCAGTCCTAATCTCAGCCCTTCAATCCTCATAACTCTACTCCTCATCTTGCTCAAAAAGAATCCTAATTTCGAATCCACCCACTCCAAGATTTCACATTTTATTAAGGGGAACGAGCGATGTGTTAAACCATAATGCTTTTGACAAATTGCAAACCAGTGTCAAGACAGCTAGCTCATTAACACCTCCCGTCAGCTGGCAGCGTGTTCATTAGGGGTTTTTGACGGGGCTGGCTGGTAAGCTATTAGAAACACAGAGACGGTTCAATCTCTCATGACTATAGCCTCTCATTATGAAACTCTGACAGAGCTGACGGAGTTGGAGAGAATCAGGCCTCCACGACTCCCATTCATCACCCAAAAGAGAGCGAGAAAAAGAACATCTGCCTTTGAGAGAGAATCACTTTGATTACAATGAAACGCGCCCCCGACCATCACTAATTTCACCCGGTCTGGAGTAGAGAGAGAGAGAGAGTGAAACGAGACGGAGGAGGTTTCCGTCAGTCTCGTTCTGCCGACGCGTTTCTTAAGCCTCAACAGCATTCTGTCTGAGAGCTCCGGCTGTAATCTTCCCATTATAGCCCTTAATCTTGCAATTTGATCTTGTCGCAATTTAATTAGATTTAAATATGAGGTCGGATAAAACAGGATCAGCGATTAAAAGACGTCCCAGACCGGTCACTGACGTCTAATCGCATTTAATCCAGAGATCCGCATTCTGCTTTCCGATTCAGACCCAACTTTACCAAGGCTTGACTCCAATGCCTTTTAAAGAACGACTTGGATATTTTATTATTATTTTGACCTCCTTCTGTTCCTTCCCTCTTCAAGTACAGATCGAAAAAGTCTTTCATGAACGGTTTTAAACACAGGGATTGAAGAACTGTGACCTCCGTCAGCATCTCAAAGAAGACTTGACGATTAAACCCAGGAGTATCGGGTCAACATCCAAATGAGCAGTCATGTGAGCTCCTTAGAGGTGTTACCCATAAACCTTTTATGATGCCTCTTAAGGGCGTAATCTGATCACCATTGAAAGGTAGAATTCTAAGAAAAAAAAAGAAAAAAAACTAATGACAAAACATTGAAACCAATGTCCATTTAAGGAAAGTCAGTTCACTTGGCATAGACTTAAAATCTTTCACCTGAAAGAAAGTAACAGGCTAGGGCTGGGCGATATATCTAACGATATAATCATGCGCATCTAGTCAGTAAAGCCGGTTCCCTGATTAGCGCTAAATCGCCATCACCTGCTTTCAAATGGACCGGCATTTAATAGACAGAGCCGTAGATCACTGACAAGCTACGCAATATCGGGTTCATTATCGCAGATGTATCGCCTTCGATAATGAGCGCGATATTGCGTAGCTTGTCATTTTTTTATTAAATTGCATTTTAAAATATATTAACATAGAAGTTATTTTAAATAGTAATAATATTTCACAATATTACAGTTTTTGTCCCTGTATTTTTGACCAAATAAATGCAGCCTTGGTGACCAGAAGAGACTTTTCAAAAACATTTTACTGACCCAAAGTTTTCAATGGCATTGGTTTTACCAATAATTAAATGAGACTTTACAACATAAAGAGTTAAGAGTTTCTCTCATTATTTTGTTTTTAAGTGGATTGCTCTACTAAAATAGCAACCTTACTGAGTCATATATTTTGATTGTCTGATTGTAAATGTTTTGGAGACATATTAAATGAAGCTGCATATGAAAACTGCAGCTGGGGAATAAGAGTGACAGAAAAGACATTATTAGAAGTTGTAGAAAGCTGAAGCAAAAGGCTTTGCGGGTCGTGATGAGGGAATATCATGACTGATTTAAGAGAATGTGGAATAAAGATAGGTCTCCTCCGCTGCACAGGTGAGCCGTTTCTCACCGGCTTTATCTCGGCAGCCAGACGCGGTAGTTACAGCCGAGATGAAGGGAATGAGATTCGGAGGTAACGCACGTGTCACCCGACACCTTCAGGGAATAGCGATGCATGTTCACAGAAACAGTCAAGCATGTCAACTATCACGACAGGGGGGTTCAAAAGAACTTCTTCGATTTTACCAGGAATACTTGAAGATAATCGGTGTAATCTGGTGTGTTTCAAACAGCACAAGAGCAACTGCAGTTTCACGCTGCCGCTCAAGGGTTTTCATGACCGGAGCAATTACACATACAGATGTTCATGACAACATGTCCAAGCAAAACACACCTTCTGTCAGCACAGACGTCCTGCAGTTCTCAGGTTTGAGAGGACTTCGCAGGAGATTTAGAAAGAGATGTTATTTGACAGAGCAGTGAGACTGAAATAAAGTTTGCATGCAGTTATACTGTATAAGACACGTCTGAGTCTTAACTGCAGACCTGTCGTATTAGGCACGGTATTTAAGTTCCCTCATTCAGATTGCAGAATAGCATCACAATACAATAACCAGCCATTCTTTTCTTACGCTGTACAGCTATTGTCCATCCACGTGTCCAGTATCTGCTGTATTTAGTAGAAGCTGAATAATGTCACAGTACGAGTAATTTTATATCGCAGAAACATTTTATATGTCAGATACGTTTAAAGGTTTGGGGATAGAAAGAATTTTTAATGTTTTGGAAGTCTCTAGTTGCATTAATTTGATAACAGATACAGTAAAAACAGTAATAATGTGAAATATCACAAGTGAAAATAACTTCTATTTGAATATATTTTAAAATGTAATTCATGGGAAACCTCTTTAAAAAGCATTTATTTGAACTAAAATGTCTTTACGGTCACTTTTTGATCACTTTAATGCATCCTTGCTGAATAATATATATATATATAAAATTTATTTATTTAATTTTATTACTTCAATCAATCAATCATACTGATCCCTACAACTGTAGTGTGTATCTTGATTAAGTCTGGGAAAGGGACTTGGAAACTTGTAAGCTACAAACTAACAAAAAACATCTACAATATCATATACTTTCATAATATTATGTATCTGCTAAATATCTTATAAAATCAATACAAAACAAACTAAACAAAACAAGGAGGGTATTTTTTAATAAATGAAAAATCTTAAATAGCTGGCAGCCAAAGTTGTTAATATTAAACTAAAAATCATATTCAATAGTTGAAATAAATAAAAGAAATATAAATATTATTATATGTAAAATAAAACTTAAAGAAAAAATTAGCAATGTTGCTTTAGCAACTAACTGAAACAAGTTTAAATACTAAATTTACTGAAACTGGAAAAACTTTTATAGATTTGATGGCTATATAGAAATAAAAAATATAAAAGCACAAATTTACTAAAACTGGAAAAAAACTAAATAACTGAAACTGTAAAAATGAAAAGCTAAATGAAAATACTTTAACAGTGCATAAATAATACTAAAATAAGACTGCTGACAGCCTCAAACCTGAATACATTTACACTAAACATAACACCCTCGCTTATACAACTAAATTAAAAACAGTGATGAAAAGCAGCATTTGACAAATATTCCACAACACAAAAATAGACCTAAAACCGGTTTTAAACCTGTTCAGTCACATGAACCAAAACAAACATTTCCAATGCTAAGGGAGAGCAGTAAAGCGGTGTGCTCAACTTGCAGCATTTCGTTGTGTTAACTGCTGTAAAAATGGCTCATTACTTGAAAGTTAGTCTATTTTAAAAAGAGCTGAACTAATGTCACACTTCCGAAAGTACCACTGCTTTTAGTTACAACTAACACAATATCATAAATTAAAAATACATTAAATAAAGGAACAGTATAAATATATTAACCATGCGCTAATATCCACTATATATAGCCATATCGATATACAGATACTACCGTATAAA
Organism: Cyprinus carpio; assembly: GCF_018340385.1. Taxonomy (NCBI): domain Eukaryota; kingdom Metazoa; phylum Chordata; class Actinopteri; order Cypriniformes; family Cyprinidae; genus Cyprinus; species Cyprinus carpio. The sequence continues at coordinate 8,052,384 of NC_056578.1, read as the reverse complement.
CTGTACATCAAATCTTCTTTGTTAACATTGTTAACACCATCTAGGTTACAGAACTAGATGGAAACCATAACAGTTTGCATATTGGCAATTCTCCAAACATGCAAAAAACATATGCAAACCATGTCTGCTGTCCAAATTCAAACCTCAATTTTCATTTCATCACTCGGCATCTACAACCACTTTCAATTTCAAGCAAAACCACCCCCCAAATAGCTACAGCTGAGAGACACTTGAAAGCCATCGTCTCAACTGCTGAAAGGAAGGCAAATGGCTCGCCTTGAGCACCTTCTAGCTCAGCGTGGTGAAACTTCCCACTTTATAAAACACTAGTAGTTTCCGAAAGAAGTGAAATTAAACTGTTCAAATGGAAAAGAGGAGGTAAGGGAACAAAGCTTGAGAGATGCTGGCATGAAGGCTGCATGAGGTTTACAGGATGTAACTGTGGTTCTCTGTGTCAAGGAAAATTTGCCGTGTCGACCAGACTTGTTCAGATTCCTTTTTTATGAGTGAAGAGGCCATTCTGAGCTTCCTGATATTCCTGCTAGCATCTGTGTGGGTACCGCGGTGTATGTGTACAGCTTCAGGCTGTTACTGGTTAGCCAAAGCCCATGCATAGATCATTTAAAGCATAATGCACATAAAAAAAAATAAAAAAAAAATGGAGAACCAGATGCATAAAAATTCAGATCATGCACAATATCGGTCAAACGTTTAAGGTCAGCAAGCTTTTGTTTTTTTAAAGAAATCTCTTATGCTCACCAAGGCTGCATTTTAGATCAAAAATATAGTAAAAACGGTAATATTGTGAAATATTTATACAATTAAAATAGCCACTTTCTATTTGAATACATTATAAAATAAAATTTATTCCTGTGATGCAAAGCCGAATTTTCAGCATCATTACTCCAGTCTTCAGTGTCACATGACCCTTCAGAAATCATTCTAATATGCCGATTGTGTTGCTGATTGAACAGTTGTGCTGCTTAATACATACATAATACTTGTTAACGTACATCTTTCAGGTTTCTTGAAAAGAAAAGCAATTATTTGAAATAATCTTTTACAACATTAAAAGTTGGTAGCACTAGTTAAAGGGATACTCCATCCAAAAAAAAAAATCATCATTAACCAACCACCCCCTCGTCCCAAACAAACCAAAACAAAACTACGAAACGAAGAGAATACAATACTTACAGCAAAGAAAAAAACAAAAATAACGACTTTATTCAATAATTCCTCTCCTCTGTGTCTCTCCAAATCAGAGTAGAGCCCATTTTGGCTTAAACTCTTCTGTATCATCCACGCCACAAGGATATGTTTTTTACATGTATTTACACTTTGGTTTGAAAGCAAACAACGCATCGGCGCAGCTGACACAGAAGAGTGTACGCCATCTGCGTACTGCTCAGAATTTGCTAAAATGGCGCTACGCTGACTTGGAGAGACACAGAAGAGCAGAATTGTTGAATAAAGTCGTTATTTTTGTTTTCTTCATGTACAAAAAGTATTCTCGTCACTTCATAACGTTACAGTTGAATCACTGATAGCGGATGGAGTATTCTGATGATGCTTTTCATACTTTCATGGACCTTGACACTGTTATTTATTTGGCAGTCTATGGGGCAGTCTCAAGCCTCCCTGTTTTCATCCAAAATATCTTAAATTGTGTTCCGAAGATGAACAAAGCTTTTACGAGTTTGGAACGACATGGGGGAAAGTGAAAAACGACAATTTTCATTTTGGGATGGAGTAACCCTTTAAAAATTCAATCCCATTAGTTATTTTTTGTTAAATGCATTAGCTGACAATGTAACAATGAGAAATACATTTGCTACAGTATTTATTAAATTTGTTAACTTTAGTTGATAAAATATAATTGTTCATTGTTAATTCATGTTGGCTCAAGTAAATTACGTAATATAAATAGATGCAACTTATGTTTTTAATCATGTATTAGTACATTCTGAAATTCATTTTATGCAGTAATGATAGTATGGTAGTTAATGTTAATTGTAGTTAATTACATTACTAATTAAAGGAATCATTGTAAATTGTGGTCGACTGATATTTTTGTGACAGCCGATGCCGATATCTTGGAAAGCAGGGTGGCCTATATAATTTTATTTAATTTAATATTTAAGAAATTTGAAATCATTTGAAAATGGATTTTAAAAAATAAGTGTAAAATAAACATGCTTATACTTTAAATGACAAAACATTTTTCACAAAAACAAATATTTAATAAAAATAAAATTAAAAAGCAATCGATCACACGTCTCCAGTGAAGCTAAACTCTCCTCCTGTCAGCATTCAATTCACACGGACTGACTGTCACGCAAAGAACACACAATCGTGCAGGATACAAATGCACACTTCACAAGATCTCAACTAGATTCAACTAAGTTTGCAAGGTTTTTGAAATGAGATGTTCATTTGTTGAATGCTGAAGGCAAACGAGAAAGTATTATGATGTTTGCCTTTCTATTACTAATAATATAAAAGCAATCGCTATAATATTTTTTGTATTTTAATTCCTTTGTTTATTTGTTTAATTCCTTTGATTATTACTTCTATCCGTATTAGACAGAACTGTTAACGACAACAGCGAACAAGAGGGAGAATGCAAGCTGTTCTCAGCGCCATCAAAATAAGTCCCCTCACAAACGCATCGGCCAAACAGTAAAACTTATCGGCCGATGCCGATATTTGAAAAATGCCAAATATCGGCCGATATATTGTCGACCACTAATTGTAAAGAATTATCCAAAATATCTTCACTGTCACTTTTGATCAATTATATGCATCTTTACTGAATAAACATTAATTTCTATAGATTGACACAATTAACTAAAATTAAGTCTATAAAAAACTTGTTACCTAAATTAAAATTTAAATCTAAAATGTAAAATTAAATATATATATTTTTTTACCTTTTTAAACAATTGTCATTTAAATCTAAAATGTAAAATTAAATATAAAAAAAAAATAACTTTACACAAAATTTCTCATTTTCATTTAGTTCAACTTGATCTACTAAAATAAAAATAAAACTATAAAAACAAGCAAATAAAAATGATAAAAACAAAATTACTAATACTTCAACTTAGAGACTATAATAGCATCTCAATGACACTAAAATAACAATGTAGTGCATCTAGAAGAGTCTGCATTCACGTGCATTGCATTCTGGTCCACAGATGTTTAGATCTTACCTTGGGAAGGCATCGAAGCAGTAGGTTTTTCGGGTGTCAGGAAAGGCCACACGCAAGCCGGACATGAGGGGAGAGTGGAGGATCACTGCCGCGCACTCGTACCGGGACGCCAGGTCCACCGTCGGCACTGTCCCTATGCTCTGCCCGTACAGGATGATGTTTTCCGGAGTCACTCCATACCTTTAGATTGACAAAGAGAGAGAAGAAATTAAAAACAGCTGTAAATCATTACATATTTCAGCTCTTCAAGCATGGTACATATACGGCGTCTGTGTGGGTAAAATGACGCCAATGCAAACAGCTGTGCAGTTTACTTTGAATTGTATGTGTCTATAGCAAAATTACAATTTGTGGCAAAATATATTTCCATCAAGGCATATTATTATATAATCCAACTGGACAAAATGGCATTTTCGGTCAAGAACCGAAGAAAAACCATGAGACATGAAATGTGGAAATAACTTGCAGGCCATAAAAAAAACAACTGCAAGTCCCTGAGCTAGTGAACACAGGGCTGAAGCTTTATTTGACACTTTAAGATGCGCTCAAAGGAAAGGCTAAAGGGGCGAGTGAGAAGTCCAGACATAGATGGCGAAAGGAAGGAAAAAAAGGGACTGATATGCTCTTCAGGTTTTTGTTCTCCAACTTTCCTGGGCAGCTTTGTAGTCAGGTCTGACGCCTGATCAGAAGCGGCGGCTCTAAGGACTGTGTCAGGGTCACCGACAGAGAGCAAACATGTTTGAAGTCTGACCTCAGATCAGACTATTTCAGGTTTTTACCAGAGGCTTGCCCAGAGCTGAGTGAGAGGTCTCAAATGCACACGCAGCGGTACAAAGTGTCCCGTGGAGAGCGCTGGCTACACGAGCCTCTGAACTCGACTAGCTTTGGCGGGATTTTATCAGGTAACGGAACATGAAGTCTCCTTCTCCGTTTTCCACACAGACAGATATTATTATTATTCAGTCATAAGGGGAACAATTTACCAATAGATATGGTAACACTTTATGAATAACCTTCCTTAAATAACCTTAGTTAATGCATTAACCAACGAGCAATACATTTGCTACAGTATTTATGAATCTCTGTTAATGTTAGCTAACAAAAATACACTTGCTCATTGTTAATTCGTGTTAGCTCAGGTTAATTAAATATTAACAGATACAAGTTTCGATTTGTATTAGTCCATGTTGAAATTAACATTAGCCGATTAATGCTTTAGAGGAATTTTTTTTATTGTTAAATGTTAGCTAATGTAGTTAGTTAAGGTTAACTAAGGAAGTTTATAGAAAATAGTTAACAATAATACAATATATTATCTAAAACATTATAATTATAAGTATGCATGTATTATTATTATTATTATTATTAACAGTCATGAGGGAACAATTTAACTGTAAAATATAAATTAGTGTTGTATACAATTAAACAACACACGGGGGCTCAGACAGCACTTTCATTTTTTTTCCATCAAGTGTAGCTAGTAAAAAAGACAGTCCCCTTTAAGCAATGGTCCCACAGCATTGTAAACACTAACTGAATAATCAACTGATTACAAGTAATTTAAGTAATAGATCAAAAGCAATAAATGATTCCTGACCAAAAGACATTTAGGATGAACAGGAAAACGTTTCTGAAGGATCTATAATAACTCAGAACTGAACTTTATGAGTACAGAAGAAAAGTTAAAAAAAAAAAAAAAGTCAACACACTTACTACTTCCTAGGAAGTGACCTACAAAGATCAATGCAAGGGCATGTCATGGAGTCTTCAGAGAAGTTAGAGATTCAGAGAAAGAAGTTGCTCTCAGGAGGTTACAGAAGACAAGAACAACATACTGCTGTCCATCTTACAACTTGCAGAAGACCACCAAGATATTCAAAAACACCACCAGAGCGATGCTGTGTGAAAGGAGAGGACAAAAGTTGAACTTTCTGGTGAAAAGTACATGCTGTTATGTTTAGAGAAAAACACCACATACCACAAAACTCCACAGCAGAATGCCAAGCTGGAAAAACTCAAACCATCATCGGTAATTCAACATAACAATGATCCAAAACACAAGGTTATACAACAACTACAATCACAGGAACAGAAAATGCCATTTTTCTGAAGGCTCAGATGAAAACAGACACACTTGGAGAAGGAGGTTAGATGAATATTAGGATACCTGGATGAGTCAAAGATTAGTATGGATTAGGGTTGTGATGTTGAGGAAATTTTCCCACCAGTTAATCGATGTGTGATAACACCAGTAATACCGGTATCACTGGGGGGTGGGGTTTATTGGGGTTTTCCTTCATTTCCTTTGTGTCAGTTGCGAATTAGCATCAATTTGGCATCAATTACTTGAATTGAAAAACACCAAGAAGGACGACAAGCATGCATATATGCATATATATATATATACATATATATATATATATATATATAATATATATATATATATATACACATGCATATACATACATACACACACACACATACACATATACAGTGCCCTCCATAAGTATTGAAAAAGTAAAGACAAAATTGTTCTGTTTGCTGTGGAGTCAAGAAATCTGTAAATATGATTAAAGGATGAATATGAGACAAAACTACAGAATGTCACATTTTATAATTGGGTGATTCAACACAAAGATGTTTTACCAGAACAACCTCCAGAAAGCTGGGGTGATGCTCTGTCAATCTACAGTCCGCAGGAGAATTTGACACAGAATTACAGAAGCTACATGGCAAGATGCAAACCTCTGATCAGCAACCTCATCTGTAAAGCTTGGTGGAGGTGGTGTCATGGCATGGGCATGCATGACTGTCCCGAGAACAGCACCTCTTCATTTTAATGATAATTTAATGTATGATGGCAGTAGCAGAATGAATTTGGAAGGGTACAAAATCATCTTGGCTACCAGTTTTCAAGAAAATGCCACCAAACTCATTAGAAAGCACTTAATATTGGATCAGGACAATGACCCAAAACACCCTGCCAGTTCAGTCAAGGACTTTATCCGGGCAAATATATACATATAAAAATATACCTACATATGTGTGTGTGTGTGTATATATATATATATATGTATATATATATATATTATATATATATAATATATATATATATATATATATATATATATATATATATATATATATATATACACACACATTTAGCAAACAAAAACAAACACAAACAAAAAAACACACAAAGAAACAAAGTTTATTAGCAAAATTAATAAGAAAGCTTGGAGGCACGGCATACACCTTGATGTAAAGGTGTGCAGTGATGTAACCGGTGTTGCGGCTTAACACCAGTAACACCATCAACACAGACTACCGCAGCAAGTATGGATGGAAAAATTGGTTTGGATAGGGAACCATGCCAAAACAAACCACTCAGATAGTCGTTTTAAGCCTCAATATGCTTCCCATCACTCATACGAGTTAATTTTCTGGAAGGAGAAAAGCCCTTTGATTCAACGTGCCAGGAAATTAATTATTCTTATCTGATATCAAATATCATTTCAGAGAGATCCAAATGTTGATGGTGAGATAGCAAGAACAAGGGTGTGATGATACCTCAAGGATCTGCCAAATCAAATCCATTTCCACATACTGAGAAAACATCAGAGACTGATCGGAAATCAAGCTCTGAAAAGAGGGAAAACTCTCGGAGCCAGGACAAACTCGCTGCATCTAGCACAAGCATCCCCTTTTTCCCTATGTGGAAAACTACTGAAAACACAAGCATGTCAAATACACACAAGTCGATGCAAATGCTGTGTTCCCTTAGCCTGAATTAAGGCAATGAGAAATGGCTTGTCCAAACAAGCACCGGGATACGATTCCATGGAACAGCTGTAACGAAAGCAAATTTCTGTGTTTATAGCCAAAGCGGCAAAAACAGCTATGCTCACGAGCCATTCGCCGTGTTTTTTCTGAGCTGAAACAATATGAGAACCTAAGAGAGACTGGGAAAGATGTGTGTTTTTGTGTGTGTATGCTAATCTGGGGAAAAACAAGAGACACTCTGTGATCATGCACAGGAAGAACAGCGCGCGCACACACAGTAGTCTGTTTTGTGAAACCGCCTTTCCGCCAAAGCAAACATTTACAGATGGATTTTGGGCTGAAATTCACATGCTGTTGCCAACCTGAAAGGTTTACCCTGAAAATAAGGCTCGCTGTGAATGCCCTGCTGGCTTCTCAATGGAAACAGATGCATGTCTATGCTTTACAAATTCTTAAGTAATCCATATGCATATGAATTATGGATATGCAAATGATACCTCAAGTAAGCACTGATGTGTGTAATAGAGTAGCAGCTCTGTTTACTTGCAGGAGTCGTCTAATGTCATCCTATAGAATGCACAAATTCTATTGACGGCTATTCAAAAGTTGCATGAAAATGGTTTGCAAGAAACTTTTTAGAGGGCTCTTGACAAGAACGGACTGTCAAAAATGGTTTAGATGAAACGAGTTTCCACTTTCAGTTTGAACAAGCAAAGTACTTCATGCTAGAAACTCACTGTCACGTGCAAACCTGCAACATTAAAGATAATGTAAGCAGTGTCAGCTGTTCGAAATCTTGCACCAGAAAGAATAGAGTGCATCAAGTCGGTTCCGGAAATAAAAATCCCATTCATTTTCTCTATTGGGGAATACATTTTTAACGGTAATTTGTAATCGATTACAGACAGACCTGCTGTGAGCTATGAGGTTGTTAATCGGTGGAATATGCTTTTTTTAAAGTCATCACCCTGCATTGTTTCATCTTTTTTTAAAATAACCCTAAACTTCAAAATTATGATGGTATTTAATGTTAAATCACACTAACATAATAAGTGAACCTCAGAAAACATTATAAAATCTTTTTTTTTTTTAAACTGTTTTGTTTGCAAGAATCAGCTTAAGCATCCAAACAAGGACTTGAGGCATGAAGTGACCAGAGTCAGCTGAAGTTCAAACTTTATGAACTTCCCTGCACTTGACTGACATAGTAAACCCTGACCTCATGACCGGTCACATTCTTCCTCCATCTTGAAAACAGCAAAGTAGATGTGAGAGTCACTATGTGAACAAAGTTTCAGAATGTGCACTACAAACAACAACAAAAAAAGTTAACAAGTTGGAGTTAATTTGCTGCTGAAATCCTCCTTAACATGGCTTCCCAGCTGTGCAGGATTAGAAGACTTCATGCATCTTCATCCATATGCCATTTTTTTTCTCTGCAATAACTGAATGTCACACGGATGTGGTTCAGTGTTCCTGGCTGTGGGTGAAAATGGCATTTTAATTAGCCGGCATTACTGATAATAACTTGAGTTTTATCCATAACTAATTTTCAGGCAGTTCATTAGCCGTCCTCACACAGACAAACACTTTTTAGGTCCGGTGCACTGCGAGAAGAATTCAAAGCAGTTCAACACTAGCAAGGTTAAAATTCAGGGCCGTTTGTTTAGCCCCTACCGAACAGAGCAGACACGATTTTAAGACTTTATTCACATCATGCATGATACAGGATCAGCTCCAAATCCAAGTGAGCTACACAGAATTTTAAAACATCATAGGTGTGCAAAGGCGACAATCCAATGATGCATTACAAGCCACCTATAATGCAGTGCAACAAGGATAAAGTGAGATAGATGATCATAAACATTCAGTACTAAAATAACGACATTATTGATCACATACTGAAAGCAATTCAATGTTAATCCCAAACACAATTGAAGTATGCAATGCACTTGAGAAGCGCTATTTGTATGACAGACAGTTGTCACCTAGTAGAGCATTCCAAATCAACTGCAGTCAGGATGCTGCCTGTGTAGGCAGCAGACAGCAAAGCAGCTAATTTGGTTTTAGAGTAGAACTACTGAATACCAAGTAGCAAGTCACAAAACCTGACATGAGTTTCATTCTATCCAGTACGCCAATCCTACTTGCAATTACAAATAATCCTCCAAAAAACTCAATTGCCACCAAAAACTCTGTTAGAGCAAGTCATTCTGTATGCTCAAGAAAGCAAATGCATCCACATAAAATGTCCAGTGAATATGTCTGGTAAGCAACTTGCATGCTTTCACCTGTCGGTGTGCTTGAAGTAAGAAACGGCTGTTTTAAGAGGATGTTCTCTGACCTCAAGTTCCTCTTTAAAGAGAAACTCCACGTGTAAACGTTACAGAAAGGTTTCATTTACTGCATGGAGACGAGCTCCTAAAGTACTTTAAAATCCTTTTACTGCTTTCCTGTGCAGTCAAGAGTGACCTGCCAACACCAGATTACCCCAGGTTCATGAGATTACTTCTTTCAATGCAGGAGTCAAACACCACATGGATATAATCAAATGCAAATGCACTTTAGCAAATCTGAATTTGCCTTCCTGGTTAAAACATCTACTTTTAAAAAATGGAATGGTTCACCCAAACATGAACATTCTGTCGTTCCAAACCTGATGACTTTGTTTCTTCTATGGAATGCAGAAGATGATATTTTGAGGACTCTCAGGAGGTTTTTGTCCATACAATAAAAGTCCAGCAGTGTTTGGACCCAAAGTTCTTCAAAATATCTTCTTTTGTGCCCCAAGAATGACAATGGAGGTTAATGACAATCTCTTTAAGCTTCAAAACACAAACGCATATGAAAAATATGAAAGATTTCACCAATATGGCCCATCACTGAATGATTATATCAGATGGATACAATGGCTAATTGGGGCTTGATAGTATTTAATTGGGAACTGAATGGATTGAGAAAAGTTAACCAGAATTAAGACAGGTGGTTGAAAGGGAGGAGCTGAAAAAGAAAAGTGCTTGGTGATCAGGAAAGCCACAGAAGGAAATTAATATCAGAGGAGAAACAAGTAACATTTTGATTAAAAATAAATTGAATGGTGCACAATTGGGTCAGAAACTAATTGAGCGAAAAGGATAATTTTCATTAGCCTGCTATAGTGTCTTCAACAAGCTCCAAGGGGAGACACTGGATGACTTCAAAGTATTTAAATAATTAACCCTCTTAATGACCATTGTTTTGTGCCCATTCCACACAAACGTGGGTATTTTCAAAACCGCAGCTTTTTCTATGCGGTTTGGCCATTTGTCCACACGCAAACACAGCACCAGGTCACTGAAACTGAACATTTTTGAAAACTCCTTCCAGGGTGAAGATTTTCAAAAACTCTGGTTGCAGTGTTATCGTGTAGACAGCGAAACCAGAGTTTTTGGCTTGTTTTTGGCTATATGTTAGAGCATTTTCTTTCCGTTTCTGAAGTAACTACCCTCAGCTTCGCCATAGTAGAGAGAGACGTTGCATAGCAAGTAAGCTAAGCGAGTTAAGCAGTCATTTAATGTTGACTTGGGCTAATTGTAGTGTTCCAATAAAACACGTTAAAACTCTTCTTCTAGTATTATGCATTTATTTTTCATTTAATATTCATTTCATTTAATGGCATTGAATATTGTGCTGGACAAGTTCTATTGGGAACAATGAGACACATTTTAAAACCTGCAGACGAGACAATGCCCAATCTGACCTGAATTGAACCCAACTTGAAAGTTTTCCTGACCTAAGATACTCGAGTGTTATGCCAAGATCCAGACTATAGTATATAAAAGACACCTGCCTGAGTCTGCAGGTGTAGTAAGCATGCAGTCAGTGACAGATTCACATTCCCTGAATTGTGATGGACTACAAGAAAGGAGGGAACAAAATGTAAAAGGATCAGTGGAGAGAGATGAACTGTGGTAAAAACGGTGCAGGTATAAAGAGGGGGACGAGCCAGATTTTATGGTTGCTATGTCACACAAACCCAGGGCAGTTAAAAATTAGTCCATGCTTCACTGCAGAACACACTTGCTTCCTTTCCTGCTCTCAAACCACGTCTCTGTATGGCTCTGGTGTCTTTGCCTTACTAACAGTTTCTCAGTCATAAGCCTCAGTGACAGACTAGTAGAAGACTCAGATGAAGGCGCAGCTGCTCGTCTCAGCGGGTGAGTGTTAACAGCTCCAGCGGCTCAACTCCCTCCTGCATTAGTTAATAGCCCTGCTGCCTCTCAACACAGCTCCAGACTAGCTTGAAAGTAGATGGGTGGGCTCTCGAGGTCTTGACAGAAACCAATTAATTGTTTCTCACGCTGACGACCTGATAATCTACTGTTCTGCTTGGATCTGGTATTTAAGTTTCCCAATGAAAACACTGGTTGTTATAAAGAAAGCTTTTCTGGGATTCGCCTACACTTAAAAGACTTACTTTTAATATGCTTTCTAAACCCCATAGAGAGCTGCAGGGATGATTTTTGTGGGCCATCCTGAAAGTTCACATCACCCTGGTTCCCTCCATAAAAATCCTTTAGGATTTTTCCATTGGACTTTAGATTGTAGGAGAAAATAAGCTCTGTGACCAGCAAAGGTTTATGATTCTTAAACCCAAATTACACTTCAGTTTTTTACTCATACAGCCAAATGCGCAGCTATTCAAAGTATACTCCTTTTGAATGCATGCGCGAATGCAGGCGGTTGACACATGCACTTCATCTTTGTCCAGCCTCTGCTCTATTTTTCTTTTGAAGTTATGACCGATGAAAATGTCTTTGTACTCTTTTAAATTAAAGTTGCTCCAATCTCACAACCCTCTCACACAAGCACTTGTCAATGCGGCCATCTGTTGTTCTTGCAGTCTCCACTATTTTGTTGTTGTTCGGTCTCTTTAGCTTAATTCTCTACTGTGAAACAACGCCCTGCGCCAGTTGCCACCTTACAGAACAACTGATAAGTGCAAAACTAAGTCAATGCGCATGTACGACCAGCGCTTACAAAGTATGCGCTAGAGATGTAAAAATATAGTTAGCCATTAGTTCAATATATACCTTGGTTTTTGGTTCAGTTCTGATGGCTTGGCACAGTTTTTTTTTTTTTTATGCAAATTTAAAAACAAATAATAAAAAAAAAAATCTCCTGTACACTTCTGTTCATTGGAGAAAGACATGGATTATTATGTCTTCTTAAAATTGATTTTGAAATGAGTATTTTTTTTTTCTTATTTTTACCCAAAATAGGATGGATTGGCCATTATTGAGCACTATAAAAACATTCCCATAATGTATCTTGAGCTTGTGTTCACCACAGACCTTATCAGGCATCTAACCAAAAACCCACTGAAAAAAAAAAAAAAAAAAAAAAAACCTTGAATTCCACCCATTTCATCAGGAACCAGACAGAAACATCTAAAACTGTTTAGTCCATCACCTCCATTTCATTTTAAATCTGTGGGCATGACAGACCTCTAACAGATGAGAGCAAGATGTCAGAAAGAAGCCAGCAGGAAATCCCCTACTAAAATTGAGTTGTTTTGAGTCAGCAAGTGGTACGGTGCCTTGAAGCTCAAAGTAATTTAATAGAAGTACATTTTCCATCTTTTCTATTTGGTTGGTGCAAAACAATCAAAGTCCATCACACCACTGAAACTACTTTTGTCAGTTTACTGCTGTTTTTAATCAGTGGCTCTAGTGACGGGCTGCTCCTCTCTTATCATTTGGGATTTACTGCTTTGCTGTACACAGTTTACCTGTAGGAAACCCATGTCTTGTGTACAGAGAGAAAAACCTTAATCTTAAATGGTAAAGTGGGTTGTGGAGCCATAGTCTCATCACATAAGTCTCAGGCTCAAGCTCATATGGTGAATCGTACCTGTGAACACTCCCTGATTAAAAACAGCTGTCTGTCCTCCTGCAGTCCTCATGGGGATCATGAACGGATGTTGCTCTGAAATGAGATTAATCAGCAGGGGTGGAAAAACGGCACGCAATGAACAGGAACACACCTCCCTAGCTCTTTACAGTGACGTTAGGGGAGCGGCTGTCTGTCGCAAACACTGGGGAAATGCTGATCCAGTGACTTATGATACAGATGCAGGGTCTCCACGCAAACGGCAGACGGGATGGATTAAACACTGTGAAGTGCCAACCAATTTAAAACATTCACTCCTGGATTAACAAGTAGCAAAGCGAGAATCACGATTATTGCTGCGCATACTTAGAGGTCCGAAACCCCAAACCGCAAATGTTAAACTTCAGACATGAATGATACCACAAATCATGCCGTTCGATGAGTTTGAGGGTAAGCAGATGTGGAAAGTAACTAATTACATTTACTCGCGTTACTGTAATTGAGTAGCTTTTTTGTGTACTTCTACTTTTTAAAGTAATTTTTAAAATCTGTAATGTTACTTAAGTACATTTTGTTTGAAGTATTGTACTTCGCTACATTTTAAAACATTAATTACGGAGTAAAAAACTACTGCATAAATAATGGGAAGGTAGGAGTGCTCCAACTGAACGGCTACCGATCACAATCGGCCAATAATTACGTTGGGATGATTGATCGGTGGTCTCTAAAAAGGCCGATCTCAAGCTGATGACGCACCTGCCTTAAGAGGTTTGGCATGACATGCAGCGGCAACGTCTCAGTCTGGCACGGGTGAAATAATTATAATGATTTAGGTGATGTACAATTCATATTTCTTCTTAAATAACTGCTTCTGTAGCACACATGGACTACATACGCACTGCATATGGAGTATGTGTGAACCTCGCCTCACATACAGCTCACAAAATTAGGCTTGCACTGTGTGTAAGCTATTGTGCAACAATTACATGATTGTAAAAACAAAAATACAGTGCATGATCAAACATTTAGGTGAGATAAATATATATTTTTGAAAAAATGTCACAAGAAAGATGCAGACAGACAAGACGGGTGTTATTATGGTGCAGACCCAGCTGAAAATGAAACCCTGTCATAATCTGCCGAAGTTCAACTCGTAGTGAAGTGAACCCCTGCCCATTTTTAAGCTCTATGCAGTGTAAGCTGTTTTTGCCCAGGGAGACCAAACTAGCAGCTTATAAAATCTCAACATCAACCCTTCGCAAGCGTGTAGATAAGCTAAATACTTGCATCATTGCATTGCATTGACAGTTTAGCAAGAGGTTTTGCACCAATTAGCCAAAAAGACAGTAGTGCAGGACTAGTCTGCGATAATATCGTAATAATCATATTATCATCGTACCGTTGTTTTAACGATGTGCGATTTGACAGTATTTTGCAAAAAAACAAAAACAAAACACTCCTACAGAATGGCATAAAGTCTAGTAGATTAGACTAATGCGTGTGTATTTAGAGTGCGTTTTCACTGCGTGATTCAGACTGTTACAATGCTTTTAGAATACGCAAAAAATTAAAGATGTTAGGGACAGAAAATGTTTATATTTATATAATTTCATATAGTTAATCAATATCACATGAAGAGAGACATTTTTTCTCCAAAAATCAGCATGATTAAATAGATTTTTTTTTTTACAACAGTTCAATAAACAAGAAGTTAATTAAGATACTTACGTTTTAGACACCATATTGTCTGTTTTTGGACTATTTCAACAACAAAAATAATTCCAAACACAGCCACAACCGCACAGTTCTGCGCCTCTGAGCAACATTTTGTTCCTGAATGAATCAACTGTTTAAATTATTTGGTTCAATTGCAATGACTCACTTATTAACAGTGACTTGATGCCACCTACTAGTGGTTTTAATTTCACATTTAAAATATCTTTTGTTTTTGATAATTTTTGTTGTTGTTGTTGTTGTTGTTGTTTTTAATATAGAATTTAAAATATGAATATTCATATTTTATGTCATATCAAAACATTATTTATGCATTTGTAACTGCAGGTTAAATAAAAAGTTTGAGATTTATAGGCCTATCCCATTTTTGCCCCCCTCCCGCTGTAATGTAACCAAGTAACTTTTACTCTGAGTACATTTTAAATTAGCTACTTTATACTTTTACTTAAATAGATTTTTAGACTGGTACTTTTACTTGTACTAACATAAAATTTCATTACTGTAATGGTACTTTTACTTGAGTAGAATATTTTAGTACTCTTTCCACCTCTGGTTGTAAGTGATCAGACTTGCGATTTTTCTTCTTGTGAACTCAGACCAGTCATCTGAAAGTAAGCAACCACCCAGAATACCTTATGTGCCACAATTAACATCCTACTCAAAATCCCTAGCATAACTATTCTAGTTTCCTTCAATGTTTAAGACTGTTAAGAGAGAAATTAGATTTTTATGCTAAAAATGTAATGCAATGACCCCTAAAATGATCTGAATTTGGATTTAAACTTTAAAATTACTGCTACCCCCAATAAATTATAGGCTTTTGCAGATGGAGGATGGGGGAGAAAATGTTCATTTCGGACTACTAAATTGGTCCGAGGTATCCCAGCATTTAGGAAAAGTGTAAGAATCTAGCTGTCCAAGAGTGCACCATTGATCAGCCATGCAGATCATTTTCAGGTCAGAGCTGTCAGCAAAGAGGAAGGTTAAAGAGAGTCAAACTCAGGGACCAGTGCACACAGTACAGTAATTACAGAGGAAGATCTGCCTTTAAAAGCAGGACAAATGCAGGCTAGTAAAAGAAGAAATAAGGTTTAAAGAGGCGAGAAGCAAGAGTGGGCGAAAGAATAAATTTTTTTTCCATTACATTTCACAAACTTTTTCCAATATAACAGGGAAATTTAGTAAGAAGTATTTAAATTAACAGAAACTGCCTAAGGACTCTATGACATGCAAACAGTGTGGTTTAAAAAATGAATGCAGTTTCAATATGAGCAGCAGAAGCTGGAACCTTGAAGGTAAATAAATCATAGATATGAAAGCTTTTGAGTTGAAAGTGTTTTTTTTTTTTTTCAGTGTTATGCATTCCGAATGGATCGAATGGTTCAATGTGAGCATCATAAAATCATTAAGAGGAAAAATATTGTTTTATATGTATATGGCTTCAGGAAAAGCTTGAGCGACAACTTGATGCCCTTAACAACATTTAAAAACAATAATGCCAAACTCATCTAGCTAATCTTTTCATTGTGTCTCCATGTTCTTTTCTAGTAAGAATACAATTGTGTTCAGACTACAATATACTTGCTATAATCATGACAGATTAGTGCAGCTGCATTTTCCTCTAAAACCTTTTTCGACTCGTTTCATCCTCCCAAGCTCTGAGGCTACAACAGCAGCAAAGCTGAATAAAATGAGCACATGTGTGGAATTGCCATAACTCAAAGGCATTTGTTGCATTTCCACTGAAAGCCTCCCAAGTTGCAGCAATTTGTCCCAACTTTTTTTTCATTTTTTTATATTAGTTTGATGTAGGGCTGTCACGATTATTACATTCGGCTGATGATTAATTGTCTAAAAATAGTCACCGTTATTGCAATTAATTGTCTGTTTTAGGGCTTTGGCAAATTTTAAAGTTTATCATGATTAATTGTCTGTTTTTTTTTTTAAGGCTTTCATTATATAATTGCGATTAATTTAAGGGTTCAGTAAATAATTATGATGTTGTCTTTTAATATTTTTTTGAGTTATTATTTTGCAGTGTAAGATTACATAGAGTATTTCAAATTCTAAGAATGAGCCAATACCGATCCAACACAAACCACTACAGAATATCAATACTGTGTTTGTGGAACTAATAGTCATTTTTTTTAAAAAACCTTTGTTAAACACTATCCACTAAAATACTCACTTCCTCATTACAGAGAAAAACCCCATTTGAATAAAAATATATAAGCTATGAAATCAAACTAGCTGACTTTAATTTAGCAGGAAAAATAATACCTTGAAAAAAATCTTTGGTGCACATTATACAATTTAAACATGTTTATTCTGTTAACTATTTGTATTCTTACAAAATACTTTCATGAAAATAAGATGAGAAAAAGAAAGGCTTCTAATAATCTTTCTGTGCGCAAAACTTTGATAATGTGAAACGCTTCAAACAGAGTGGCACAAAGCTCTTATGCACATCTAGGGTGCAGAATGATGTGCTTGAAGCAACATGGGTTGAGCGCACTGCACTCCACACAGTACAAACAAACTGAGAAGATAAATGAGAGAGCAATGACCTCCAGCAAGATGTCATTTTATGTGAATCCCCAGACCTTTATCTACACATCAAGTATTATAATGGGAATATATCATCTTGCAGAGAGAGTTTTACCGTGCTGACTGTCATAACTGAATGTGATGTGCCGTTTGAAAACCGAACCAACAATAACTGACAGCTGCAGCAGAAGGAAGATGAGTTTCTGTAAACTTAAATTTAACAATGTAAATACAATTCTGTCCCTCACATTAAAGCGTTAGTTCACCCAAAAATGAAAATTATGTCATTAATGACTCACCCTCATGTCATTCCAAACCCGTAAGACCTCCGTTCATCTTCGGAACACAGTTTAAGATATTTTAGATTTAGTCTGAGAGCTTTCTGTCACTCCATTGAGAATGTATGTATGGTATACTGTCCACGTCCAGAAAGGTAATAAAAACATCATCAAAGTAGTCCATGTGACATCAGAGGGCCCGTTAGAATTTATTGAAGCATCGAAAATACATTTTGGTCCAAAAATAACAAAAATGACGACTTTATTCACGATTGTCTTCTCTTCCGGGTCTGTTGTGAGTGCGACTGCTGTGACTGTTGACGTACGACGCTTCTGACGTGTTCTCTGGTGAGCCCAATAACAAAGAAAACACGTCAGCAGCGTCGTACGTCAGCGGCGTCACTGCAGTGTTGTGAACACGCTCACAGCAGACCCGGAAGAGAAGAAAATGCTGAATAAATTTGTAATTTTTGGAGCAAAATGTATATTCGATGCTTCAACAAATTGTAACAAACCCTCTGATGTCAAATGGACTACTTTGATGATGTTTTTATTACCTTTCTGGACATGGACAGTATACCGTGCATACATTCTCAATGGAGGGACAGAAAGCTCTCAGACTAAATCTAAAACATCTCAAACTGTGTTCCGAAGATGAACGGAGGTCTTACAGGTTTGGAACGACATGAGGGTGAGTCATTAATGACATAATTTTCATTTTTGGGTGAACTAACCCTTTAAGATATGGAATGGCTTCAGATGACATAGGCTATACAGTGCATGAAAACAACCTCGGTTAGATCAAATCGCGATTAGACGGTTCAGTTATTTAATTATCACGATAGGCCCAGTTTGATGCACCAACAACACTTCACTATTCAGCATCTCGGCCCATTCTGCTGAACTACTACACAGGTACACTGTAAAAACTGTTTTAATTAAATGCATATATTTATTTCTGAGTGAAAATCACATAAATCCCCCAGCATTTTTTTTTTTTAAATCCTTTTATTCTCAATTTTAACACAAGAGCCAACCATAGCCCTGGAACTGCAGGTAACGGGCTGAGTATCCGGATTTGCCATCCAACAGTCCAAGGCAGCTCTGTCTGGTTCATTAAGAGCGGTGTAAATAATTCACACTGAGACGGAGAGAGACACTGGGAGCGCTACGGTGAAACCTGCACTGTCAGGCTGAACTTAATGAACAAAATTGTTATGGGGAACATTTTTTTCCTTTTTTAAAGTTTAATTGAAGGACTTTTTCCCTCAAAAAACAGCTGAAGTTAATTTATTACTTGCATAAACCCCTAAAACCCTGCACACACCTGGACGGTCGTAAGAAGGTGCACAGCATAGACATAAGACTAAAACTGAATGAATATAGGACATTTCACAAGCTATGGCAACGTGTGGGACTTCTATCATTTCTAGACCATTAAAAAAAAAGCTGCAAGATTAATGTTAAGAAGCACACAGTTACAGAATCACCTTACTCTGCTAAAGCTGGAGAAAATGCTCCCAAAAGACCCTAGCCTTCAAATGTTTTGTTGAAAAGGACTAAGAGAGATTTTCCTCCAGACTGTCCGAGAAATTCTGACTATTGCCTTATGAAATGCATTATGCTCCATAAACAGAAAAAGACTTACTGCACAATGGACCAAATATGGGCCAGAAACCCCAGTAGAAGAGGAAGTGGTAAATAACGCATTAAAAAGTCAAATCCTTTGTGCATTATCTTACTTGAGCAAACACCTCGGATATAAAACGGCAAATGTTTGGATGGAGCGAATGGCCTCAAAAAGGTGTCAGGTGCTGATATGGTAATACTTAAAACAGATTAGCATTAAAATGTACTGTGAGCTATGTTCTCAGTTTAATGAGCTTTAATTTATTCAAATGAGTTTGAAGGATTCTGTCTTTGCATTGAATACAAATAGAGCAGTTCAACTTCAGATTATTCAACTTTAAACTCATATCTGTAATGGAGAGTATCAGTTGTTAGTAGATAATTGCCATCGTAAGCATGACTATAACTTCTGCCTAAGCTTCAGATCCCAAACTTGAAATATTAAACTTCATCATGAAACTCTCACTGCACCGTTTTTGATATAAACATTAATGGCAAATCATGCGGCTTGTTGTTGGCGTGCTATTACTCCAAGTGATTGGAATAATGACATTTCCAATTGCATTTCTCCAAAACAAGATGTTTGATGTTCCATCCAACAGCACTGGAGAACTTAAAACAATTTTCAAAAAGGCCATGTTTATATATTTATATTTTACTGGCTTCCTAATGCAGCAGCACGTAGGGTCTGTTGTTTCTGGCATTCATCTAATATTAAAACTAATTCCGCACTCCAATGAATTTTAGATTACTTTGTCAACTCTGAAATACAGTTCAGTATGATTATGATCTTTGCATCACCAAATAAACATGACATTAATGTTCAGCAAACGTTTGCACATCCTGTGGAACCTACAGAGAATGTCCTCACTTACTACTGTTGTGCTAGCAAACGTACTAGAGGCTCAGAGTTAATTTACCCTGCCATATGAGTATTTTCAACACTCGGTACGTCACCGTCAGATCAATTTCAGGGTAGAGCTGTCAGTGTAGTGGAAGGTTAAAGCGAGTCAAACTGAAGGGGCTACTGCACACAGTACAGTAATTACACAGAAAGTGCTGCCATTAAATAGAGTAAACACAGGAGGAAACGGCAGTTAAGGATCAAAATATAATACAATTACAATTCCTGGACAAAGAGTCACATGAGAAAAAAGAAAAGATTCTTCTTGTTATAGGGTTTGGATGTAAACTCTACAGGAGCAGGACTTATCACCCCTGAAGGACCTGTATTTCTTTAATTAGTACCATTTAGGGATGCACGATAAATATCGGCACAATATTAATGCGCATATCATCAATAAAACTGGTTCTGTATTCAGCGGTAAATCTCTACATGTGCATGCTTTAACGTGGAGCAGCATTTACTGCACAGAGCCATTGTTCACTGACCTGCCCAAAACCACGATCATATTTTGCCCATGTTTTGCGCAGCTTGTCAGTAAACAATGGCTCTGTGCAGTAAATGCTGCTCCATGTGAAAGCATGCACATGTCGAGATTTACAGCTGATTATAGAACCGGCTTTACTGACGAGATGCACATTAATATTGTGCCGATATTTATCATGCATCCCTAGTACCATTAATAGGAATAATTAATATTTTCAGTTGTGTTGTTTTTATTTTGGTTCTTTTTAAGGGGTTTTTGTCATTTTTAATAGGTTTATATATATATATAGTTTTTATTTCAGTTTGAGTTATTTTAGTACATCAAGTTAAACTTGGTGAAAATGAGAAATGATACCTTGCCAACTAGCTAAAATAAAATAAGTTGAGGGCGTTTCTCCTTTTAATTTTAGTTTATTTCAAGTGGCCCTGTGAAGGAAAATAAACTGCAAAGTGTGCATCCTAAAAATAAAACACTACTTCTATTCCATGCTAAATTTTGGTTTCAACGTTAGCATTTACAGCAGAAACAGGAACCTAACTAACTAAGAATCAAACTCTATAAATATTTAATTATTGCTACGAAGCAGTATTTGAGCTTCCTTATGGCCGTAAAAAAAATGCTAATGATTTCCTGGAAAGTTATATTGACAAGTTAGCAGCTCAGTAACCCAAGAATAGCCATTAAAAACTGAAGGAAAAAACACTTACAAGCTACAATTCATCAGAAGTAGCTATGGTGTGAGGAATCTATTTTTGAAGTGCTGTTTAACAGCAAATACTAGGAAACTTCCGTAATGTTTTAACAGACAGCAACTCTGCACGTCACACAAACAGCAATTCTCAAAGTGCACAAGAGACTGGACTCACAATCGATTTTAATAGATATTGGAGTTAGGATGCTGCTAACAACGCAACGCAATAAAAACATACAAATACATAGCACACAAAAATAATCAAGCAAAACAAGCCATTCAATAAATGTAATGCTTTGATCAAATTTAGCCGAAATAAGCATGCATAATGCCTTAAAATGCGGCCTGCAGAGCAACCATGTATATTTTACATTCAACCAGCCTCCATTGCTCATTAGACAATATAACCACTGCCAGATGTGCGAACAAATTATCCTGTTCCTACTTCAAAAATAATTACAGACATTTACACTCTCCAGTGTAAACATCCCCGGTTATATATTATTAAAGACAAGGCACTTTGTACAACTGTCTTCAATCTGCCAGAAACACATCTTTCTAATGAGTTTGTTAAAGGATCTTAACCGGTTATAAATCATTAGTCTCTATAAAGGAATTTTGTCTTGGATTGCATCTGGACGACAAAATAAGCTGTTCTGTTTGGACAGGAGAAAGTCCAATAGTTAAGATACCATCCATGGACCAAAATATGAAGTCTGTTGCTGTTCAAACTGATTAACTGATCGGTTCAGCCAATGGAACAATCAAAGGTTTTGTAATGAGATAATACTTATGCTGAAAGATCAGCAAAAGACCCGGAATGACCTTTCAGTATAGAGGCTGTGATCTCACACAAGCCCACTCGGAATCTGCGCCCACAGAATTCTGTGGAAAATTCAGCAGAAACTCTGCTCTGAATTTTTCAGCAGAAAGAACTTCTAACAAGTTCTACACATCCCATGCTTACTAAATACTTTAAGGGTTACTCCACCACAAAAGGAAAATTGTCATTATTCACATACCCTCATGTCGTTCCAAACCCATAAAAGCTTCGATCGTCTTTGGAACAGAATATTCCAAGAAGATATTTTGGATGAAAACCGGGAGGCTTGTGACTGTCCCACAGACTGCCAAGTAAATAACAGTGTCAAGGTCCAGGAAAGTATGAAAAGCATCGTCAGAATAGTTAATCTGCCATCAGTGGTTCAACCGTAACATCATGCAGCGTTGAGAATACTTTTTGTACTGATACAGAAGAGCGTATGCCGCCTGCGTATAGCCCAGATTCGCCAAAATGGGCTCTACTCTGATTTGGAGAGACACAGAGGAGAGGAATTGTTGAATAAAGTCGTTATTTTTGTTTTCTTCGTGTACAAAAAGTATTCTCGTCGACTTCATAACATTACGATTGAATCACTGATGGCAGATGGAGTATTCTGATGATGTCTTTCATACTTTCCTTGACCTTGACACTTTTATTTATTTGGCAGTCTATGGGACAGTCACAAGCCTCCCGGTTTTCATCCAAAATATCTTTCCTAACAAAAACGAACAAATCACTTACTTGTAACGAAATACATGTAATTAATATTAATAAATTAAAAAATTTCAATTTTGGAATGAATAAACCCTTCAACAAAATACAGCTAAATTGATTATGCTTCACATTACCAACAAGCTCCATTTGAAACATTTCATATTTAAATTTTTGTAACAGAATTCCTCAGATTTCCCAAAACCAATGCAGAAAATGTCTAACCTAAGGTCAAACGAGCCTATCACACCAAAATGGAGCCAGACTGTCATCATCGTCCAACCAGCAAATATCTCATTCCTATATCTCTAACAAAGCCCCAGACGCTTTATTTTCACCAGGCTGTCTAAAACTAAATTATTTTATTTACAAATATCATATGTAAATGGACTGCTACAAATTATAATCATTATAACTTCAGGTGACAGACAGGCTGATCGACCAAATTGATTAACCAAATCGCTCATCTTCCCACTTTCCCCAAATTCTACTAACTAGCTTCAACATGTCGATGAATGATTTGCATTTATCATCATTTATTTGTACATGAATTTAGAGTAAATGTCTTGTTAAATGGGCGTTCGCTTCAACAAGATTCTTTACAAATAATTTGCTATCATTAAATTGATTCACATTGGCATTTTATCAGCCCACCCTGCTTTAGATATAGATATCAGCACGAGCCAGAAGAAAAAAAACACATATCAGCCAAACTTGCAAATCTCTTTGCTGTTCAAACAGGTTATTAAAACTTCTAAGACTGACAGTCAGTGATGTGACATGCTCATAAGTGATTATGCAACAACTTCAGTTATGTCATCACTCAGATTAGGTTAGCAAAAAAGTAGGCTGGTTCAAAGATGATTCAAGTATTAAAATCAGCTGGACACTAGATAATAAAGAGCCAATGACAAATCAGCCAATATAGTCGTTTTACTGATGCTGTCATGTTATAGCTGATATGCTGGAGTAATAATGCTGAAAATTCAGCTTTGCATCACAGAAATACATTTTCACAAAAAAAAAAAAATGTTTTCTGTATATGTGGTCAACTAAATGCATCCTTGATGAACAGAAGAGTTTTCTTTAAAAAAAAAAAAAAATCTTACTGATCACAAACTTTTGCACAACAGTGTGTGTGTATGTGTGTGTGTATACATAATAGGCTATAAATATTAGTAATAGCATCAACTGATTACCAGTTTATCTCTGGTGTTTCATTACATAGGATGAGCAATACACAGCAGATTAGAAAATCTGGAACTTCGGGGGGTCGATAAATTACATGCATTCATTCATTTCATGCATTCCATCCGTGCAAAAACATCACACCATCACAGAACAATTGGGACTCGCGCTCAAACACAGAAGCACCTGCTCAGAAACACTCACTTGTTCCTCAGCACCTGCCAGGCCGCTTCGATATCAGCGTATAGGTTCTTCTCGGACGGTTTCCCGGTACTGACCCCGTAACCCGAGTAATCATAGGAGAACACGTTACAGTTGATCCTGGAGCCGAGGCCGATGTAGAAGCTGCACATCTGGCCCAGATCCACGGCGTTCCCGTGAGAGAACAGCAGCGTGTAGCGGCTAGCGGGCGCGCAGCGGACGAACATGCAGCCGACCCGGTTCCCGCGGCTGGTTCGGGTCACCAGCACCTCCACGGCGTCGAGCTCGCGCTGCGAGTACTGCCAGTCGGCGCGCTCGGTGAGATGCAGGCTGGTCGCGCCGCTCGCGTCCGTGTGGATGGAGTACGTGGGCTCGGGCGGCAGGAACGCCAGTTTGGCCGCGATGCGACTCGGACACGGCGGGCAGCAGAAGAGCCAGCACAGCTCGCCGAGGGAGAAGCTGTTCATTCTCGGGCCTTGCTCGGGCATGGAGAGCGGTGGATACCGGGTGAGAATCGGGGATGTGACGAGTAACGTTAGCGAGAGAATTCACGAACGGCGTCGAGGATGCTAAAGCCGTGCTAATTGGTTTCGGTTTGGTAGCGGTTTAACGGTTCGGTCACTAACACTTGGTTTTTGACATTTTAAAAAATATTTACGTTCCAATCCAGCGCTCTTCCGTCTCGATCATGGGTTGAAAATGTCTAAAAATCTATCATTTACGCTACACAATCAACATCAAGCTAGCCGTTCACATTCAATGTAAGCTGCCATTGCTCCTGCTAGGAATGCCCAAATATGGGATTTTTCCGGACGTGGCGGATATCCGGCTCCTGCTGGCGATGGCGACGTCACGAGTCTTTTCCTTGGATGAGCTGCAGGATGGAGCTTCTTTAAAAGTCATCAAAACTGTGAAGCAAATAAAAAAAAAAGGCAAATATGTTTGTTCACAATATTAAACTGTTAAAATATTCCAGTTTCTTCTTTGTGTATTCCAGCGCTGCACACTCTGGATATTCACTCAATCAACTTTATTATGTGCACGCTTAATAAATGCTTTTCTACGGTATTCAAGTTCACATCATGTATGCTGCAAACTAATTTCATGCATTCAAGCAGAAGCCTTTAGATCAAAGGGTTTTTAAGATCAGAAGAAACAGGGGTTGAACAATATAACTAGATTAAATTAGCTACATTTTAATACTCGTAATCAGTCTAGTTACTTTTTATTGATTGGCCTACATGATTGCATGTTATTCACAGATAGCAATTAATTATTCATAATGTATTGATTCTCCCTAAATCCTCTTTTTCATCTTTTAAATGTTTCTTTCTAAAATAGCCTATACTGCTTATATACACTCAGAAAGTCTTCCAGTTTTGTGGGCATCCACACAGAGATCAGTCACTAGTCAGGTGACTATAATTACACAGGAACCTGAGGGGCCACACAGCATTTCACCATTGGATTACAGAAATCATTTCAATATTAAGAAGTGTTTTCTCAACATTTCAACATTGCATCGGCTACTGATGAAAAACATACATGTTTATTTGAATTATCACTCAGTGGGTTATTTAACTAAGTATTACTGTCTTGGAAAGACTTTTGTCTTTCAAACACATTAAAATGCACAAATTCATGTTATTTCTTATTAACATTTAACATGCAGGGATTCAAAACCTCTTTCACCCAATATATTTACTTGAACTATACCCCTGAGATTTAAGGTAACAAGTTCATAATTAAGTAACACATTTACATGTTCACAGTTCTCTGACGTTGATTAAGCCTAAACATGACATGCAGGTAAACAAATTAAATATTTCATTTTTTTAGTAAGTGTTTTATTTTGATTCATGCTATTTTAAAATGATTTATTTTAATTTTACATTTTTATGATTTAATTAATTATTAGCTTTTCATTTAACTCACAAACTCCAGTTTGGTAAAATTTGACGTACTGTAATGTTTAATGCACTTTATGTTGTTTTTTCTTTGCATTGTTATATCCCTGTGGTACAAGATTATCCCATTTAAATCAATGTGATAAATGAGTTAGGTCAAAAGTAATCAAAAAGTAGTCTGATTATATTCCCAAAAATATGTGTAATGTAATCGATTACATTACTGACTACAATTTTTTGTCATTTTGAATCAGTAACAAGTCACAATTTTTAAGTAATATACCCAGCTCTGAATATGGACACCTGATAGGCAGCATTTCTTTATTACCACCTTTAGCTTCCAGCTTCTTAGATTCATTCAGTACAACATTTGAATAGTCTTCAGCTGAATGTTGATTTAGAGAAGGTGGAGGAGAAAATCATGCTTCTCAGTCTACTCCCCAAAACTGCCCACAATGGTTTGACAATAATGAAGTCGGGTGATTGTCAGGTGATTTATCTGGACACGGCATTTCATCTTTGTGCTCCAAATGTCCAAGTATTATGAGCATGATACCGTCTTTTTTTTTTTGCTTTTTAGCACTGGTGTCTGTGATTAAAGTTTTCACAGTTACAGCTCTTTCACGGATGTTGACTTTGGTTTGTTTGGACACAATTCTTTTTAGTGTTCCCTGTCATTCACTTTCTATTTTCGTTCAGTATTCTTCTTTGCAGATAAAGTTTTGCCATGTTTTTTTGCACACAGTCATAATTGGAAAGACAGATGTTCTTAAAACACTAAAAAATTGGGCTGTTAAGGTTACAGATGCTGCTGCTAAACAGATTTTCATGATTTGCCCTTTTTGGAAGTCTGACATGTCATCCATTTCACGGAGTGCTTGTACTAAACACTGCTGAACATAACTTATACCACACTGATATTCAACCTAGACAATATAGACAGTGAAGAGATAGATAAAAGATAATCGCCACATTTGTTTTTTCACCTTAACGACTACCGACCCGTTGCACTCACACCCATCATCATGAAGTGCTCTGAGAGGCTTGTCCTGAAGCACATCAAGAACCTGCTGCCCCCCCACACTGGACCACTACAGTTTGCGTACTGCCCAAAATGCTCAGCAGATGATGCCATCACAACCACCCTACATCTAGCTCTCACTCATAAAAAAGACACATACGTCAGAATGCTGTGATTGGCCAGCTATCTGGTGCGTTGTGATTGGCCGAATGCCTCAAGCGTGAGACGGAAATGTTATGCCTCTTAACATATTGTGATGCCTTGTCCGGCCGGAGCGACAAGATAAAAACATAAAACCCATTATAAACGTGATATAAACATGATTTCTAGTCGTGTTTTCTTTTGGAAGGCAAAAACAAAGTAGTTTAGATTTCTCAATGGAACAATGTCACACTCCGTGGCCTTGAGTGAGCAGAGGCTGGAGGCCTAGAGTGAGCCACCGTCTAGAGTGAACCACAGTCAGCTTGAGTGAGCAGAGACAGGCGGCTTGAGAACGCTGCGGCAGGTGGATTCTACGAAGGAGCATACCTTGGTCTTGCAGCAAACACATGTGACAACCCCGGACTTGACGCCGCTTCGTCCACGGTGAAAGCTCATTCTGCGATCCACGGTGCAAAGTTGATGTATTTCCTCAGCGACCAGCACGGATCAGCTCCAGACATGACGAAGTGGATATTGTCCTCTTTTGGAAGGCCAAACAAAGTAGTTTCTCTTTCACAGTGAAACACACAGTGTCTATACGACATTTGCGGTGGCAGCAACAACAATACTACAACGAGAATAAAAGGTACGCCTTCTTTCTTTGCGTGAACATCTGTGCGGCGTTATTCAAATCTTCCCACATACTGACGTAGAGATGTGGTGGCGTGTTAGAATGAGCCGTTTCAGGGGGGCGTGGACGAGTGTTAACTTTTATAAAGAATATCTCTTTGGATTTGAGACTTTGACACTCCAAAGAGAAAGGAAAATTTGAAATCGCATCATATGACCCCTTTAATACAATCATTCCTCAGACCCTGATTGAAAAGCTGAGCCTGCTGGGACTGAACCACTCCCTCTGTAACTGGATCCTGGACTTCCTGTCAGAGAGACCTCAGACAGTCCGGATCGGAAACAGCTTCTCCAGCACCACCACACTGAGCACTGGAGCTCCCCAAGGCTGTGTCCTTACTCCATTGCTGTACACGACCCACGACTGTGCAGCAATGCACAGCTCGAACCACATCATCAAGTTTGCTGATGACACTACCGTGGTGGGTCTTATAAGCAAAGGTGATGAATCAGCGTACAGAGAGGAGGTGCATCGGCTAGCGGACTGGTGTAAAGTTAACAACCTGTCCCTGAATGTGGACAAAACTAAAGAGATGGTTGTTGACTTTAGGAGATCACATACCAACCACTCTCCACTGAACATCGACGGCTCCTCTGTGGAGATCATAAAGAGCACCAAATTTCTTGGTGTTCATCTGACGGAGAACCTCACCTGGTCTCTCAACACCAGCTCCATAGGAAAGAAAGCTCAGCAGCGTCTTTACTTTTTACGCAGACTGAAGAAAGCACATCTCCCACCCCCCATCCTCACCACATTTTACAGCGGGACTGTAGAGAGCATTCTGAGCACCTGCATCACTACCTGGTTTGGGAATTGCACCATCACAGATCTCAAGACCCTGCAGCGGATTGTGAGGACAGCTGAAAAGATCATCGGAGTCTCTCTCCCCTCTATCACAGACATTTACACCACACGCTGCATTCGGAAAGCCATCATGATTACTAGCGACCCCACACACCCCTCACACCAGCTCTTCACCCTCCTGCCATCCGGAAGAAGGTACAGAAGCATTCGGGCCCTCACGGTCAGATTGCAGGACAGTTTCTTCCCTCGAGTCATCAGACTCCTCAACTCCATGTGAACAGACCTGACAACTACACTCACACATATACACCCCTACTATAAATACCTGAATCACAAACACTTGAAAGAAACCCAACTTGCATACTTTGCACGTCCGCACTTTTGCATAAATCTACCTCACTATTTTTCCTTGTCTATTAATATTGTGACCTGTTCTATGTATATATATATATATATGTATATATATATATATATATATACATATATATATATATATATATACATATATATATATATATATATATATATATATATATATATATATATATATATATATATATATATATATATATATATATATGAGTAATGTCCCAGGCTGTTGCACTGTTTCATTCAGGCATGCACACACACACTTTATGTAGTCTGTACTTTGTTTTATGTTCAACTTTTTTTATTTTTACTTTCTTCTTCTACTTCCAGTTTTAGTATTATGTTAAATTATTTAAGATGTTTTAATTATGTGTAGTCTTTTGCACAGTAAAATTTGAGTTTTGTAGTTAATGTTGTCTTGTGTAGCACCATGGTCCTGGAGAAACGCTGTTTCGTTTCACTGTGTACAAGCTGTATAGAGCTGAAATGATAATAGAACCTCTCTGACTCTCTCTCTCTCTCTGACTCTCTGATATTAACCCCTATAGGTTAATAACCATAGGTGGTCACATTATTTTGCCTAACCACTATATTAATTGACAACATGCCCCAGTGAAACTAAACACGTTTTGTGACAACGTGTCCCAGTGAAACTCAACACAAGGTTTTGTGACAACATCCCAGATTGAAAATCAACACAAGGTTTTGTGACAACGTGCCCCAGTGAAACTCAACACAAGGTTTTGTGACAACATACCCCAGTTAAACTCAACAAAACAATTCATAATACACACACACACACACAATTTGTTCATATTTATAATGAAACCACAGGTCTGTTGTTTTCCATAAATAATGAAAGTTATGCACAGAAAAAAATGGGTGCACCTTATCTTCTCAAAAATATAAAACGCAGATGGAGCCAGAGCAATCAGCACCCAGTGCATTTCCCATGCATTCACACTTCTTCTGAGCAGGTCCCACAGTGCATTTCTACATCCATCGAGCACATTATTACTATCTAGGAAATGTGCTTCATCCTCTAGGGTATGATAAATCCATTCCACCCTGGAATCCATATGCTTTTTACTGATTAGGTGAGAATATGAGGAATGTTAAGCCAGCCTCTCTCTCTCTTTCTCTCCCCCATTCCATTCAGGACATTCCCAAGAGTAATATTCTGATGTTTATGAGCCTAAAATGTCTTCAAAGTGTCGTAGTTATACATTTCTGTCACATTATGACGGATTTTCCCACTGAAATCTGATTAATTAAAAACTGCAAGTTTACAAATATCACAGGAAATGTGAAACACTCAGAACATAGTTACATGCTGAAACATCTGGGTTTGGTGTCCTGTTTCCTTAATTGTTATGTAAAATCAGCTAAATGTTTATTTCAAATATGTGAGAATATTATTAGCACTGGGACTTCATTTCAGTAACCACAATAGCATACATTCAGACAAGAGTGAATGCTAACACTATTTACTATTAACTAGTTGCTTATTAGCATGCATATTACTAGCATATTGGCTGTTTAGTAGTTCTTATAAAGCACATATAAATGCCTTATTCTGCATGACCGTATTCTAGATCCATTAAGCACAGTAATTTAACTGCTTTAAACCTGTTAGTGGATTATTTAAAATTATTTCATTAAAACAATAGTTCACTCAAAAATGAAAATTTGCTGTAATATATATACTCACCATCAGGCCATCCAAGATGTAGATGAGTTTGTTTCTTCATCAGAACAGATTTGGAGAAATGTAGCATTGCATCACTTGCTCACCAATGGATCCTCTAAAGTGAATGGGTGCCGTCAGAATGAGAGTCCAAACAGCTAATAAAAAACCTCACAAGAATCCACAAGTAATACTCAACACTGCAGTCTACTGTATGTCTTGTGAAGTGTAAAGCTGCACGTTTGTAAGAAACAAATCCTTGATTAAGGTGTTAACTGATGGACTGGAGTGGTGTGGATTAGTTGTGAATTATTGTGTTGTTTTTATCAGCTGTTTGGACTCTCTTTCTGACGGCACCCATTCACTTTAGAGGATCCACTGGTGAAGAAGTGATGCAATGCTAAATTTCTCTAAATCTGTTCTCATCTACTGTACATCTGTACATCTTGGATGGCCTGACCGTGAGTGTATTTTCAGGAAATGTACTTTTTTGGGGGTGAACTTTTTCTTCAATAGAATCAGAATGGTTTGAAATCCTATCAAATGCATGATCTGTTTTCTCACGGTACATTGAAAAAATTGGCCTGTTATTTGGCATGCCATCACAGAATACACAATGTGCATTCAGCAGCTGTACTCTCTGAACTTTGTAATATATTTCAAAAGCATGCAAAGCAATGCTTAAATAGCTGTGATACCAGACATTTCTATAAGTCCTTCAAAACACATAGTTGATAAAACACCAAAGTCTGCTCACTTTTCAGCTGTTGGTTGTGAAATGGAGTTTTGTGTCTGCAGGGCTTGACATGTGTCTAAATGAAAGAGCAGTGCAGCTTGATTCTGGGCATTGACTCCTCTGATCTCAGGAGACCTGAGCACATCACACTCAGGTTTTGAATCAATATTATCAGGATCATGTGAACCTCACAGGATTGGGTTTTAATGCCCCAGACAGCAGCGTTGTGAGAGCTGGAAGGCTGCAGACCAAAAACAGGCAAAACTATATTACACTTCAGTCATAACATGCATTTTCCTGCAACAATCACTTCAGGTAATTTCATTCACTGCCACACTCAAGTATCTCATTATATGAAAATTGGGTCCATAATGTTGGAAAATAGGGAACATGAAAAAATATAACCACTCGGATCCTGAAAAAAAAAAAAAAAAAAAAAAAAAGAAAGAATGAGAATAATATTGATGTAAAAACCGATTATGTTTTGATTTAATTTAACATTGTTTATATGGATATGGCCCGATTGGGAGTATATTTTTCAGCAAATAAATACATAAATAATATATATAAATAAGTAGAATGTATGTAAACATAAGCCTAATCAATGCATAAGATTATTTGTTATGCTAATTATTGCAAAGCAATCTCATTCTCATTACAGTAATGTGGAAAAAAGGCTATATTATTTACACACACACACACACACACACACACACACACACACACACACACACACACACACACACACACACACATATGAAATTAACCATAATGAAAGCATTATTAAAGATTATTTTCTCCTTTTTCTATTTGATTCAATAATCATCTTCTTACAATACAAACAATCCTAAAAATCTGCATAATTTTCTTTACACAAAAGAAAATGTTTGTGAGATTCACTCAAATGAATGTTGTCTTTCTATGATGCATTGTCTGCAGCTGGATTTATACATAAAAATCATCATGAGATGTTACGGTTGTGGGTTTAAGATAAGCAAAGTAACGTTGTTTAATAAATGGACCGTGAAAGAAATTTTTAAATAAATGTTACACAATGAATATAAAAACAAATAAATATAAAAACAAACCCACTGCTGCAGCTCTCAAATGACGTTTATGAAACACTGTTGGTGTTTGGCATCGGTGACGTCAAACCTTGTGCAACGTATTTAAATTCAACTTCGATTTATGAGCTTTACTAGACATGAGTAGATAATGATAGAACTTTTCCGGTAAACTGTCATTGTTTGCCCCAAGTCATAACGTCAGCATACAAGGGATAATGCAGACAATGGTGTTTTAATCAGGAGCTAATGACACACCAATGCACAGGAGAAGAATAATATTTAGGGGAAATAAACACAGTGATGTCACAGGACTGTTTTTCCTGTTACTTTCCCACCATGCATCACCCCCTTGCCTCATTGCTCCTGCCTGGGCATTCCCACAGTATCCCAGCAGGATCTGAAGTTTTGGCTCCAAACTATACAACAATATCCGGATCACTCATCGCAGTACATTGGGAAATGTTTTCTGTGATCACTATACGACCTCCCTCGTACACTAATAGAAGGAGACAGTGGTGCAGTTCTCCAGATGGTGCCATAAAAAGCTTTACTCAAATGGACAGCAACTGACTGGAAGCTTATGTTAGCAGCTTCTGGAATGCTCTGGATTTTGTTTTCTGTACAGCTGGTTTTTACCAGGTTAGCTTGGCTAGAGAGCTGGCCAATCACGTCATGCCCCACACTGATACGATGGGTCTGGAAACATGACTTCTAGCATCAGATATGGTCATGGAAGAACCATTAGATGGCTTTGGAATGCCGTCTGAACACAATAACAATATTTATATAAAAAGTGAAAAATCCCTCACCCAGGATTGGGTTGTTAGCTTTGAAAGCATCATGGGCTGCGGTTTGGGGGAATTGAAAGCAGAAATGTGATTTGGTGTGATCATTTTTAGGGTTCGCATACACTTACAGTCACGGGGATGGTGGGGAAAGTAACAATATTTGTAGATTTCAGCAACTGCGTAAACTAAGATTCATAAGTCAGGCAAGAAGTAGGGTGTTGTTTCCAAAAATGACTTTAGACTACAGTAACACATCATATTTGTAATGAAAAACGAATCATGAATCATGTAAACGCCTGAATTCATTTTTGCAATTGAAGAAAGAAATAAAAAAATTAGGTAAAATTACCTTGTTCAGTGCCGTAATGCGTATGTTTACTTTTTTTTTGTCCTATGATCAGTGGATGAGACTGAAGTGGTGATAATATTTACCAAATATATGCTAAAAAGCTCATCTGACATATTATAGTCTACGTCAGCTTTCTTTAAAGGGTTACTCCATCCCAAAATGAAAATTTTGTCATGAATCACTTACCCCCATGTCGTTCCAACTCGTAAAAGCTTTGTTCGTCTTCGGAACACAATTTAAGATATTTTGGATGAAAACAGGGAGGGTTGTGACTGTCCCATAGACTGCCAAATAAATAACAGTATCAAGGTCCAGGAAAGGTATGAAAGACATCGTTAGAATAGTCCATCTGTCATCAGTGGTTCAACCGTAACGTTATATAGCGACGAGAATACTTTTAAAGACCTTGACACTTATTTATTTGGCAGTCTGTGGGACAGTCACAAGCCTCCCTGTTTTCCTCCAAAATACACCAAAATTTCTTCAAAATACAAACAAACACAAAATTGATATGAAAACAAAATAATTCAAATAAATAATAACAAAATTTTCATTTTGGGATGGAGTATCCCTTTAAGACATGCCATCATGGCAAAATGATGATTACACTCACGTAGCTCCAGTGACATTATCGTTTTCTTCATTTCTGAATCTGAACGCTGCGGCTGAAAACTGCGCATCTGCACATGTGCATTTTGTTCAGACTTCAAATCCATGTGATGTTAAGTGCATGCAAACTTATGTGTGAATCAGATTTCTATGTTTAGGGTTCATAAAAGGGCGCTATTTTGGTTTGAACATCATGTTCTTAATGAAGGCCAGGTTTTTCCATCACTCAGCATTAGAACCCATTTTACACAGCTCTCGATTCTGACTTGTACTTGCTCTTATGAAAATATACCATAGTTCTTAACTGTAGCATTTGTTATAATAAGGCTAGCATATAAATCATTGCCAGGCCAATAATGACTATTTATTATTATTATTATTATTATTAATCTATAGCATTTGTTATGAGAAACAATACAACATGCCACAGTTGTAATATAAATCTTTAGAGAAAAACCTATTCCCTTAAAGGGATAGTTCACCCAAAAATGAAAATTATGTCATTAATGACTCACCCTCATGTCGTTCCAAACCCGTGAGACCTCCGTTCATCTTCGGAACACAGTTTAAGATATTTTAGATTTAGTCCGAGAGCTTTCTGTCCCTCCATTGAGAATGTATGTACGGTATACTGTCCACGTCCAGAAAGGTAATAAAAACATCTTCAAAGTAGTCCATGTTACATCAGAGGGTCCGTTAGAATTTTCTGAAGCATCGAAAATACATTTTGGTACAAAAATATCAAAAACTACGACTTTATTCAGCATTGACTTCTCTCCCGGGTCTGTTATGAGCGCGTTCACAACACTGCAATTTAGTGATATCCGGTTCGCGAACGAATCACTCGATGTAACCGGATCTTCTTGAACCAGTTCACCAAATCGAACTGAATCGTTTGAAACGGTTCGCGTCAACAATAAGCATCAATCCTCAAATGACTTAAGCTGTTAACTTTTTTAACATGGCTGACACTCCCTCTGAGTTCAAATAAACCAATATCCCGGAGTAATTCATTTACTCAAACAGTACACTGACTGAACTGCTGTGAAGAGAGAAGTGAAGATGAACACGAGCCGAGCCAGATAACGATTGCATCGGTTGCATCGGTTTTCGGATCACCGGTAGTGATGGGAAGTTCTGTTCTTTTCCACGAACCGGTTCTTTCGGACAGTTTGATTCAATAAACCGGTTGCCGAAAACGGTTCACCAGTTCTTTTGCGTTCGACGTAATGACTTCATTGGCGATGATTGCCCTTGATTCAAGCCTTAGGTTTACCCGCGCTCATAACATTAGCACAGAATCGGTTCAGATTCAATCACCAAAAGAACCAACTCGGTTCAGACACGCTGTGTGTCAGTCTGCTTCACGCTGAATCACGCATGCGCAGTATCATCAGCTCCTCGGTTCTCGAACCGGACGCTTCCGACAGAAACGGTTCTTGACTCGAGAACGAGTCAATGTTTCGTTCGTTATCTGGCTCGGCTCGTGTTCATCTTCACTTCTCTCTTCACAGCTGTTCAGTCAGTGTACTGTTTGAGTAAATGAATAACTCCGGGATATTGGTTTAATTGAACTCAGAGGGAGTGTCAGCCATGTTAAAAAAAGTTAACAGCTTAAGTCATTTGTGGATTAATGCATATTGTTGACGCGAACCGTTTCAAACGATTCAGTTCGATTTGGTGAACTGGTTCAAGAATATCCGGTTACATCGAGTGATTCGTTCGCGAACCGGATATCACTAAACTGCAGTGTTGAGAACGCGCTCATAACAGACCCGGGAGAGAAGTCAATGCTGAATAAAGTCGTAGTTTTTTGATATTTTTGGACCAAAATGTATTTTCGATGCTTCAAAAAATTCTAACGGACCCTCTGATGTCACATGGACTACTTTGAAGATGTTTTTTATTACCTTTCTGGACGTGGACAGTATACCGTACATACATTCTCAATGGAGGGACAGAAAGCTCTCGGACTAAATCTAAAATATCTTATACTGTGTTCCGAAGATGAACGGAGGTCTTACGGGTTTGGAACGACATGAGGGTGAGTCATTAATGACATAATTTTCATTTTTGGGTGAACTATCCCTTTAACAGATTATCTAGCTACATGTTAGACAAAATTTACCACAATAAATAAGCCTACAATAAAAAAATTGTACTTGCATCACGAAAATTAGTGCATGTAGACATGTTTTCAATAGTTAGCCTACATTAGATTATGGTGACCAGATTTCTAAAACCAGGGAAATTTCCTAGTTCTATGGTTAAAATGTCATTGAAATCTCACTTGCTATTATCTATATGTGTTTTATTTTTAATTGTTTTGAAATGGATTCAGATAAAAGACCACAAAACAACCTATCAAATTATTTTTGAACTTATTTACAGATTCAAACACCGTAAGTGACGCATAGAAAAGCCTGACAGTATCTGCATAATAATACCTTGAGCTCTTTTTTAAAGTTTCTTTTACAATCACATAAACCAACGAACGTGGGCAGAAAAAGAAAGCACCAAAATCATAGAAAAGAAGACAAATTACAAATATGTCAAAACTTCAATTTTCTTGTCTCCCGTTCAGAGAAAAAAGGGAATGGATTTATTGTTTGTTACACCATCACACAGCATTCAAAGTAAAGAAACATTTTCAGGGGGCAGCTGCCCTCTCTTTGAATAGTTTGAAGGCGGAGGAGGTTGTCAAAATATCTTCATTGACGTGTCCATCACAGCTTTGCCTCAGGTCCTCAGAGTAATTGATGTCTTCTTAAGAGTTTTAGCTGTAAACATTGTGGAGAAACCTCAAGGAAGTTTCGCCCAAGGGAGCTTCTCATAGCTAATGATCACCAATGCCACAGTTTCACTTTGGAAGGTAAAGAATGTCAACCTACATTCAAGAGGAACCAGAAACCATCTCACATTACACGCGTGGAGATTACACGTAAGTTAATTGAGGTCCTGGGGAGATTCTGGGAATCTTATCGGAACCAAGATTGAGCTTGTTCCCCTCTAATGAAGTTGGGATTTTCTGGCTTCCCAAAGCTAGAGTTAATGCACTGGAGAAGTGTGTTTGATTTTTCATGGGCCTTCATGATGAGGAGAAAAAATCTTCTTGTTGCTTTGGAGTTTGGCCAAAAGAGGAAGGCAGCATAATTTAATACTAAACATATAGTTAAAAACTTCCTATGTAGGAAGCTGACTATGTTTTGGAAAAGTGACACTAAAAAAGTGAATGTTTCTGTACATACTCAAACTGAGAGAAAGTATTGCACAGCTGGATGGGTTGTTGTTTTAGGGGCCTTGGAAATTTCTGAGGAATCAGAAAGAAAAGAAACATCTCTGAGCATATGTCATTTATCAGGATAGGCACAGCTGTTTTAAGGCCAATACGGGTTTTGACACAAATGAAAATGTTTAAAGAGACGTGTACAGCATTTTTTACAGATGAGAAAGCATGAATCGCAAAATATCACAGTGAACTTGAGACCTTTTCCCCATTTTTATGCTGTTTGGCAAGAAAATCTGTAGAATTCTGTGGTACAGATTTAAACATGAACTCAGAAATATTTAAGCCTAAATTTAAAGGGATACTCCACCCCAAAATGAAAATTTTGTCATTAATCACTTACCCCCATATCGTTCAAAACCCATAAAAACCTTTGTTCATCTTCGGAACACAATTTAAGATATTTTGGATGAAAATCGGGAGCCTTGTGACTGTCCCATTGACTGCCAAGTAACTTACACTGTCAAGGTCCAGAATAGTCCATCTGCCATCAGTGGTTCAACTTAATGTTATGAAGTGACGAGAATACTTTTTGTATGCGAAGAAAACAAAAATAACGACTTCAGTTATTTTCAGTACTGCGTACGCTATTCTGTGTCAGCCGCGACAGGATACATTTTCTACATGTATTTATGCTTTGATTTGAAGGAAAACAGAGCATCCGTGCAGCGTGGCTGACATAGAAGTGCATACACCGTTTGCGTCCAGTTTATGTTCTCAAAAATGGTGCTACAGTGATGCAGAGAGACACAGAGGAGACAAATTGTTGAATAAAGTCATTATTTATGTTTTCTTACATACAAAAAGTATTCTCGTCACTTCATAAAATTCTGATTGAATCACTGATGGCAGATGGACTATTCTGACGATGTCTTTCATACTTTTCTGGACCTTGACAGTGTAATTTACTTGGAAGTCTATGGGACAGTCACAAGCCTCCCGGCTTTCATCCAAAATATCTTAAATTGTGTTCTGAAGACGAACAAATCTTTCACGGGTTTGGAACAACATGGGGGTAAGTGATTAATGACAAAATTTTCATTTTGGGGTGGAGTAAGACTTATGTATTTGAAATGCATATATAAGATTTTGATCCATTTGGATTACACAGTTTTAACAAACAAACTGATAAACTTAATTTGATGCATGTATTGCAGTCAAATTAAATAGGTAAGATTTATGTAATAGTAATAATCTGAATGTGTTTTATACAATAACCAGGTTTATATATTTATTGTCAATCAATCCTGTTTATTTTAACTAATTATTGCTTGTTCCATAGCTAGCCATATTTTCAGTACATAACAAATACATGTAACTGTTCTCACAATGAACAGATTTTATGCTGCTTCTAAGCAATATGTATATATGCATTCAGAAACAAAAGATTTTTTTAAACAGATTCAAATAGTTAATAATTATCTATGCCAAAATATATTAGTGCAATGCTCACAATAGCTGAAATCATAACCAAATTAGCCAGAATATTAAATAAATAAACACACAAAGGGCGGATATAAACATTAACAGCTTGTAATGGGTTGATCTTTCTCTGTCTGCTGTCTTTGACGTCAAGCCTCAGGACAGTCACTAGTAAAGGCTTTGGGAAAGTGTGCGTTCTTGTGGTGCCATTAGTCAGTGCTGCTCTCATGACATCAGTTTTCCAGTATGTTCAGACAGCAGAAGCATCCTGCATCCAGCAGCGCCAACAGAGAAACTTCTACTGAGGTGAATGGGAAATCTAACGGCCTACACATGACAGACACTCAAAGTTAGCCGTCTAATGTCAGTAGAATGATGCTTACCTGTTAATCTGACAGAGCAATTCATACCATCCTCTTTTCCACATCATATGAAACAGTTCAACTGAAAACACACCTGAAAACAGCAGGGCAGAAAGTTATGTTTTTATTTGTCACTCAAAACCTGTAAATGGTTTTATGCAAAACCCAACAGGTCCTGAACTGATCCTGTCAGATATGACCGTGTATAGTGCACGCAACATTAAATAAACGCACTGGTAGCATTCCAAAACAAAAACAGGGCTTGATTGCATAGCTGCAGGCCTGTGAGGTGGGGAATGAAACTTTTACAACTATGTAAAAAGATTTAACAATTATTTAGAACTATAAAAAAGGACGACAACTGTTTGCAATGCTTTTTTCCCGTTGAATTCATCTGTCAAATTAATAGAGTTCAAGGATAGTTCACCCCAAAATGAAATTTTGCTGAAAATGTACTCACCCTGCTACATTTCACAAATCTGTTCTGATGAAGAAACAAACCCACCTACTTAAAGGTTGAGGGTGAGTACATTTTCAGCAAATTTTCATTTTGGGGTGAACCATTTCTTTAAACTATCCACAACCTCTCATGAATCATGAGATGATTAAAAAAAAAAAGGATTTCAAATAGAGGAACAAACTTATCCTAAATGTTACTAAATGTGATAATAACATCAACAACAACAGTATTAATGAAACTTACAAATGGTTAAACAATGCATGAGGGGAAGAAAGCAAATGTGATATTTTTGGTTTGACTTAAAAAATAAAGAAAACATACAGGAAAGCTTTTGAGATATCAGTTGGCTTTCAGAGCAGCTGTTAGACCTTCAAAGTATTCAGTAAACTACAATAAAGTTTTAATATTCCAGTAAATCTTAAGTTATCTTGATCATTATTTAAAAGACCTTCTTGACTTTTTAAACAGTTCAAGAAAACTTATACGGTTACAAAACATCAATGAAAACATGCTGACAGTGAATGCAGCCAGACTCGATGCATCTGACCCCTGCAAAACATCTCAAGTTTCTCTACTAAACATCTGAGCTGTCATGCGAGTGTTTAGACCGTCTAATCAAAGAGCATCAAGATCCTCTGGAATGCTGAAGACATCTGAAAAGTACTTCTGCATTAAACTGAGAGGCACGCAATGAACGTGATTTAACGGATCTGATGTTTACGCTTCTAGCCAGTCAAGTCATGTCATGCTTCACCCAGGAGGAACTTAACGTGAACATTTTTGACAGTGTACAGGAATGCAATTATATGACAAGCTGATATGGTCTCTCGGCACGCTCACATGCATCTAGAAGAAATCCCTTTCCAAAAAAAAAAAACCTTGCTATCTTTAAGTCATGTCAGAATGGTCATATACAAGATGAGTGTGCGTAAACCTTACCACATTACAACATACCACATTACATAACTGGAACTTGCGATGTACTTCAAGGAAAAGTTCACTCAAGAATGGCAGCTTGCTGAAAATTTACTCGCTCTTAGGCCATTTTAGATGAGTTTGTTTCTAAACAGATTTGTAGAAATGTAGCATTGCTTCACTTGCTCACCAGTGGATCCTCTGCAGTGAATGGGTGCCGTCAGAATGAGAGTCAAACAGCTGATAAAAACATCACAATAATCCACAAGTAATCCACACCCTCCAGTCCATCTTGGGAAGCAAAAAACTGTTTGTAATAAACAAATCTATAATTTAGATGTTTTTAACGTCAAATAATTGCTTCAGCTAAAATATGGGTCCTCTATGTGTAACATTGCTTTCTCCAGTCTTGTTAGTAATAACTAAAACTATTAAAAGCTTTTATTGTTAATTGAAATAAAGTTTAAAAAGGAAAATATATATATTAGATAAAAAGGCAAAACAAACAAAAAAACTGAAATAAGTTTAGGTTCTTAAGTTAAAAACAAGCAGAAAAAAGCTAAAAAGAAATGTTAAAGAAAACTAAAAACAATGACAAATGCACATAAAATTAAAAAAATATATAGAAATAAAATCTAACTCAAAACATTAATAAATAGGCCTACCATAAAATTAATAGGAATAATATTAAAATAGCATAATTGTGAATAGTGACTGTACAATTTATTTTGTATATAATGCTCCAGAACTCAAGAGAAAGCTAGCTAGAAAACTAAACTCATTTATCTGGTTCACGAGGCAACAGGTTTGCACATAAAAAATACATTTCACATCATTCTCTGATGACAGAAACATTTCAAATACACACCTAATTCACATCCTGTGCTCTCATTCTGTTGAGTTTGTGCTGCAAGTACTACGAGAAAGAATCAGGAAATTCCTCCACATAAATCAAAATCATTTAAATACACATCATATCATCATTACATCTTCAAAAAGCCATAAGTAGGAAGGAAACAATAGCACCTAAGTTCACTACAGGATACAAAAATGTCCATAAAAATAAAGAGAGTCTAGAAAATACTATGCATCCCACTGTATAAATGAGGTCAGAGGCAGAATCAAAGGCCTTCACTCTTCTTCTGTGGAGTTTGAATGTCCAAATGAATTCAGAAAGCATATTTAACGTCTGCTGGTGTTGAAGTAATCCCTGCGGTCAAATCCCTTCCTGTTCCCTGACCAACAACCTAAACAAGCAGGATAAGGAAAGTCTCAATCTGTCCATTAATGTTTCTTGGAGCAGCAATACATTTTTATGTATACGAACCGTAGAATATACTGCACATAACCCTACGACTGCTGCATGTAGTTTTCCATTATAGGCTAACTACATGCAGCAGCCGTAGAGTTATGTGCAGTATATTCTATGGTCCGTATACCTATAATTTATAGGTCAAATAAAAATGAACTTCCATGTTTTGGAAGTGGTTGGATAACAAAATTTGTACAGCCTTT
The DNA here is from genome assembly GCF_018340385.1 of Cyprinus carpio. Classification (NCBI taxonomy): domain Eukaryota; kingdom Metazoa; phylum Chordata; class Actinopteri; order Cypriniformes; family Cyprinidae; genus Cyprinus; species Cyprinus carpio. The sequence goes on along the minus strand of NC_056578.1, from coordinate 8,010,196 downwards.
CCAAAACACATCTAACTTTTCATGCACATTCAAGACCCCTAATATTCACCCAGAATTCAAGAAAATATTAATATGTCATATTAAAACAGGTAAATGTGTCGATTTAGTGACCCAGTGAATACAGCTCACTCAGTTTGACTGAAATCCACATATTCCATGAGAATTTATTGTCACAAGCACAATTTCTCGTCATAAAGTTACACAAAAATAACGGAACACATTTACACAATTTATACAATCCTAGACTCATTGTACAATGGACAGACTAACTAAGTACTGAGAGTTAAATATGTACTCACATCGCACACAATGATATTAAACCTACAACAAGTATATATAGCTGTATGTGAAATAAAACATGGTCCGACATAAAAATCACATTATTTACATTAAACATCCCTTTGATTTCCAAAAAGGTTTAGATTTCATGTCAAGGTCTTTCCATCAGTCCATAGTTGTGGCATCATCGAGAAAACAAGAAGTCCACATTATTTGTCCAAAACTTAATAGTACGAATTGCAGGTGCCACAAAGATTACAATGAACACCGCGGAATGCTTGATATTTATGCTGCATCTGCTCATATGAGGCTGGGGTCGATTACTTCACAAAGGGACACTGTTGCTAGTGTTTTTGTAAGAAAAAAAAAAAAAAAAAAAAATTGCAAATGCAAATTTTAAATTCAAATCAAATACTGTTTTTGTCTTTATGTCCATCTACATTTATTATTAGTTAAGCTAGGTTAAAGACATCACTACATAGACTACATTTTACACGGTAAGCGTAAAAATATCTCCGTGTTTTTTTGTCAGCGAAATGCTGTTTGGCAACGAAAAGTGAGGTGCAACACGTGAAGAAAACAATCCTTTGCTTCTCAAAAGATGAAAATACTTTTGTACGATAAAAATGTCAAAGAAAAAAAGACAAAAGAAAAAAAAAAGAAGACGTTGTTATATTTATGCGTGTACGTGAGAACAGTCTTGACTTGAGGTTACTGGGTGAATCCTGGAACTTTAACTTGCATCATGCGTCATATTCACATTTTGCCCAATCCAGGCATTAATTTGCCTGCTTTCTATGTAAATTAGCCTTTTTATTGATGCTGCTTTATTATAAGTAAATTATGCCTTTGCATAAATAATTCTGCACTTTTACTGCTCACAAAATTGGCTGTAAATGCTAATTTATTTGAAAAATGATGTTTGCGTAAATTTTTTTGTACAAATGGCATCAGTTAATCATCACATGATGATTAAATGAAAGAAGAGCATCAAGACTGGGAACATATTTATTTTGCTCTTAGCGCTGTGTGTTTCTAACTGTTTGTGTACAAGTGATCAAGTCAAGAGTGTGTGTGTGTGTGTGTGTGTGTGTGTGTGTGTGAAGGCAGAAATGTGTTTCAGCAGCGTCATGTGTGTCACATGTGAGATGAAGATACTGCAGTCCGAACCGAACCAAAACAAACAAACAAACAAAAGAGTCTGCGATTACTCAGAGAACGGAGGGAACATGCCGAGGTCGGCAAAGTCTTCGATGTTGTAATTGGTTGTTCCTTGGGTGGGATCCCCCGGCATGGGCAGCATATCCTGTGGGACAGAAACAGTGCAGCGTGAGATCAGACGTTCAGTAGGGTAAGTGAATGTCACTATAAAGGCCGATTCACATCAAGAGATGCTACAGAAGTGAATCTGCATGACTAAGAAAAGAATCAACAAAACAATTCAAACATCTGTGGGAAAAATATTTCTTGCTCAAATGGGACGCGTCACACAAGGTTTGACATCAATGGTGAATTGTCATTGGTTTTTCTCACAGCTCATCAATGCTGCAATTTAGGAGCTATAACTGAAGAGACGATTTTCACCAAAAGAGCATTTAAATTTCTGTCTCCAACACAAAACATTATTTTTAACTAAAACTTAAAATAAAGCTGAAATTAAATTACATTTAACATTTATGCACAGATTTTATCCAAAGTGACTTACATTTAATAAATTCTAGTGAGAATATAAACTGAAAATTAATATAAAGTATAAATATTAGTATATATTAAATTTTAAATGAATAAAAATTATGAAATATTAGAAAACAAATGAAAATAAGAAATATTGCATTGGCAACTAACTGAAATAAAATGTATGTTTAAGTTGAAGGACTAAAATGACTCAAACTGAAAAATCTAAGTAGAAATATAAAATAAATAAACAATAAAAATAAGAACAACACATAGCAAAATGACTAAACGCTTCAAAATACTAACACTAAAATAAAACGGCAAAAATAAAAGTAATAGCCAAATCATAATATGAATCAACTCTATTATAGTATAAATCTGTGTATTGTGAAGAGTTATAATAGCTCTTTAATAATAACTACTATTTAATAAAAAATAATATAATAATAAAATATAAACCAGAGAATGAATAAATACATCAATAAATGAATTAAAGGGATACTCCACCCCAAAATGAAACTTTTGTCATTAATCACTTACCCCCATGTCGTTCCAAACCCGTAAAAGCTCCGTTCATCTTCGGAACACAATTTCAGATATTTTGGATGAAAACCGGGAGGCCTGTGACTGTCCCATAGACTGCCAAATAAATAGCCACAAGGATGCGCTGTTTTCTTTCAAATCAAAGCTAAATACATGTAGAAACAACGCATCCTTGTGGCGTGGATGACACAGAAGAGCATACACAGCATACGGTGATATGGAGAGACATAGAGGAGACTGTTGACAAAGGAATTGTTTAATAATGTCATTATTTTTGTTTTCTTCACTTACAAAAGTGTTCCCAGCACTTCATATAACCCAGATTGCACGTCTGATGGCAGATGGAGTATTCTGATGACAACTTTCATACCTTTCCTGGACCTTGACGCTGTTATTTATTTGTCAGTCTATGGGACAGTCACAGGCCTCCAGGTTTTCATCCAAAATACCTTAAATTGTTTTCTGAAGACGAACGGAGCTTTTACGGGTTTGGAACGACATGGGGGTAAGTGATCAATGACAAAATTTTCATTTTGGTGTGGAGTATCCCTTTAAAATAAATGAAAGTAAAATTAAGTATATAACAGTCTGGATCCTCAGTTCTTATTCTTTAGTTTGGTTTGTTAGACCGTCAAGTGTTCAATTTTTCATGAACAGACGTCTCCAATGTACTGCACACAGGTGGATATTGATGTGTATGAGTTCACCTGGAAGACCTCGGTCTGGCTGGACTGAGGATGAGGATGCGGGTCTCCTCCCTGCTGGCTGTGGTGTTGACTCTGCCACTGAGACCAGACCTCAGACGGCCGGCCCTGGAACTGCCCTCCGCTCTGACTGCCTTCACCCGACACGTCTGGAGAAAACAACACAGACACATTCACAACGGCTCCCAACTGTCCCTTCTTCAGCTTAAAGATGAGACTCTTTATGGTGTTTTGGCTCTTTCTGCAATTGCAGTGAACTGCTGCTGTATGGAAAAGAGCTGCGAAGCGTCATCATTGTTAACTAAAACTATTCAAAGTCATTTGTTGATTGAAAGCTGAAATAAAATAAAATCTAAATATTACGTGAAAACTTAAAATGAAAATTAGAAACTGAATAAAATGAAAATAAATGTTATTAAATACTAAAAATTTACTTATTTCATTTTTATTATTAACTATTAAAAATCATTTGTTAATTGAAATAAAGCTGAAATAAAATAAAATAAACATATATTAGATGAAAAATATGGAATAAAACAAAACATTATAAATAGAATAAAATAAAATAAAATAAAAGTAAAAAGCTGAAATAAAAGTAAGTGTTATAACTTAACTAGAACTATTGGAAATCAATAATAGATGAAAACATTACTGAAAATCATTAACTCAGAAAAAAAAATATTTAAAAATCATTTGTTGATTGAAATAATATAAAGATCTTGAATGAAATAACTGAAAAAAAAAAAAAATAATAACTGAAAAAAAAAATGCTAACTAAAAATATACAAAATAATTTGTTGATTGAAATAAAACTGAAATCTAAATATCAAAATAAAAACTTAAACTATGAATAGAAAATATAAAATTAAAATTAAATACAAAATTAAAACTAGAAAAACAAAGCTAAATAGAAATGTTAAAAAAACAAACTTACAAATGTACATAAAATTACTAAAACTAAAAGTAAAATAAAAAATATAAAAATAAAAGCTAATTCAAAATATAGAAAAATAATAGAACAGTAATATAAATACTACTACTACTAGCAGTAGTAATAGTAATAGAAATAATACTAATATAACTGCAAAAAAAATCCTTTTGTGTTCTACAGAAAAAAGAAAAAAGAAAAGAAAAAAGAAACCAAGGTGAATAAATGATGGCAGAATATTGTGATATGGATCCCTCAGCGCTCCTCAACAAAAATGTTTATACTTTACGTTATCAACTTCCACATTAACTCCAACACGTCTACTTTTGCAGCATCTCAATCGAGCGTGCTTGTAAAACACTTGAAGCGTACAACCTCCATTTCGCTCAATTTGCCGAACAGGGGGAGAGACATTTACTAGAGGCTGACAGAATCATTTAAACGCATACATCTAGTGTGTCTTCACCCGCGGGGCCCGAGTCTTTGCTTAGGAAACGAGTGAGTGAAGCAGACTAATGCGCGGCGTGGGTGGCTGTTTTTCGCAGGATGGCACAGCAGTGCCCTCGGGCTGTTTCTCTTATTCTCCGTGCTGATGAGGCAGTGATGTAAGGTCAAACTTCTCATTTCCCGACTGTGTTAGCGCTTGCCGCACGGACGCCGAGAGCGGCACCTTCTCAAGCTCGGTTTCTGTCTGTCTTTCCCTCAAGGTTCGGCCGTTTGACGCACCTCATAAATCTCTCTATCAATTTTTCTATTCGTCTTTGGTTGTGTTTCTCTCCCCAAGTCATCTTTCTCCATCCCCATCAATCTGAAATCAGCGTGCTTCATGTTCTCCCCCGGTCTCTGTTGCGCTTATGTAGCGCTTATTCTCCGGTCGCTCCATCAAACGTGATTCTCAAAGATGTAACGGTACAAAAAGCCGGCGTTCAAAGAAAGAGCCGTTATTCCCAACGCTCTTCAATCATTTTTAAGACTGAATGCATGTTCTCTTGCTTTCATAACGATAAATGCAGCTGAATTCGTACAGGATTTCACATATAAAGACTGCAATTAAGGCACAATGTAACATTATCTCAGTATGAAACGTATGAATAAAGGCAGTAAGATTATTGTTTATGCATTGCATTAGCTGTGAAAAGTAAGACTACATTGTACAAACTATGAAGCAGAAATCCAAAGTGTTTAACAGGAGCTGGTTTATCACTAAATAAAAGACTATTTATTTTATGTGTATAAAGTAGGGCTGGACAATATATCGAACGATATGACCATGCGCATCTCGTCAGTAAAGCCGGTTACATGATTAGCGGTAAATCCCCATCACCTGCTTTCAAATGGAGCTGCAGTTAATACACAGAGCCGTAGTTCACTGAGAAGCTACGCTATATCGAGTTCATTATTGAAGATGAATCATCTTTGATAATGAACTCGATATAGCGTAGCTTGTCAGTGAACTACGGCTCTATGTATTAACTGCAGCTCCATTTGAAAGCAGGTGATGGGGATTTACCGCTAATCATGTAACCGGCTTTACTGACGAGATGCGCATGATCATATCGTTCGATATATTGTCCAGCCCTAGTATAAAGTCGCAAGGTGATTCTCTTATTCTTAGTCTGTCAATACACTGATCATGTCTTGGAATAAAGATCACAGCCAATAACTAGCAGTCAATTAACGTCAAACATATACAAATAAAAAGAAATGAGATTTTCTGAAATTGGCACTGGTTTTGTAATGACACCTAATAAATCTGCCCAGAGATCATGATATAAAAACATTTAAATTAATGACATTTCTGATCTTCAAACAGCTGCTCTGTCACTTCTCATTTCCATCAGAACTGAATATGAAATATGAAAATATGTTTTATAAAGTTCTTTGAAAAGGGCAAAGTACAACTTTCCTCATTTTATCATAGAATTTATCATAGAGCGAAAGTTATTAAGTATGGATAGGAAATAAGCCCACTTATATATTCTGGCATATTTGACATTTAACACTATGTATCATGCTTTTCACAAACATATGAGGGCAGCACAACTGTTTTTAACTTCTGTAATAAACAGAAATGCTTCTGGAGCATTAAAATTAGCATTTTTAAAAAGATTTCTGTGACACTGAAGACTGAAGAAATGATGCTGAAAATTCAGCTTTGAAATAACAGGAAGAAATTACATCTTAAAATATATACAAATAGAAACCAGCTATATTAAATTGTAATAATAGTTCACAATATTACAGTTTTTACTGTATTTTTGATCAAATAAATGAAGCCTTAGACTTGAAGTACTTTTATTTGCAACTTTCTACGTCTTTTTTTTAAAACAGCTAAGCAGTTTTTGTTTCTCATTGGTTACAATTGTGATCAAGAATAAAGCACATATATTACACTAACTAAAAATTAACACATGCTCAGTTTGCTGAAGACTGGGATTAAATGGATTCATTCCAAATATAGAAAAAGACATTGTGTCTTCCTGCAGTCTCAGAGTCCTTCTAAATGCCGTCCACGTGAGGAGGCGAAGATAAATGTTCCATTTTCTTTAATGACAGCATATTAAAAAATAATTATCTGGACATGGCTTCATTTTCAAGCGGCTGGCAGAAGCCTTCAGGGCTCGGAAAGCCATTCGGAGCCTGCTACACTTGAAATGGAAGTGGGTTTTTAATGTCACCTGTTTAACATAAATGACTTATTAAATGGACACACTAATCACAGGTTCAAGGTAGAGAGTCTCCCTCGAGGGACACAACAATGGGAAAAAATGTCATCCTGTGAAAGTCTCGATACGCACGCCCTGCTTCAAATTAAATTTGGTTCGTAGACCTGAATGTGATGGAGAAATCTGAGGCGGCTTTGAACGGATGTAATGCAATAACAACGATTCTACAGTTTCTCGCTTTAAGCTGTTCAGCATGCTCTGTCTTCGGTCGAGTAAAAGTGAAAAGTTGCACAGTTGTGTTTGTGGATTTGTGCTCTTCGTGTCACGCTGGACAAATTCCTCACATTAAAGTGTCAGGATAAAGAAACCAGATCTCTCTAGCATGAGTTTAAAAGGTGCAACACATGACAGATTAATTAAACCCACTGCAGGCAGTTTAAAGTCCTGGCAATAGAAAAGCACGTCAAGAGCAAGAGATCGACTGATGTAACATCAACGTGATCTTCTCTAGGATGGGACAGGAGTGGATGATGACTTAAATCATGGTACGAGGAATTTTATATTATGATAAAAGTGAATGCATAATAATAATAATAATAATTAATAATCATGCAATATTTAATATATGTAGTATATAGTATATATCTATATATTCTGTAATATAAGAACTAATTTATGATCTAATATTATATATAATAATTATCATATTACTTTTATCAATAATGATAAAAGTATATTTATATTTAAAAATAATATTTAATAAATAAACATGCAATATTTAATTTATTATATTATAAAAAATATATGAATAATGCCATAATATATATATATATATGTATATATGTATATATGCATACACACACACACACACACACACTCTGTTAAATATATTACCTAACATTATTTATTATAATTATTTTATTATACAATGATCAAAATATATAATTTATAATACTATAAAATATATTTTACTTCATGTGTAAGAGAACCCTATACCGTAGTAGTAAAACACTGTAATGCATGGCCTCACACGGCCTATTGTTGTATTTGCTTTGTATAATTTTTTGAGTGACAGCATCTTTCATGGTTACATTTAGATAATAACTTCATTAAAAAGTAATTTTCCAAACTCATTGAATGAGTTATGCGGATTATTTAACACTTACATGATTAATAGTCACTGTTGTGTTGAGAAGTAATTTTGAAGAGTTTGCAAAACTGTGAACACAAACATCTAATTGCTGTTGGTCCATTTGTGATCAGTCAAACCACAGAAATCAGTTTTTCATTCGGTCTATAATAGAGATTAAGTGGCCAAACCAAAGAAACAGAACAACAAAGCCGTTTGTCTCACTATGGACGCCATACAGTCCTCACACTGTCTGCTGTTAATGTTGAAGACATTGTCTGTTACTGACTGTGTTTTATATGGAAATCTATAAATCACTGTACATGTAAAACACAGTTTAGGTTTTCCAGAGGTGCTGTAATGTGGCCTCCATATGAAGGTCTGTTAATCTCAGGCTGGATTTTCTGTCAATCATCTTCTGAGATCATTCAAACGTTTCAGGTACAAACAGAGCTGCAGGAGTCTAAGGCTGTCACGATAGTTTAATTTCACTAGCTGATATCAATTCAAAATTTCTCATTTAATTTAGTGTTACTTGCTGTAATTTTCTTTTTTTTTAGTAAATAACCACATTTGATGTTAATGCACAGCTACACATGCATTATCATTAATAATATATATAAATCTAAATTATAATATGTGTCAAAATGACACTTCCCATTTTGGTGTCTGCATGAAACTAAATTTACAAAAGTGATTTTATATACATAAAAACCATATTAAAGTGTCTACTTTAAAGTTTCAAGTAACTTGTGTGGAAAAAAAGTCAAAATATGAGTGAAATAATGTCCCATTGTCATCTATCTATTATAATACAGAAAACATGCTCACATATTCCCATTACTATTATTATATTACTATTATTAATTATTAAATACATAAATATAAATAAATAATAAATACATTAAAAAAATTGTTAGAAAATGTTTATAAAATTGTAATTACTATATACAATAAATGTTCCAGAAGAAGTCAAAGTAGTACAAAAACTGTTGACATCCCTACCTTTGGAAGTTATTTTGATATCTACCTGATCACATTATGGTTAGTAAATGATTGAATATATGAGGCAACGTTAGTGCAGTAAACAAATATGCACAAAAATGATGCAATTTAAAGCATGTTTACACCAAGAACACTAAGTATAACTATATTAGTGTCCACATCAACGAACAATAACGTTCTGTTTATTAAGAGCATGTTTGCAGCTTTAAATGCTCTAGCTCTCTAAAGCAGAGTGGATTCTGATTGGCTCTCAATGTTTTTAGCATTCATCAGCTGGAAAAAATAGTTCTGAAAGTAATTCCAACGTCAACATTCTTCTGTGCCGTTATTATTGCAGTAGTGTTGTTTTTTACATTTAGAACGTTTTTTAAAACTATACCTTTATTTTTATCATTATAGTTATTGTCCTTGGTGTGAATGGGCCTTTACTGCCATAAATAAGCAGATCTTACCGAAAGCATTGCTGCGATTGGCCAGGTTGGAGTAGGCGTTTCCAGAGGGCGAGGAGGTGGCGGGGCTGGACAGAGGGCTGTAAGAGGACGGGTCGGCCTGGTAGCTGTGGCTGGAGCCGATGCCGAACGGTGAGGACTGGGCCTTATTGGACTGAGCGGGAATCTGCTGCTGTGGTGGAACGACAGGAGTCATGATGATATTAATATGCAGCTGATTAAAGACACACACACACGCATATCACGAACGCCACACGCGAGGTTCTTCATGATCCCGCTAACTCTTTCTAATGGCAGGACATTAAGCATGACCTGATACCCTAAAAGACAGTATAAAAGTTTCCCAGTTCATTCCCTCCCTTATATGTGACCCTGGACCACAAAAGCAGTCTTAAGTCGCTGGGGTATATTTGTAGCAATAGGCAAAAATACATTGTATGGGTCAAAATTATAGATTTTTATTTTATCCCAAAAAACATTAGGATATTAAGTAAAGATCATGTTTCATGAAGATATTTTGTAAATTTCCTACCGTAAATATATCAAAACTTAATTTTTGAATAGTAATATGCATTGCTAAGAATTAATGTAGACAATTTTAAAGGCGATTTTCTCATTATTTCGATTTTTATTTATTTATTTTTTTCACCTTCAGATTTCAGATTTTCAAATAGTTGTATCTCTGCCAAATATTGTCATATCCTAACAAATCATACATCAATGGAAAGCTTATTATTCAGCTTTCAGATAATATATATGTATCTCAATTTTGAAAAATTGTGGTCCAGGGTCACATATTAGTTCATATTACTTTAGTTGGACGTGTTGCACTCACAATTTGTGTAGTTTTCATCTATACAGCTATCCAGTTTTCAAACATTTTTTTGTATATGCAATAAAATAATGCATTATTTTTTTGTCGTTTTTTTTTTATTTTTTATAATAATTTATAAAAATCATGATTTTCAATAATTTTTATCAGAAAATAAATAATTATTATTTATTATTAAATACATATTTTCCTGACACAAACAAAAATATGTTGCAGAATATATTAATATTTATATTTTTATATCAATATTGTAAATACGTATAAATGTAATGTTTCCTTTACAATTATTTTTATAGACATTATCCTTGATTTTTATTTGTGACACACACACACATACATACATAAAAGCAAGAAAAATATGTTGCAGAATATATTAATATTTATATTTTTATATCAATATTGTATATACTGGCTGTGTTAGGTAAAAAATGTTAGCCTGAATGCACTGTAAGTTGCTTTGGATAAAAGCATCTGCTAAATGCATAAATGGAAATGGAATATACGTATAAATGTAATGTTTCCTTTACAATTATTTTTATAGACATTTTTAAGGCATATTATATATATATATATATATATATATATATATATATATATATATATATATATATATAAATAAATAAAATCAAGAAAATTTATTTAGGTTATTATACATAATTTACACCTTAACCAAAGAATGTGTAGGCTGCCGCCTTAACTTATTTTGCTATGCATGTATAGATTTTTTTTTATGCAAGTATGAACTAATTACTGAGCCCTGAAAGATCTTTTTTAGCCGTTGCTCCAAATTCAAATGTAGATCTGGATCCAGTTTTCTCATCAGGCTGCTAAAGAGGAATGTTCCATTACTTTAATTATGTTAATGAAGACTAGAGCGCCAGCGGGCAGTGCAGTCACACACACCCAGTGCCGGGATGGGTCTCACCTGGCTGGAGAAGGGGGGTCGGCTTCCTGTCCAGGACACCTGGCTGGCATTGATCTGCCGGGAGATCTGGGTCAGGTTCTGTCCAGCTGAACCAGCTGTGGACTGGATGTCATTGACTCCAGGGACGTGGATCACAGATGAGCTGAAACACACACACACCACATTATGTGACTACATTAAACCAACCCATTCTCTGTGGAACGTATGAAGGCCTTTCACACCATGTACAATATTTGATTACAGACTCCTTTATACCATTTTAGTATCATTGATATATTATTATATTTTGTTAATATTCTGAATTACATTTTATTTATACATTTTCTTTTATTATACATTTTAATTTCAATGTTAGGTAAAGTTGTTTTCTGTCATTTTTATTTATTTACATTTCGTTTTTACTAAGTCTATACAGTTCTTATACATTTTTTAACTGTTAGTTTTATATATTTTAGTACTTCAAACTGTGAAAATGGGAAATAAAATATATATAAAAAACGTATTTTATTTCAGATACTAAGTTATTTTTTATATTTTATTTCAGTTCAGGTTAATTTTATTTAAATGAAAATGTTTTATGGTGTTTGTTTTAGTTAACAATAATAACAATAATAAGTTTTTGATGCCTTGTAAGAAAAGTTTTTTTTTTATTTTTATTTTTTATGATCTTTAAAGTGACACTCCTTGCATCTTAACCAAACATTTTAGGCACAAAATCATGACAGGTCTCCACATTTTGGTGACAGGTGGTGTTTTGAAGACTGTCTAAATTATGATGCGATTGACAGGAAAAATAAACTCGGTCAAAATTTTTCTGTCAAATTTCTTCTCCAAAAGCAAATAGCTTAAATAGTTTAATGCGATAATGCCACAAATAGTTTAATGGCCAGGAAGAAATATTTGTGACTAATAAATGTTCTCAATTCACCCACCATGACTCCAAAGACGTATTTGGTAGACAGCCATAATTAAAATTATTCTGTGATATATTCCAATATCATTACTTTTTCATTTCATAAAAATAACCACCACCACATTCATCTCAAAAGTATATTAAGCATATTATTAAGTTTAAGATTCTTTGATGAATTGAAGGTTCAAAAGAACGGCATTTATTTGAAATAGAATCTTATGTAACATTAGAAAAGTCTTAACTGTCACTTTTGATCAATTCAATGCATTTCTTGCTGAATAAAAATATTAAAACACCTGAACCCTAACTTTTGAACAATATTGTATCACTTAGTTTATTGTGATTTTGCATGTGAAAACTGCTGCTGGTGCTACTGGAGTTGTATTCTGCATTACAGCAATCAAATGACCAGATTGTGTTTCTACTTTGATGTGAAATGTGTTCATCCACACCTGAAGCTCTTGCCAGAGTGGCCGGGTTGAAACGGGCTGCCTTGAGAGTATAACTGCTGGCCGCCAGCAGTGGAGGACGGCACCATCATCTTCTTATCAGCTAAACGCAAACAGAACAAACACAGATCCATATCGAGCTCACACTCTATGACTACATTTAAGAGAGGAGACACAGCCACACATCACATTACAGCAACATCTTTACCAGCCGCAGCAAAAAGAAAAGAGGACCAGAGTCAAACCTCAGAGGAAAGACATGTAAACTTATTAGAATTAACCAGCTTTGACCAGCTAATGACCCTAAATAACCAGCTCTGACCAGCTAGAAATCTGGATTTTACATGTTTAAACTGGAATTTCCAACTCAATTTCTTTGTAAGTTCTCTAAATGTACCAATCATAGATTGTATACACTTAATATCAAGCATTTAAATAGCATACAAACTCGAGCTGGCAGACATGCGCAGGCTTTGTAATACATTAACTGAAATTACAGTAAATTGCATGTTTAGATTGAAATCAGTGTGATGCAGTGCTAGTTAGATATAATATGTGTAAGAACATACATCCTGAGATCCCTGAGTACATGTCGCTGAAGCGCGGGTCTCTCTCCTGCGAGAACAGTGAATCGGTTTTGTCGATGGTCTTGCCTGCCTCGTGAACCCCAGCTGGGACGCTGGCAACCGGCACCTGTGGACATCGATATGAGAGGGTCTTCTTGACAATTTAACTAAGGAAAACTGAATGCTAATAAAAGGCAAAATGAGAAATGAAATGAACACAAACCTAATTTTACTGAAAGTATAAAACAGCACCTTTACGCAAAGAAAATATATTTCCTTACATATTAACAATCAGTATCTCATATTTATTGTGTATTGAAAATATATAGAGTAATATATTGTGTTTATACATTACAATATATTAATATATTGACTCTGTTGAATAATACATATGGAACTGCTTTTCTCATACTGAAAATGTGTGACAATATATTTACTTATTTACTTACTGTAATGCATGTAATTTAAAATTCAATTATACACTTCATAATAAATAGAGTTACATGTAATAAAATATGGTACTGTGAGTATAATATATAAATTATATATATATACACATATATACACACACACAACAGTTCTTTCTGGTCCTCGAATCTGATTGGTTGAGAGGAGTGCAATATTCTAGTGATAACAGAACTCCAACCGTTTCAAACGCTTGCAGTTATTTCTTATGGTGCGTTCACACCAGACGTGAATGAAGCGTTAAGCGTGAGTGATTTACATGTTAAGTCAATGCAAAGACATGAATAGACATCCTGCGGCACGATTCATGCGAATGAGGCGGTGCAAAAGACACTATTCACGCGATAGACGTGGCGCAAATTGAGCGTTTTGGGCGTTTCGAGTTGAAAAATCTGAACTTTGGCAAATTTTAGCGCCGCGTTAACCAATCAGGAGCTTGATCTAGTAGTGACATGATTACGATGTGGTGAGCGGAGGGAAAATCCAAAAGAACAATGGAGGACAAAGTCATCGTCGCTGTATGTGGATACACGGAGCTGTATGATACTTCTTCATACTTTTACAGAAACAGGAATAAAAAGGATCTTGCTTGGAAGAAATAGATTAATTGAATAAAGACCAAAAACATGTGAGATTTACCCAAAATGAATTATATTTTATGTTTAACCACTAAAGAGACATCAGAGCCAGCGGCAAATGTCAGAAGGACTAGCCGAGTTGAGAGTGCTCTAGGTGGATACATGAGCAATGAGCCTCTGCTGATCGCATGGAGCTGATCGTCTCCGAAATCGGCAAAACACATTTTTAAATAGGTGCTGTCTTTAAAAATAAACTGCAGATTTGAGTTTAAAACAACTACATTCTCGCCTGAAATACTTTTAAAACTACATTTCATAACACGATAACAGTAATATTTTGAAAATTATCCGAATAAATGGTGGTTGAAATCACAATGCTGCGTGAACTCAACTGGCAGAAGCCCCTCCCATGATGCGAATTCGCGTCTGTTGTGAAGTTAATTTCATGCACGAATGAAGCGAATAAACTCAAAATGTTCAAGCGTCCAACTACGCGTGAATAGCGCGATTTATTTGCGCAAGTCACGTCTGGTGTGAACTCACTGTTACAGCGAGTGTCATGGCGGACGCCCAAATTTTATAATTTTATAAATAATACTGTTTTTGTGTAATGGAATGTAGTTTTGAAAGTTTTCTAGGTGAGAATGTACTTGTTTAGACTTCAAATGTGTGGTTTGTTAATAAAGATAACGTCTATTTAAAAATTTGCTTCGACATTTTGGGAGATGTGAGTTCCAGGGCGTCAGCGTTTATGAACCCACCAAGAGCAGCCTCACCTCTGCCAGATCTTTTGGAATTTGCTGCTGGCACTGATGTCTCTATAGTGCTTAAACATGAGATATAATTCGTTTTGGGTAAATCTCACGGGCAGTCTTTGGTCTCATTAATCTATCATTTGTTTCAGAGAAAATAGATCTGACTGAGGGCAAGATCTCATCACGTTATATCACGTTATGTAACTTCAATGCTGTATATCAGAGTGCTGCCTTTGTACTTTTGACTGAATTGCCTAGCAACTTTTATGATTGCTGTTGTTGTTGTTTATTAACAAATGAAAGGAGAGTATGATAAAGATATCGTTTTCCTCAGAGAACATTCAAACTAATGTTTTAGCAGTTTAACAGTCAAACTGAGATTTGAATCTGTGGCAGAAGGAAGTAGCTGCGCACAAAAGAGGGTTTTTAAAGACACTCTGTTTATGTTTCTTATACATTTACAAACTTGTGCTGGCGAACTGTTGCATAAACGCATAGTCATATCACATGGCTACTCGTGTGATATTGCTCATTTATATATATATATACATATATATATATATATATATATATATATATATATATATATATATATATATATATTATATATATATATATACACATATATACATATATACATACATACAAATATAATATAGAAAATATACAATTTTCCTCATAATTGTGTACATATATTGCACGTTATATAATCCAAAATATTTGTTTCCAGTAAACACTTTTTTTTCTTATATACCATCACACACATTTTCATATGAAATGTGTAACTATGCAAACAATATAGGGAAATAAATGTTTATTAACACTGTTCAGCTTCAAGTAAACCCAAGCATTAATTTATGAAAGAGCAATTAATGAACTGAGTTCTTCAATAAAGCTATTACATGTAAAACTACCTAAATTCTACCTATTTCAACATAAAAATGTAAGTTCAGTTGCTGCCTTAAAGTTTTAAGTATAATCCACTTACAAGTCATTTCAACTTAAATTACATTAAACTGATTCAAAAAATCAAGTTAAATTTCATAAAACATAAAAAATAAAGGTACAAAAAACATAAGTTGCCATGACTTACTGATCATATTATTCTGAACAGTGTACATGTAAAAGTATAGTGCATTTTTTGTCTTTATTTCTTATATTATTAATATACAAGTTTTGCATACATGTATGTGTTATTTAATATGACCGCATTCCCATATATTTCTGTTTTGTAAGGGCAAACGCAGGAATCAGTAATGATGGTCTCTTTCTAACACTTTTTAAATTGCAGACAGGTGTTAAAAACTCACAGAATGTAAATGTTGATGGGTGCTACCCAGCATCCCATGTGTGAGATGTTATCTGTTTTCAACAAATAATCCTCTCTGCTTTCTTAAGACCGACTCAAATGACCTCTTTTACAGAAACAACATATGATATAACATAACGACATTAACACTTGTGACTAAAAGCAAATGTGTGTTAAGTTGTGAAAGTTTTTAAGAAAGACGGAGGGCATGTTCCCTATGTGTGACTTCACCTCATAACTATGGCCTATTTTTATTGCACAAATCCACGGAGAGGGAGTTAACGGTCCACGGCTAAAATGACCACAATTATGCAGATTCTCTATCGCATTTATCAGTCATTATCCACAGTAACAGACAATGCAGTTCCAGCATGCATTTCATCCAAACAAATGTCATAAAGCATTAAGTGCACACAAGTGACCTCACATTTTGCACTGGAATCGATTCTGGAACAATTTTTTCCATTTGTTTCATCCATTAGGATTTTAAAAAATGGAGAGTTTTGAAACATGAATGAAATCAGTGGTTTTGAGATAAATTAACACATTACAAAAACGTAAAGTTGGCATGAAAGACAGAGAACCTTATTTTATCTGTTGTTTGTTGATTGTATTGTAAGAAGTGAATACTGCATACTGGAATTGAGGCAAAATTTTGCGAACTGAAATGCAACTGACTTGCAAAGTCATCAAGATAACATAATAAGAAAAATATAAAAAAATTAATGACTTTTTTTGTAAAAAAAAAAAAAAAAAAAAAAAAAAAATTGAATAAATAAATGTATGGACGAATTGTTGCATGCATAAAAAATCCATTAAAAATAAATGTTTAAGTTTGATAGCATGCTGATTTTAGATTATTTTAAGAGACAATGAATTACACATGCAATGAAGAATTGCAAATTACATAATTAAATGAGACACGACAGAGTAAACTATATAATTTTGTAATATAGCTATTTACTTTTTCACTTATTAGTATAGAAATAATGTTGTATTTTACTAGTTGTCTAATATGCTGTTTAATATTCATGCACACAACAGGTTGATTGGTTTTTAATGCCACACCAGCTTCTTTGTCTATTTTCATGATAAAAACCATACTTTGATTATTAAAATTTAATGTATTAAAAAGAAATTAAATAAAATATTTAATACTATTTTCCCCCTTAAAATGCATGAATTTGAACGAACCTTTTCAAGGGCGTTAATGGTGTAAAACAACTTTGATACACAAAACAGAAAAGATAAGAAAAAAAAAAAATAATAATAATAATAATAATAATTTAATTTGATGTTATCTCTCAATATTATCAACTGTTTCTCCTAAACAGCAATGAGATTAAACAGAACAAATAGAGACTTTTTCTGAACAGAACCACCTGAGAAGTTAAATTCATTAAAAGGTTTATAAATAAAAAAATTATAAAATAAAACAACTTAAAAAATAAAAACATAACAATACAATTAAATTAAATAAATGAAAATTTTAAAAAATAATAATTTATATGCTGGAATAGGCATCCCTGCAACCTTACACAGGACAAATGTTTGGGAGAATGAATGGGATACAGTTAAACAAATCATATATTTTATCTTTTTAGCACACTTTTTTGCTTTGATTGTTTTTATTATTATTATTATTATTTATTTAAAAACTAAAAAAAATCTGGTCTTAAGTTTTTGTAGATTTAGAGAAACATCACAGATCTCAATATGAAATCAAATGCTTCTCATCAAATAAAGACCTAATAATCTGAGCTGCTATTCACATTCATTTCATTACTCTATTTAGTACGGAGTATATTGTATATATAGTATGACAACAATCATCTAAGACAAAGCTGATGAAACACACCAGGTTAACTCCTGTAAGTTTCCTGAGCTATTAAACAGCACTTCTGGAGAATAAAATGTTCATCTGGGAGCTTCATTGGCTGATTTTCAATTTGAAGTATAAATCTTAAACAGCTTCAGCTGTGACACTGATTTAAGAGGGACTTGCATATAAAACGAAGGAGGATAAATTATGGGTACTACACAAGCTAAAAAGAGTAATGCACCTGTAAGGGCTGGGAGACTAAATGACGGACTAAGAGAAAAGAGTTTGCACCTGTGACAGGTCATAAGCAGTCAGTCCATCTCTCTGGTGAACCTCCAGCTCGGCCTGCTGTTGCTGCTGAAGCTGCCTGCAGTAAAATACATAGAACACACAACTTTAACATCAACACCTGCTGTTTATCATGCTTCCCAATGAGTAAAAGCGTCATTAACTGCTCATGTAGCTTATGCACATATACCAGTCAGATAAACGACCCCAAATGAATATTCGGTTTCAGTGAAAACAGATCAATCATATATGTAACACTCCAATCCATATTCTTTATACATTGCCTAAGTTCATCAAAGCCAAAAATCAGCCTCGGTGAAATAGTGTGGTAAATTACATGACATTATGATAAATTTAGCACACACATTTTTACTACAGCAGAACACTACTGTAAAACCTTTGTGTTGGCGGTCAGGAAATGTAATCACTAAATAAAACTCTATGTAAAATATTCTATGTTTACAATAAAATGGTCCATAGTAGAGTATTACATATACATAATCTACTATCTACATTGGCAGCACACTAACTGAAATCAATAAGTAAACATAGGCAGCAACTCTTTTTTATTTACTGTGACACACAGGAAACTGTGTGCGTGATTTCAATAACATCTGCTTTTAGCATGTAGCTGTGCTAATGACAAGACCGAAAAGCACAAAATAGATAAATAAAATAAAAATAATATTTATTTATATTTATTTATTTATTACCATTTAAAATATTTCTTTTTATAATTATTATTATCATTATTAATAATAATAAAAACAATAATGATAATAATAATAATAATAATAATAATAATAATAATACACACAAATACTGGAAAAAAAGAGTTTTAATGCAAAAAAAACAACAACAAAAACAATAATAATAATAATCAAAATAAAATAAATGAAAAAATAATTAAGAATATTTTATATAAAATGTACCAATTTTATTTTTGATATACATTTTTTTTTATTTTTGTTAATGATCATAATAATAATAAAAATGATATTAAAAACAATAATATTCCTGTAATATTAATATATAAATTATTTTTTATTATTAAAGCAATAATTATATTATTATATAATAGCAACAAGAATTTAAAAATAATGTAATAATAGTTTAAATTAATAATAATAATAATGCACACAAATACTGAGAAAATTGTTTTAATAACAATTACCTATGCTACGGATGAGATCATTAAGCACAAAATCAATAACAACAACAACATCTATTCCTATAATATTAATATATAAATTATTATTGTTATTATTGACATTACAGGATTGAAAATAATATTTACAATCAACATTTCTTACACTTCATCTGCCATCTTTGGTGGACTGAAAGACTGAAAGTGAGCATGTAAATGCATTCTGGTGTTGAGCTCTCCTCAATCATCAGTTTCACTATCAGAAAGATGTGCCATTGAGCTTCGAATATACCTGCAAATGAAATAAGGGCCTTATCTAAAGGAAAGCCTTTTATCTCAAAACGGGGGGGGAAAAAACCTATTAAATCAAGCGGTGGTAGGAAATTGCCCATGAAAACACACATGGATGCAGACATTAGCGGTCTGAAATGCGCGCGCATATCCTGGAATCACACTAGGCCACCTGGAGCAACAGAGGAATGAGATGGATCAAACCCAAAACACTGAACTGCACTTGAACTTCTCGAGAACAGAAAAGAACGGAGGGGAAAAACTGAAACAAAACTGCAAAAAGGTCAAAAACATCCAAGCATCCAAGTTTCCACAGGAACCCAAACTCTCCCTTGCCTCCCTCCGCAGTTAACTCGCTATGTCTCTAAACATGTAAAAACATTGCAGGAATGCCACAGCGCTTTCATCTCGGCATGGGAAATCATGTGGCGGTAACATGTCGCCGGTGATGTTTCTGAATGTGAAGGGTCTCGGATCATGTGAGTGTGAGAGCGAGACCCGGCCAAATCCCCGGAGCAGCTATAGGACGATTGGCGGTTGTCATGGTAACAAGGGAGGAGTGAACAGCACAAAACTGGACCATGCATGCTGAGAGAGACAGATATAAATGGAGACAAGCAGAGAGAAAGAGACAGAAAATAAGAGAGACAAGAGAACAACATGCACTGACTGATTATTTCCAGAAACTCCACATCTTTGCTGAAACAAACAGAGACCTGTTTTCATCTAGTCTGTGGGATGTCTGGGTTGACAAGCTGACTAGCTGCTAATTTTGCTGATTTAGGGTCATGGCCACCAAACACTTAGAAATGTCTTGGTAATATATTCTGAATTACAAAAATAATTCTGAATTACAAAAAGAATTCTGAATTCTAAAAGAATTGTAATTTTATTTTTTTTAAATAAAAATTAAAATAAAAAATACAAATAAAAATTAAAATAAAATATAAAATATATATGTTAAAATATTTATATTAAAATAAAAATTAAAATAAAAAATATCTCAATTAATTGTTAATTTCTATAAACAAGCAAAATTAGTTTTTTTTTTCTTTTAAAATATAAATGAAAAAAAATTGTATTGTTTTTTTCCCCACTGAAATGTATTTTTCCTACAAAGTTGCACCTCTAAATAGTATCGCTAAATAGGCTAAAATAGCTTGACATAAAAAAACTGAAATCTAAACTCATACTAGTTAATTAATCATTCTGAGCCATTGCGAACAGCCATGTTTTTCACCCATTAACATAAGTGGTGAAGCTGACCTACCATCATGCTTTCTGGATGGTTGAGGTCTCAATGGTTAAGCAAGTTAAACAGCTTAGTGTTAACACCAACACACTTATATGCACAATACAAAACACAGATGTTACATTGGTCTAGTCAGGAGTGTTTTATGCTATCACCTTCCCTTTATTTGCACTTCAACAGAACAAATTTTCAAAACAGTGCCAACTGGAGCTCCATCTCTGCTAAAAACTGCATCTGGATAAGTTTCTGCCTGGCCCTAGAAAGAATAAGTAACTTTGGCAAACAGCATTTGAGTTGTGAAGCTGGTTTTCCACACAAAACTGTATTTATGGTTTCATGTCATCCAAATCCATTCCAAGTGCATTCATATTTCTAGGCTGTACACTCCTTTTCTCAGCAGAAAGTACATCATTCTGCAATAAAATATCACTCATGTTACAGTATCAAATGCTCTCTCAAATAAAAAATGTGAATAAAAGTTCTTAAAGTGCAGCACCTCTGAATGGCATGCATTCATGCAGCGCTCGTCCAGCAGTTTTGACGGCAGTGTGATTTGTGTGTCTGTCTGGCGCCTGTAAGAAAATATCTAAACTTTTGTTTCAGAATTGCTAATGGTCTGTCTGTTTGCTCAGAGGATCTAAAAGCTGTACGTCCTTTATATAGATGTCTGTAGATGGATATCTAGGTTTTGTGGTGGTATAGCATTACGGTTAATGCTGGAAACACAAAGACTGGAGATTCAAACGCAGATGAACCCCAGTGATTCATCACTGTCCCCTTCAGCAACACGGCTTACAAGACAAGCACTGCTGGGCATTTTAAGGCCAAACAATAGAAATAAAAACAAATCTTAATATTTTTAGCCTGTTGTTGGGATGGACCCATAATTTCAACAATCAAACTCTGGAACCTAGTAATATATACTACATGCAATACCAACTTAACCAGTAAAAACTTTCTATCTATCTATCACAGACACATTCAATTGATCAAAACTAACATTAAAGACATTTAGAATGGCACAAAAGATTTTTCAAATAAATGTTATTTTGAACTTTCTATTCATCAAAAAAAACAGAAAATTTTCTTTATCAAAAAATCATCACAAAATAAGAAAGAATCACAAAAGATCACATAAAACTAAAATAATCAGAAATGTTTCTTGATCAGCAAATCAGCAGCATATTAGAATGATTTCTGAAGGATCATGTGACACTGAAGACTGGAGTAATGATGCTGAAAATACAGCTTTGCATCACAGGAATAAATTACATTTTAAAAGATATTAAAATAGAAAACAAATATTTCAAATAGTAATAATATTTAATTTTTTTCTGTTTTACTGTTTTTTTGATCAAATAAATGCAGCCTTGGTGAGACTTATTCAAAAATATTTAAAAATCCTACTGACCCCAAACTTTTGAACAGTAGTGTATATTTTTACTAAAACCTTTCGAAGCATGCAGGGTCTTACATGCTTGAATAATTATAATTAATGCAAGTAATGCAAATGAACTTCTGAATCAGTGTTTCACTGAAATGGACAGTTCTAATATAGTAATTTACAGAAATGAACTGAACTTCCAGACTATATTTGCATTTTTGCTGCTGATTTTATTCAGCGATAATCTTCCCTTTCACAGAAACTCTGACATCTCATGTGCAATTGCATTGAGACTGACATAATTTATGCCAAACATCATCAGTTCTCACTTCTGTTCAAATATATAGAATGAAGAAAGATTTGAGAGCTGCCGCACAAGGGATTCTCCATAAATAAACTAAATGAGACGTCAGAACTTGAATATAGAGCACATGAACTACTTTTATGGTGTTTTTGGAGCTTGACAGATGTGGTCATTATAAACAGCCATTGTGCATGAAGATTTACACAGCAGGACAACATAAGGGAAAGTAAATAATGCCTGAATTGTCATATTCTTAATCAATTCTTTTAAACACAGCACGTCAGTCTGTAACAGTGTATTTGGCTCTATTTGAGCTTATCTGGTTACCTACCACGCGGTCTGTCTGAGGGGTGAGGGGTGTTTATCGCTCTCTCCATGCCCTCGTTTTACCCGCAGCATCACTGTCTATTTTGCAGGCAGTTTGCCAGTCTCACCTTGGCTCTGCTGTGCATGAATATTCATCTCACCGGTGCCCGCTGCTGCTATTATTTACCCATAATCTCAAAGTCAATACGGAGAGAATGAAACATAGTGTCAGAAAGCTTTGTTTATTTCTGCCCATTTTCTGGATATCTTTCACGCTGGGATTTCTTGGCTTGCACACTGCCAAAACTCATTCCCTTAATCAGTATTTCTGTCTTTTTCTCCAGTAAAAATATCTAAACGTCCCTTCAACAAGAAGATTTTTCATTCAACAGATACTAAGAGTTGTTTTCAAATAATTTATCTTGAATAAAGATTGTTTTTCTTACCCTATTGGCAAATAGTTTTTTCTTGTTTCTCCCTCTGAATGTTTATGAAACAATATACAAAAAAAGAATTAAATAAAAATCAGCAAATGCATTTGCTATTTAAACAACGCGGCACAGGACGGCTAAAACCAGCAAAAACACTTGCGCCGCGCTTTGCACCACATGCATGATAGGGCCCATAGTGTTATTAATTTAACTAAAACATAAAAATATTAAAATAAAATAAAAGTTACCTTAAAATAAACATTAAAATAAAATAAAACATATACAAAAACTTTATTTCAGCTAGTTGCCAGGCAAAATTTCTAATTTCAGTTTAGTTTACCTTACCTAAAATAACTAAAACTGAAAAAAAAATTAATAAAAGAATTAATAAAAACTATTTAGATTCTTTGATGAATAGAAAGTACAAAAGAACAAAGTTTATTTCAAATAGAAAGCTTATGCAACCTTATAAGTGTCTATAAATTCAATTTTGATTGAGACTCTGACTCCCTCTGAACCTTCATCTCACTCTCATATAGCTTTCTAAAGATGATTTATATACCATTTAATCTCATATTTCACAATTTTGGGGCTTTTTTGTTTTATTTTTTGTGAAACTAGTAATTTTCACATCCAAATTTATTTTTATGGAAGCTCTGCCTTTCTAGCTTCCTCTGAGAAAACGACCCCAGGGCGACTCATTCCGGCATTCTTCCACGTGTCATGCGCTGGGGAGTCTGGGATAGATGATGCCAAGTGTGATGAATGTCTCCCATATATTCACACTCTCCCAAAAGTACAACACTCACACACAATCACTCAGGTGTTTACAGGCACACACACACCCTTTATTCCACCAAAGTCAGATATTGATAGACTCGGACAGGCCAAAAAATGCCTTGTATAAAAACAGGTGTGGTTTGTAGTACAGCGTAAAAGCTCAAGCTTAAAAAATGTAACATACTATTTTTAACCAACACATTATTTGGCTTTTTCCCCCACTTCATTAAAATAATTTAAATCAATCAAGCAATTTAGCATAGCTTTATATATGCAGCTATTATAATGATATAAATACACAAGTATATATAAAATTGCTCAAAAAGTTTCTTTGAAAGAAGTCCTGTATTCTTGCCAATGCAGGACTTATTTGACCAAAAAATACAATAAAACCAGTAATATTGTGAAAATATTAATACAATTTAAAATAGCTGTTCCCTAATTGAATATATTATAAATTGTAATTTTTTCCTGTGATCAAAGCTGAATTTTCAGCATCATTACTCCAATCCTCAGTGTCACATGATCCTTCAGAAATCATTCTAATATGCTGATTTGCTGCTCAAGAAACATTTCTGATTATTATCAATGTTAAAAACAGTTATGCTGCTCCATTTTTTGTGGAAACTGTGATTCTTTTTTTTTTTTCAGGATTAGTTTGAAGTTTAAATATTTTGTAACATCATAAATATCTTTATGGTTTCTTTGGACTAATTTATTGCATCCTTCCTGAATAAAAGTGTTATTTTGAGTATTACTTTTGAACAGTTCTTTATTTGCCATGTTACTGTAAATCGCAGGAATCACTGAGATTAATCCTCATGAATAAAAAAGACATTTCGAAATACTGTAGCAGCTCTATTCCCAGAGTTAATTTCAGCACCCTGATCTCACAAACATAACTTTTTATAATACACACATAGCTTTAAATCGTTGCAAAATCAGGTTCTCTTGTGGTCGACATAATTTTGTTTGAGTTCAGTAGCCTGGAAATATAGAGCAGTATATGAACACTTATTCCACACACATAACAAACATGCAGTAAACCTAACGAGAGCTCAAACATTACAATGTGCAAAGACTCCCATGTTTTTCATTGTGTGAAGAGAATTACTGGTGAGGAAATTATGTAATGATGAGAAAGTTTATTGACCGTGGAAGAGGGGAATGTCCTTTGTAACAGACCCGATTTCATTAGCATTCATTAGCAGTGTTGCGGAAGCTACTTCGAAACCGTTGTTCGAAACCAAGCTATAAACGTCCTAGAATTCAAAGAAGACAAACCCCATTTTATCTACCCTTTTAGTTACACACATGCTGAAAAATAACAGCTATAATAATAATAATAATAAACTAGCTTTAAACAGCCAAAACAGACCAACCTAACTATCCGGGCCAAGCTGGAAGAACAGCTAACTGTCTCAGTCGGTATAACTGTTCTATTTTAGAGCAGAAACTACAAAAAAGTCACTAACACTAAAACTACACTAAAGCTATCGTTTTATTTATGTAAGATTAGAAAATTAAATAGATCACCTTCAGTTGCTGGTCCCCATTGACTTGCATGGTGTTTTTTTTTCATAATATGGAAATCAATGGGGACCAGCAACTGAAGGTGAACTCTTCCTTTAACGTAAAAAACACCCTGAAATTTAGAAGTTTTCATGCTAAAACATGACTCGGCTAATCACTGGGATGCTATGCTATATGCTACACAACTACCATCACTGTTCAGATAAATAACATTAAATTCAATATCATTTTCACATATTTTTCCCCAAACTGATTCTGGATCAGAAAGGGACACCAACTTTTTTTTTCAAAGCCTAGCAAGCTGTCATTTAAATGCTACCTTTGCAGCTGCATCAAACAGAAGGTAACAAAACTACACTGCCTTCATTATGAAGCAGACAGAAATACAGTGTTTTGGCATGAAACTCTTGATGGCGCAATCCGATAGGTCTAACTCAATCTGACCTAATGACATCATTTTTACATGGCTCAGCTGATTGGTTCTCTCCTGTATCGGTAGCCAATGAACTCACTGCTCAGCATTCAAATATATGACTGGTGTTTGCTGTAGCAGTTGCAGCTTGCTTCAGAAACCCACCACCTTCCCCAGCTCCACCTGTATAGATCTGCTACGAGGTGATTCATGTATGCTATGGGGATATTTTATGTATGTTATATTTGCAAAAGTAATAATTCTTACATGCTCACAGCAGCATGTTGTGGATGTATTGGCAGTAGTAAGTCTGTACTGTTTATCAGTTATCAGCAGGGCTCTGAACCGGTTCAAGGAACGAAAACAAAGTTTTCGAAAAGGAAAACGAAACAGCAGAGAGTAGTTTTCTTAATTTTGCAAAACCTTTACACTTTTAATTATTTTGCAAAAGCTTGACAGCTTTGAATAATGTCTTGCTTCTGCATAACCAACCAGCGTTGGTATGACCATCGCACCGACGCCTTACGCGCACACACAACACAATTTTGCTATATTGAAGCCTGTACATTATCAAAATAAAATACAGTTAAAGAAACAAATAGTTACACTGCTCCGTTGTACAAAATTTGTTGCATTCAGCAACAAATTTTGCAAACCTCCCTTGACCATGTCTTTAGACAAGCCCACCCTAAAAAACAAAATAAATACACCCAAAGTTGCACCTGAGAGCAAAGTAAATACAGCCTGCTTTAAATGCACATCTACCAGTTCCAAGCACCTGTGTGGGCATAAATCAAGCCCTTTCTGCCAACACCAGCTGAACGGGCAAATATTTCAGAAGTGTTAAACAGAAGGAGAATAAATGCTATTGATTTCAGGCTTGAGGCCACAGAGGCCCAAACATCTCGAGGCTGGTCACATGGTTGTGGCTGCCTGGTGCTATAATTACACAAACTACCCAAAACCATCAGTCATCAGAAGAAAAGCAATTCTTTGCATACTACTATGAAAGTTTGCAATTAGTGATGCACTTTTTTTTTTAAACTGAAATTAAAAAGTTTTCATTTAGCATGAAAACCAAAACAACAGTTAATGTAATAATCAATAAAGTAATTACATTTATTTAATAATCAACCCTCAAATAAAAGTTGAGTTGTATATAAACATTAAAATTATATAATGATATAATTATATTTCTACTCCAATTTGTTGAAAAAGTGGATGCAATAAAAAATAGTTTTCAAACTTAGATTAAATAAAGATGACTAATGTTAAGTAAAAATTTATGGTTAAGAGGTTTTTTTTTCCTAGCTGAATAATGAGTTTATGCATGTTTATGTGATTTTGCTGAGGTAAATGCAACATTAATTGACATATTGTTTACAAGCTGTTTTACGGACGTCTTTTTAAAAACAAGAGATCGTTATTGTTAATCTAGCACTAGCACCACACATCTGATAGATCATCTGTTGGAGTTTATCCACGTTGTGCGCACCATATGTGCCACCAGAGAAATGCTAATTTCAAGTCAATGAATTCGGCCATCCAAAACTGTTTTGGCCGAAACCGAAAATTCATTTTGGTGCAACACCATTTGGCATTATATTAGCAGTCAGGATATGAGGCATTCCCAACAAAGTATAACAAGGCTATTCCAACAGCCTTCAAAAAGATGAAATGAGAAGGTTGGACATACTTGACATTTGTGTTGGTGCAGATGATGTACTCGATCTCGTCTGAATAAGGGTTCTGGAAGGTGAAACTGCTGGTTCTGATGAGCATCCATTCTCTGTTCTTCATCCGGAACCGATACATGACCGAGAGAACCTGCCCTTTCAGCTTGACCACCTAAACACCACAGAAGAACACAGGAGGACGGGGAACATCAGTTCACATCACAATGCATTAACATCTTAGAAATTCAAATATCACATTACGCAACTGCATATTACTTTGCGAAGAGCTTAAGACCTTTTAGATAACTAATGGTGCAAACATTGCCACTGTCACTTTTGGCTTGCTTAGTTGGGGACTTTTAATTTCTGGCAATAGTGTTGGCTTGATTGCACAGACATTATAGAGAGCTGAACTGGATGATGACATCAATGAATCAACAATGAACTGACTTTAACTGAAAAATTGACTGTTTGTTATTGTCCTCTTGCATTATTGACAAACTATTTCCCTGTTTGACACTAAAGCACAATCTGTACTGTATAAAGCGCTATATAAATAAAGGTGACCTGACTTAACTTGACAAAGATTACTGAGCCTATAACATGGACTTATTATTTAAGTAAGAACATAGAAATGGCTGGTGCAACCCTACGGGGGTCTTTATTTTAATGCTTGACATGAGTGAACAAATGACTGTAATCAGCGAAGGAATGAGCAAAATATGACCAATCAGTTCCTACAGCAAATACCAAACCTATTATCAAAGTCCCCCACCAGGATCTAAAATTAACGCTTGTCAAGTGCCAAATGTGAACACAAATTGGCTTTAGAAATTAGGAACATGAGGAGTATTACATGCTTTATGCAAGAATGATAATCCGTCCCTCATCGATGCTGGTGACATGAGTGATTCAATTCAGAAAGCAATCAAACCCACTGCATTACAGAAAACATCAATGACTAACGTTTACCTCAGTGGAAAATCAACCATCATTGGTTTTTCTAGGATGCACAAGGGTTTTTCCTTTTCAGAACTCCATGAGCAAGATCTCAATTTGTCGTCTTCATACTTTTGTGACAAGACTGGCTCATTTTGAGCTAAAGTCAGACTGAACTTCATCCACAGTCGCCTCTATTGTCACTTAAAGTAATGTTTGCCCATCCAAATACAGAGATTGCTTTAGATACAAAAGCAGTGTTCAGAGAAAACAACCTTCCACTCAACAGAGCATGAAAGACAAACGAGAAAGATCTTCAGAGTTCAAAAAACCTGATGAAAACGGCTCTCTTAAACAGCACAGATGGCCAAACTTCAACTGAGAAAAAAATACAGTGAGTTAAAAGAAGAAAAAGAGAAACTTAACTTTTTTGGATGATTATTCTGCTTTGAGAGGGGAAAGAGGATATGGGATATATATATATATTTATTTCTGGTTAGTGGTAATAAACTGAGAAGAGTACATAGTTAAGCAGTAAACAAATGCTACAGAGGTTAATATAATTGGGAAACATCAATGCAAATTATATAATCTGATTTAATTCTGAGTAACAATTTTCAATGACTTCGATTAGGCCATATAGCAGATAACCAATACTGATAATTATTTTAGATTATAAATCCAATAACTGATATAATGACTGATAACAGATATCAATCTACATTGTGAAACTGAGAACAAAAAAAGCTGATCTTTAAAGTTCAGAATTTAGTATTATTTCTATAATATTATAGTATTTAATTATATATAGAATTAGCTCTTATTTTTATTTCATTTTTATTTCAGCTTTTTTTTATGTGCTTTTGTCATTTTTATTAGCTTTTGGATTCTTAAATATTTATATTGCAACTTTAAACTTTAAGTTTTAGTTTTAGTAATTCTAGTACCTCAAGTTATTATTTTATTTCGGTTATGTGCCAAAGCAACATCTCCAATATTTGTTTAGTTCAAGTTTCTGTTCAAGTTTTTCTAATATTTATATTTTATTTATCTAATATTTATATTATTAAAGTTGACTTTAGGAAGCCAGGGAATTCTGGATTGTGAAATCAGGGCAGGACCTTAGATTTATATCTCTCTACGGTTTTCGTTTTCCATTCTTTTATGACAAATGGTTTCTTCATCTTCACGCGGTAAAGATTCTGTCAAGTAAGAATCCAGTAGTTCGCAACATCAACTGATTTTGTGCAACCCCGTGAATGTATATTGTTCTAGCCTCTGACATCTGCTGAGACTCAAAATCGAAACTACAGGCCAAGAATAACACGCTTTCACTGTCTCGCTACGCATAAATTGTCGGCTTTTGTTCCACTTGACTTCAAAAGTACAAGATAAGACACAGATAAGACTCAGAAACAGGTGTGTGTCTGCGTGTGCGTGTGGTCTCGAGTGTTGAAGATGTCCAGTTATCTGAAGGCTTTTCTGGATGTCAGCCAAAGGGGGCTTTATCAGCCGTCAACAGACCTACACAGAGAAACAGGCGAAAGTACTTTGACAAATCTCTTTGTGGCGTACCTGACCACTCAACCTTGGCCTTCCGGGAGAAGTGAGGTGGAGGATTGAGGGTCTTTTAAGAAGCGAAGCACGTAATATAGAGAGCATGATCATCTAGGAAGTAAAAACACTGCGCCCACCCTTCAAGTGCCCACAATATCATCCCCTGAGGTGCAATACCAACACACACACACACACACACACACACACACACACACACACACACACACACACACACACACACACACACACAGGGCTGGCATAAATGTATGTGGACATCAGGATCTGAAGAGAATACTGATGATAGCTGTAAACTCCCAGATGGGAAGTTGAAGACAAAGAAACAGGGGCCAAAAAAAAAAAAAAGCTGGGGAATACAGTAAAGTGCAGGATAAAAGAAAAACTGAGTTTTTGTAAAAGTCCAAAGATAAGGAGACAGGATGAGGTGCTCTTTACCTCCATCCTGTCTCCTTATCTTTGGTCTTTTACAAAATCTCAGTGTTAACATTACAATTAGATTTAAAATTACTATAAATAACACTGAACAAAAAACTATTAAAGCTAACTATGAACACACAAACACACACACACACACACACACACACACACATATATATATATATATATATATTAATAGAACATGAACGACACAAAAACAACACTAACAACAAAATGGCAGATAGTTAGTTAAGGATAAAGAAAGGGGTCTGAAAAAGACTGAAACCCAGGAAAATAAGGAGGAGGATGAAAGAAAAAAGGTGGGTTTTGTAAAAGACCAAAGATAAAGAGATGAGGTAAAAAGCAGGAACACAGATGATGCAACAGGAAGAGCGAGAAGAGGAAGAGCACCAGCTTGCAGTTTAATTGGCAACGGGATACAAAAACGGAAAGACAAACAACAACAGCTGGAATAAAGAAAACCTCTTCAAATGGCATCCAAACAGAAGACTGTGGAAGCGACCACTCAACCACTCTTCAATGTTCTCAGCAGGTGCTCAACAGACTCAGAGAAACTCTCAGCGGTGGCCAATCAACACGTATTAACTGATGGAGACTTTCAGCTACTGGTACTGAATGACTTACCAAAGAGCACTCAAGTTCACTTCCTAGATTGTGGGTCGAGAAGAATATGGTTTTACTGGCAAGCAGTGTTTCACATAATGTCACCCCAGAGCTCAGAGTCTGCTCTTTCACAGCTCTGGAGTCTATCGAGTTCTCACCTTGTCTTAGATGTTTCTCCTAAAATTCTTGTGAAGAAATAAATATAGTTGACATTCAGTGAGCCTTGAGCTATCAAATTAATGTGGTCAGCAGCTCAGATCAATTGCTCATGGGAAAAAATCATGAGAAAATGCTAGAGTTCATATTGAGATGTCTGGTTTATGATGCAGACTTGACAAATCTGAGCATGCTTTGAGATCTCTTGAAACTCTATGAGATGCATGTGAGATCACGTATGCATGTGTTTTTCTCAGAATATTGGAGAACCATGGCTTGGATTCTTGTCTTCTTCAGAAAGAAGTTAAATCTTAATAAGAAACACCTCTAATGAACTACAAAACGTTGCTTTTTATATTGCTCTGCATTTTTAAATCGTTATTTTTGAGAAGAACCTGTCTGTTGCATTCATTTTCACTTCGTCTTTATTACGTTTTTTTGAAAGTAAAAAAAGTTAAGAAATGTCTTAAGATAAAGTTCGTAAGAAGTTCGTAAAAATGTTTCTAAGGGCAAGTTCTCAAATATTTCCTTAAAAGCATCTTATTTGTTTATTAAGAAGAAAATTATGGCTTTGGCGTTATCTGATTATATGGTGATTCTTATTTAAGACGAATTCTATAGAAGAAGAATATTATTCTTAAGAATGTTTTGTGAAGACAGTCCTAGGAGACTCTATTAGCTCTCATTTCTGATGTTTCCTTCCTACAGGATCGCAGTGCTGATGACTGTGTGTGTGGGACTGGATCACCGCTGGTGGTTGGGTTTGTTTTTGTTGGTGTACCTGCTGGAAGCTCTCTCGCAGGTGGCTCTGGTCCTCTGGGTGGCAGAACTCCAGAATGTCTTTGCCAAGAAGATCCTGTGCAAACCCAATAAAAAGAACAAGAGTCATGTGAATTTGATATGAACTTGATTGGTGCAAACTCTTTGTACTTTTTAAACAGAGCACAGACAGCATCAGGGTCATAATGAATAATCACTGGAAAATGTTTACTAATTCAAGAATAAGCCTCAATATTCTCTATTATTCAGAGAACAGCCTGACTTGTCATGAATCTGTGATTGAGGTTAAAATATGTACTGCATTCCAAATTCTAAATATTGGACAGATTTGTTTCTCCCGCCCCCTCCTCCTTAGACATGATGCTCACACAGGTTGCCAGATTGAGGACACGCAAGAAGAACAAGCGCAGTTGCCAATGGAAGGTGACGAGACCTAAAATGTATGTAGATGAGATGCCTCTGGTTATAGTGCTTTTTAGATAGATGCTGAGGCTTTTTAGGTCGGGTAAAACCTGTGATCTCTGATCCAGTTTGTTTGCTGGTTGCATGGCTGCAATACTGTTTTCCGCCAACTGGTAACCCGGGGTGTCAAAATACTATTGGGTAAATTGGCAGTGGTCGGAATCACACAGACCAAAACAAATAGACATTCCGACACAGAACACACATATCAAAGTGAAATAACTGGCTGTTGCATGTGAACTTACCATGCTTCCTAAATATCTGCAAACATATCACGGTATTTTTATGATTCAGTGCAGTCAAAAAAAAAATCACATTCAGCAC
Organism: Cyprinus carpio; assembly: GCF_018340385.1. Classification (NCBI taxonomy): domain Eukaryota; kingdom Metazoa; phylum Chordata; class Actinopteri; order Cypriniformes; family Cyprinidae; genus Cyprinus; species Cyprinus carpio. The sequence continues at coordinate 7,977,124 of NC_056578.1, read as the reverse complement.
CTTTAATATAAAGTTGCATGTTGAGTGAAACTGACCTGAGGCTGGTAGCCAATCACGTTGATGCAGCGAGGGTCCACGAAAGTGATAATGCCATCTGAGTTGTGGCGGGAAAGGAATTCCGTCGGCACAGACAGTCCGTTCATATCCATGGAAACTGGAGAACTGGTCACCTGAGAGACAAGATAAAGGGATTTTTACAAAATCAGGATATTCAAACAAACAGACACGTTTTGTATGATAGGATTCCTAGGATTATGAAATAATTAGTTATAGTTGTCTATGCACATTAAGATGTGGGAGGGTATTTATTGAATAAAAATCACATTTAAATGCTACACATATCAAATAGACATGAATTTAGACATATTTTGAAACATTAAGTAAACATAAATGCTTAATGAAAACATAAATAATTTTCTGCAGTGACCCTGAGTATAACAAGTGAGTTTGTTATTTGAGGGCTGACATGGTGCTTTTTTATAATGAAAGATGATTTAAGCTCCCAGAAATATCATGTGACAAAAAATATAAATAAGTTTAGGTAAACGACAGATTCAACATATCCTAATACAACTTGTTAGGACTTGTTAGATGTTGCCATGCGGTTACTAGGGTATTCTAGTTGTTAGAATGTTGCCATGAGGTTACTAGGATGTTCTAGTTGTTAGAATGTTGCCATGCAGCTGCTAGGGCGTTCTAGTTGTTAGAATGTTGCCATGAGGTTACTAGGATGTTCTAGTTGTTAGAATGCTGTCATGAGATTACTAGGATGTTCTAGTTGTTAGAATGTTGCAATGCGGTTGCTGGGGTGATCTACTTGTTAAGATGTTGCCATGCGGTTACTAGGGTATTCTAGTTGTTAGAATGCTGTCATGAGATTACTAGGATGTTCTAGTTGTTAGAATGTTGCAATGCGGTTGCTAGGGTGATCTACTTGTTAGAATGTTACCATGCAGTTGCTAGGGTGTTCTGGTTGTTAGAATGTTGCCATACAGCTGCTAGGGTGTTCTAGTTTTTAGAATGTTGCCATGCAGTTGCTAGGGTGTTCTAGTTTTTAGAATGTTGCCATGCAGTTGCTAGAATGTTCTAGCTATTAGAAAGTTACCATGAGGTTACTTGGATGTTCTAGTTGTTAGAATGTTGCTTTGTGGTTGCTAGGGTATTCTAGTTGTTAAGAATGTTGCCATGCAGTTACTAGAGAGTTCTAGTTGTTAGAATGTTGCTATGTGGTTGCTACAATGTTCTAGTTTCTAGAATGTTGCCATGCAGTTGCTAGGGCGTTCTAGTTGTTAGAATGTTGCCATGAGGTTACTAGGATGTTCTAGTTGTTATAATGTTGCCATGCAGTTACTAGGATGTTCTAGTTGTTAGAATGTTGCCATGCAGTTACTAGGATGTTCTATTTGTTAGAATGTTGCCATGCGGTTGTTAGGGTATTTGTAGTTTTTAGAATGCTGCCATGAAGTTACTAGGATGTTCTAGTTGTTATAATGTTGCCATGCAGTTACTAGGATGTTCTATTTGTTAGAATGTTGCCATGTGGTTGTTAGGGTATTTGTAAATTTTAGAATGCTGCCATGAAGTTACTAGGATGTTCTAGTTGTTAGAATGTTGCTATGTGGTTACTAGGATGTTCTAGTTGTTAGAATGTTGTCATGCGCTAACTAGAGTGTTCTATATGTATTAGAATGTTGTTATGCAGTTGCTAGGGTGTTCTAGTTGTAACAACGTTGTCATGCGGTTGCTAGGGTGTTCTAGTTATTAGAATGTTGCTATGCAGTTGCTAGGGTGTTCTGGTTGTTACAATGTTGCCATACGGTTACTAGGGTTTTCTAGTTGTTACAATGTTGTCATGCCGTTACTAGGGTATTCTATTAGGTAGGGTGTTCTTGACAATTGCTATAGTGTTCTGCTTGGCTGCTTGATTGTTACTGTACGGTTCCTATGGTGTTCCAGGGAGTCGCAAGCATGTTGTCATGCAGTTGCTAATGTCTATGCTCAGAGATCCACACATACCTGCAGTCTTCCAATCGCAACCAAGCAGTATTTGCTGGTTTGACCTGCTTCTGTGTCTTCATCCGGAATAGTCATGCCTGGAAAAGTCACAAGAACAGCCATTTGTCCAAACAAAACACTGACATCTGACTGAAAACATGTGGTGATCCTGATGACCAGCTTGTTTATTCCTACATATTTTTTTAAGGAGATGCTCTGTTGCAACAGCACACAAGGACTTGTTTGGGAATCTTTGCGCAAAAACGTGTCTTCGATCCCACTAATGGCATCTGCTAGATATTTTTGTCCATGTCTCATTGACTCATCAGGAGTTTGTTTATGCATAATGACTTATTTTAGTTGTCCAAAACCAGTAGCAAAGTGGTTATTGTTCCTGGACGCTGTTGTGCCGTGTTTATGTGAGTAAATGGGACATGAAGTCATGGCAGATGGGAATCAAGGTGGAGATTCCTGTCCTGGAGTTTGTTTAAGCAGGAACATTAATCTCTTTTTAATTACTTTAATGATTTCTCGTTGACACACTTCCTACTTTGCCTTGAGCTCATTACGGTTGATGGCTAAAAAGCTTTGCAGGATACAACAATCTTTGTGAATGAATCAAAGAAGAGAAAAAACAAACGAGAGAGAGAACATAAGGAAAAAAAACTCACACTTAATAAAAATTGTTTGTTATGAGTATCTATTTCCAACAGAGTTTTTTTTTTTTTTTATTACACATTTTTTTTATTCTAATTGATGCTATTTTCAACATATTTTATCATTAAAATATGTTTTATAAAAAAAAAAAAAAATTGGCTCAACAGCCAATAGAGTGTGACAGTCAGGCTTCAGAAGTTAAAAATAAATCCCATACATTTTCTCTTTAGAATTAATTTGAATGATAACTTGTAAACAGATGTTGTTAACTGATGGTTTATGCTTTTATTGAAGCCATCAGCCCACATCATTTCAACTTATTTTTAAAAGAATCGTGTTCAGCAGCAGAATTCATGGTAAAAAACACTACATTACCCATGATTCTCCAGCGATATCTCTACTGATCAACGAACTGTGACAAGCAAAACGGGCCAAAAGAACACTTTTCCCATTCTTTCAATTTACTTATTTTTCATTAACATAAAATATATTGATTTCCGATATATAATCAACATCTTTAAATTAACAGTTTTTTCTTTTTCCATCGTTTCTATGAATATCATTCAAAAATCTTTATTGGATTGTAATTATTTCCCTTCCCTCATTAAAGCCTGTACAGAGCCTTATACCTTTTCGTCTGGTTTTCAAATACTTTTTTTTGCTTAGATTCAAAGTTTATAATGTTGTGATTAACCTTGATTCATAACAATTTAAAGGTTTTCTATAAATGAATAAGAAAAATACAACTGGAACCAAGGCCACTGAAAAACTCCTGCACTATATTGCAGACAGAGTTCTCAAGGTTTAACTAATTCAAACCAGTATACCTTTTGAGTCTTTGAGACAAATTCATTTAAAGAATTGCTTCATAAGACTCTACACTTGTCACACTGTGTGTCTGCTTTGTATGCATGCAGCAAATATATACAGAACAATATAAATACAGAGAGATATATGGTCAATTTATGGTCTCATTGTCATTATTTCATGGTCTGTTCCCACGTTCACAGTGCAAACTGTCACCTCCATTAAATACAACTCAATTCATCAGCGGTGCATGGCAGTGCAGGGAACACTAGTTCGCAAAACTAATGACTCTGTGCTACAAATAAACAGGAATGGTATATATATCACTGCATAAATGACACATTCAGGAAAAAAACCCTTCTCTACAAACAGGCTGCATACTATGGACAAATGCACCATTGGTTTGAATTAATTTACTGCTTTTAATTTGCACAAACTGACATTATACAAGCAGACAGAATTCATTTGGTCGCTTATCAAAGTAATAAAGAGCACATAAAGTCTTGTGTTTGTTTTGCAAATGCTATGAAACTGAGCAACAATGCATATCACGGCCATCTGGTGAGGCCAGAGCGCTTCCTAACCGTTATGACCGACACCATAATGGCTGACAATCAAGTGTTGCAGGTTATTTTTATCCTTACTTTGTGCCACTATGCAACAAACAGGACGTCCAGCATGTGTAATTAATTTTTACGACACACATTTGTTGGAGATGCGCTCGGGGGATACCTGGACAACCTCCAGCAAAGATATGAGGCTAAAAGTTCACATTTTTGAGTCCAGGGTTGCTCAATTCTCTATCTATTTCTTCTTTTCTCACTGCACACATGCTGTTGTGCTAATGGGAATCGCAGGCCGGGGGGGATCTTGCATGCCGGTGTCATATGGGAGTCATCCAAAACACCAGACAGTTCTGCCGACTGAAGGATTCTAACGGAATTTAACACCGAATTCCAGAGTTCTGATAGTTCAAGAAGTTCAAACACATGTTCCAAACAATGTGTTCCATTAGGCTTCGGATTGCGCGCTGAGGATTTGTGTTAAGCAAAACAGATTCATAATATTGCTACTCCTTATTTTTACTCAAATATGAAGTAAAACTAATATTAACAAGTGGAACTTTGTTGTAAAAATGACCAACACACATAAATGAACTGGTTCCAAAAAAGATTCACTGAATCATTTGCATAACTGCATGCTGATGTAAAATGCAAACTTAAAGGAAGAATTCACCCATGATGCTCCAAACCCATAAGACTTTGGTTAGTCTTTAAAACACAAATTAAGATTTTTTTTTTAAATTAATTAACGAGCACAAGATGCATGGGTGAGCTTCAGTGTTTACCATTATGTCTCCGCTAGGTACTGTACGTGTGTTTATAAATATGAATAATAAATATGAGTCCATAAACATGAAATCTCAAATCAACTATTAGTTACTCACTCCACAAACCTGTTACACTTTTGAGTATTTGTTTGTGTCTCTCAGAACTGTTTGTATATTTGTATGCTTCTCTCTGATTGAGTGGCTTTGAACTGACTGTGTTTGAGTGTGTGTGTAAGTACCCGCTGGCGGCCAGGCCTTGATGTAGCCGGTGCAGTGCACAACAGAGTACTGCGCCTCCCCCTCCTTAGACGGCCCAAGACCATTCCTGTGAACGAAAGAGACACACAAAGAGAATGAAACAAACAAAACATGTCTGGTACTCGTGTTTAGTACTTTAAATTTGCCATTCGGGACATATGAGGATTACGTTCTGCAGGATCTGATTTGGAAAGCCGGCACGAACCTCAGCAAAAATGTTCCCTTTAGCATTTCACATCAAAACAAAACACAGAAGTACAACAACAACATGATGATTGCACTTCTGCTTTCCTAAAGCTTGTATTTCAATTCACTGCTGTTTAAAAAATTCTTCTTATGCTCACCAAGGCTGCATTTATTTGATCAAAAATACAGTAAATTATGAAATAATATTACTATTTAAAATATTGGTTTTGTATTGTAATATATTTAAAAATGTAATTTATTCCTGTGACGCAACACTGAATTTACAGTATCATTACTCCAGTCTTCAGTCACATGATCCTTCAGAAATTATTCTAAAAATCATTGAAAAACATTTGCCATTTAATATATATAAATATATACACACACACACACACACACACACACACACATATATATATATATATATACACATTTTTTTTGTTGTTGTTTTTTTTTTCAGGATTCTTTGATGAACAAAGTTCAAAAGAAGAGCTTTTATTTGAAATACAAATCATTTGTAACATCATAAATGTCTTTACTATAATTTTTTTGATCGTTTCAATGCATCCTTTTGTATAAAAGTTAGTTTCTTACTGACCCCAAACATTTGAAAAGTAGAGTACATTAAATTTCAGTTTAGTTTTAGTAAATTTTGGTAACACATTACTATAGGGACCATATTTTAAATCCCTTAATCATACCCAATACCTAAACTTAACAACTACCTTACTAACTATATTAATCAGCAATAATTAGGATTAAGATTTTAAAAGCCATAATTAACAGTTAGTTAATAGTGATAATTGGACCATAAAATAAAGTGTGAACTAAATTTTAGTTTCAGTTTAATTTTTATTGCAATTTCTAGATATTTCATGCAAGTAATGCAATTTCTATGTCAATAACACCAACATACAGAATTATAAATCATTTTATATGTTAAAATGTAATTAACTGTAGCACTGACACATTGAAATGTATTTTTAACACTAAAACAATGTACAGACTTTAAGTAACAACATGATGCACAAAAATATTCATTAAAAATAATAGCTTAGGAGATATTAGAAAAGCAAAGGGAAACCAAATTTGCACATTACGGACTCTGAATCAGACTTTTTTGTTCCATCTATTAATACTAAGGATATTGTGTGCCTTTCTCATAATATTCTTCATGCACTCCAATCCCCCTGCACTCTATAAAGTCCTGGGTTATTTTTTTAACCCAAATGCTGGGTTAAGCCATTTGGGTAATTTTTTGGGGTTATTTTTTCAGTGTTTGGGTAGTTTTTGTGTAACCCAGCTTCTGGGTCAAATGTGACAACCCAATGTTTGGATAGTTTTTGTATTACTCGGATCCTGGGTCAGACATAACCTTATTAACATAAGTTATTTATTGCGGGGATTTTGCTTCTCTTATGGAGAGAGCAGTTGTAAGCGCCATCGAATTGATGCATTCATCAGTAAAATACAGGTTTGTATACATTTTATCTATAAAATCGTTAATGTGCTGTATATCGTTCAATTTTATGCAGAGCAACATACAGGCGCGTGGTATGAATCACCTTTAACAAGTGCCGCAGTCTTTTCGCGTGATGGAAAAGCCTGATGCTTTGCATAAAATAAATGATTTTATTTATAAAGATACAGAATACAAATACTTTGGATGTTAAAATATTTCCTCAGAGCTGTTTACTGTTTGTTTTTGGGCAGGTTATAAAGGCAGTCGCGGCGCAGTTACGGTGGAAACAGAATAACGGAGACTGGTTAATAACACGTAAATTACTTCTGTTTAACGTTTAAGTTTTACTTGTAATGTTTGTTAGACAAAGTTAAATATGGGCAATATGTATAGCCTATTAAAAATGATATAAACAATGCTGTAAATGATAAATAAAGGAAAATAAAGGAAGTTATCACACAAACAGTGGTTGTGTGGAGTATTTTTGAAAAGTTTAGAGGATTTAAATTAATCTGTAAACATTATTTAATGTATGAAGTAAAAAAAAGCTAGAATAAATTGGGTGGTTTTTACCCAGTGTTTTTTTTAGAGTGTGTCAAATCAGTCAGGAATAAATAAAAATTTCCACTTACTTTGCGTTAATTTATTTTTTATTTTTTTGTTTATTTCACATTTCGGGTCCAACTTCTAGCCATGCCATTTACTTTGCATTCATTATTCAAACCTTGTGCAAGAAACACCAGGTCATGGGTTTGATTCCCAGGGAAAACACGTAATGATAAAGAAGATTCATTGAGTGCACTTACGCAAGTCATTATGGATAAAATCATCTACCACATAAACAGTAATGAAAATCAATATTTTTTGTTTGAAATTTATTATCCAACAATATCCCTCATCCACACTGGCCCCTCTCACCTCATTTTGTGAACTGTACGACACTTTTGTATAAACGCTTGACACACGTACGCCATTTATCAACTAGACGTGTACTTTGTACACAGAAGTTCCTGGAAGAGGTGATTTCTGCATTCCAGAGCTGTCAAAACCCGCAAAACACACAGCACTGCAAGTTTGATGCAGACCAACAACACGCCATTCTAAGAATTTAAATAGAAAATAAATTCCTAGAAGACTAGAAGAATCAATGTAATGCCAAATGTTCTTACTGACACCGAAAAGTGCCACAAGACAAATTGTGGTTCAGATAAGATAAGAGTTTATTTAATAAACTTTGTGCTGCCACTCGACCAATTAGCAATGTTACGTACTACTGCATAAGTTCTGTTTTGAATTAGAGGATGTTTGGTTAATAGTTTGAGGTTGAATAAATGCAGAATTGGGTGAAAATGTAAAATTTAAAAACTGCTTTGGGAAAAAAAATACAAATAAATCATACCTGTATCTCTTTCTCATGCTAGACAACCGATTCAGTGAGATATGATCCAGTGGAGCACTGCCACACCTAAAGAAACATATAAAAACAGTTAAATTCTCATCATAAATGGATAAGAATACAAACATAATGTACATTTTTGGAAACCTCAAATTAAATAGGTTATTTATGATAATAAAATGATATAAAATATTAAACGATAATAAAAAAATATTAAAAGAGCAAAGAATATTCTGATTAAATAAAATAAAATAAAATAAAATAAAATAAAATAAAATAAAATAAAATAAAATAAAATAAAATAAAATAAAATAAAATAAAAAAAATAAAATAAAATAAAATAAATGACAAAAAAAAGGAAATAATTTTTTTTGTTAAACATTAAACTTTGGAAACCTCTACCTAATTATATTTGTACCTAGTTATGACATTAATAATCGCTATTTAAAAAAAAAATTGTTATTTTTATAATGATAAAAAGTTTAAAAGAGCAAAGATTCAGATTAAATATGTACTCAGAGGTTGTGTTAACAAAAAATATTTTATATATTTTTTTAAAGAAAAGACTGACAATTAAAAATTTTTGTTAAACTTTAAACTTCGGAAACTTAATTATTGGCACTTGTGGCACAAATGATCACTTATTTTAAAGGGGTCATATGATGCTGCTAAAAAGAACATTATTTTGTGTGTTTGGTGTAATGAAATGTGTTTATGCGGTTTAAGGTTAAAAAAACACATTATTTTTTCCACATACTGTACATTATTGTTTCTCCTCTATGCCCGCCTTTTGAAACGCGTTGATTTTTACAAGGCTCATCACTCTGAAAAGCTAGGTGTGCTGTGATTGGCCAGCTATCCAGCAAGTTGTGATTGGCCGAAAGCCTCAAGCGTGTGACAGAAATGAATTATTTTTATGATTTTTTCGGTTGAGTTTGCATTAACTAGAACGCAATTAATTAGTTAATAAAAGATTGAAACTTCAGTCATTTTGACAGATAAAAACAAGAATACTATAAAAAAAAAACAAACTCAAAGCTAAAAAAAGTAAAAAAAAAGGTTCAGCAAGTTGTGATTGGCTGAAAGCCTCAAGCGTGTGACAGAAATGAATTATTTAGCTAAAAAAAGTAAAAAATTAGATTTTTACAAGTCAGTTCAAAGTGATTACTAATAATTATTTATAGCACAAGCACTGACGTATTCTAGTTACCATATCATGACTATACATAGCTGTTATCATTTGAATCCAGCTAGCAAAGACAGTAAAGACTACATGAGTGACCTGAAATCTCTAAACCATGTTGAGGAGTAAAAAAGTTCACATCTGTTCCAACTTGAGCTGTTTATCTTCCAAAATCACTTCCATTCAACCTGGCAAGACAGTCTGCCGTCCCTCGGGTCTTTGTCAAATAGGTTGTCCAGTGTTCGTGAACGCCAGTTATGCAAATAAACAGCACGTACGTTTTTGGATGACAACAATTAAGCAAGCATCCCTCAGAGTTGAGTCATGATATCTAATAGCATTAAAGCATTGTGTAAGAACAACGATCATGTTTTTAAAGGGTTCTGTTTATCTCAAGCATTTTTACACACACTCAACAGATGCGCTCATTTGCTGGCATGCGGTTTCAATCTGTCAAAGAGCCACAAATAGAAAACGTTAAACATGAGCACAATCTTGATGTCGCTAACTCTCTTATTTATGTGCTGAAGGAAGCACAAAAACACATGCGGCTTAATCATACATTATGTTGGAATTTGCTCGTCATGGTTTGTGACTTAAACTAGCACGGACATTCAAAACAAATTCGGGAAATGCATGTTTGCATCTGTTGCTAGCCTAAAAAGAGACTGTTTCAAAACAACATTATGAATGAAAACACCTTCTAAACATACTTCAGGAACAGAGGTGGAAAGAGTACAAAAATATACCATTACATTAATGAAATTTTACTTAAGTACAAGTAAAAGTACCAGTCTAAAAATCTACTCAAGTAAAAGTAAAAAGTAGCTCATTTAAAATTTACTCAGAGTAAAAATTACTTAGTTACATTTTAACAGTGGAAGGGAGGTAAAAATGGGACAGGCAAGGGTGTCAAACTCAGTTCCTGGAGGGCCATAGTCCTGCACAGTTTAGATATAACCCTAATTAAACACACCTGATCCAGCTAATCTAATCATTTGGGTTTATTTGAAAACTACATGATGTGTGTGCTGGAGCAGGGTTAGAACTAAACTCTGCAGGGCTACGGCCCTCCAGGAACTGAGATTGACACCCCTTAGGCCTATTAATCTCAAACTAGTCGTTTTTAATTAAAGGAATCAGTTATTTAGAATAATAAGACAGGCTGTTACCAGGCAAATCAGTATCAACAAACTCATCTTTTCAATGCAGAGGAAATGCAGAAGCTTCATCGGAAGTGGCATTTAGATGTATTTACACACTGTTTAGTGCAGGACAAGAATGCATTTAACCTGCAGTTACAAATGCATGAATAATGTTTTGATATACAAGACATAAAATGTTAAATACTCATTTGAAATTATAAGAAATTAATTATATAAAAAAAAAAAAAAAAAAATAAAAAAAAAAAATCAAAAGATACTTTAAATGTGAAATTAAAATGGCCAGTAGGTGTCAGCAAGTCACTGTTTATAAGTGAGTCATTGCGATTGAACTGAATCATTTAAATGGTTGATTCATTCAGGAACGAAACACTGTCATGTTGCTCAGAGACGCAAAACTGTGCTTTGGTGACTGTGTTTGGAATTATTTTCTGTTGTAGAAATAGAGCAAAAACAGGCAATATGGTTTCTATTATTCTTATTCTAAAACGCAAGTCTCTTAATTAACTAGTTTACTGACCTGTTGTAAAATAAAAAAAAAAAAAAAATATATATATAATATATATATATATATATATATATATATATATATATATATATATATATATATATATATACACATATATATATAGACTTTATATGTGTGTGTAATCATGATGATTTTTAGAGGAAAAGACGGTATTCTTTGTGTGATTTTGATTTACTATATGAAATGATATAAATATGTAAATTTTCTGCCCCTATATCTTCAATTTTGTGATCATTCTAAGTGCATTTCAACATTACTGAATCACAAAGTGAAAGAACGCAATATAAATGCGCGTGCACATCTTTAAAACAACAATTAAGATATTATTGCAGACGATATATATCGCACACTCCGCACCACTGTCTTTTTGGCTAATTTGTGCAAAACCTCTTGCTAAAATGTCAAAGCTTCATTTTAACCACCAATGCAACGATGCAATTATTTAGCTTACCTCTACATGCTTGCGAAGGGTTGATGTCTTGTTGAGATTTTATAAGCTGCTAGTTTGGTCTCTCTAGGAAAGCACACCTTACACTGCACAATAAATCATAAATATGGCCAGGGGTTCACTTCATTTCCTTCGAGTTCAACTTCAGAATATGACGGGGTTTCGTTTTCATTTATTTTTTTTATTCAGTAATTAATGTGTTTTACTGCATCTTTCTTGTGATTTTAACGCCAGTTGGTTCTCCTGCCCATTATTTACTGCAGTAGTTTCCAGGAAGCAATTTATTTATTTTTTTTATTCAGTAATTAATGTGTTTTAAAATGTACCGAAGTACAATACTTCAAACAAAATATACTTAAGTAAAAGTAAAATTACAGATTTTAAAATTTACTTTAAAAAGTATAAGTACACAAAAAAGCTACTCAATTACAGTAACGCGAGTAAATGTAATTCGTTACTTTCCACCTCTGTTCAGGAAGGACAGGAATGTTCAGCAACAACAACAATCAAGTTTCTGTTTGCCTCATTCCAGGCAAATCCAATTATTAATGCATTCTGTTGTCTTGAAAGTTCATGAAACAGTAAAGTTATATAGTTATTCTCAAAATAAAAGACGGAAAAAAAAAACATTGGATGAAAAGGTAAATATTTCATACAGGATCATAATGAAGCAGTTTAGGGCAGAAACATGCAGAGACTCTATTAATGTTGTGCAGATTGACAGTGATTCTATAACACTTTCATTTTAATTTTGTGTCAAAATAAACAAAGGCGTGAATTTATTTAGAAGTGGTGACATAAATGTTCCACAATAATAACATTTTTAAACAAACAATAAAATCAATTTGTTGAGAGTGGTTTCCTAATATCTAAAAAATGGACATGATGATGGTTCATGGTTCATTTCTTTTATTGTACAACCCCAAACTTTTTTCTTCCCCCCATCATACTAACGACCATCTCCAATAACCTAGAATACAACAACACATTAACAACAAAAAGCTTACTCTTGAAAGATGTGCTCAGTGCAGAGTTTATTTGGACCACCTCCTCCACTGATTCACAAACTGTGTGTATGATAATTAATAAATGTTCATACTTTCTGTTGAGCATTCAAAAATACAAAACTATGGCAATAGGTGTATCGTTTCTGACACATGCTGTACGCGGTAGACCAATCACAACAGACTAGGCCATCTGACCAATCAGAGCAGAGTAGGCTCACAGAAAGGAGGGGTTTAGAGAAACTGAATCTTTGAACTGCTTCGAATGAATCGTTTGAGAATCACTGGAAAATTGAGGTGATATTAAATGCATATTTTGAAAAAACAAAAGCGTTTTTTGAACTTGCATGCATGTAATCCTGTTGCAGGAGACTCCCAAAACAATATCAGGAACCTTAAAATGGCATAATGGGGCACTTTAACCACCATCACAATTATGGTCATGAGATCTGTGAGCTCATGGAGAGCATAAACTGTACCTCATTCTGCAGATGAAGGAACGTCTGGAGCCCATACACATTCTCATAGAGGACTGCTGTCCTTCCTTCTTCACCGTCCCCGTCTTCAGGTCCAGAATACGTCCTAGACAAACACACACAGACAAGAAAGAGGAAAAAGGTTAAATTAGGCAGTGCAGGCAGTAAAAAAACTAACCAAACAATAAAATAAAAAGCCAATATAATAAAAAACGAAGTAATCACATGAATCACATAAAAGCTACCCTAAAAAAGTAAGTTTTAAGGGACGATTTAAAAACACTAAGGGATTCTGCATTCCTAATCTCAGAGGGCAGGGAATTCCACAATTTAGGAGCCAAAGAAGAGAAAGCCCGATCACCCATAGTTTTTAGCCGTATTGTCTGGACAGTTTAAAGACCAGCTTCACAGCTTCAGAAGAGAGTAAAGCACGTGTAGGAGTGTAGGGGGTTAAAAGCTCACACAAATATTGAGAGGCCAAATTATTCAAGGCCTTATAAGTGAGCATGAGAATTTTAAAATCAATACGAAACCTAACAGGAAGCCAGTGCAATTTTTCCAGGATAGGTGTGATGTGCTCCCTTGCACTGGTCCTAGTCAGAATTCTAGCAGCTGAATTTTTTACCAACTGTAAATTACTTAGCGTAGCTTTGGAAACTCCAGCAAGCAAAGCATTACAATAATCAATACGTGAAAAAACAAAAGTGTTGATTAACATTTCAGCCACAGAGAAAGTCAACATGGGACGTAATTTGGCAATGTTTCTGAGATTAAAAAAAAAATGCTTTGACTGTGTTACGAAAATGAAGATCAAATGTTAAATTGGCGTCAAATATCACCCCCACATTTTTTAGTTTAGTTTGGGATTGTAAAGCAGAGCCATCCACACTTAAGGTTATGGACTCTGCTTTACGCAACTGATGAGGTGAACCAATAAGCATCACTTCAGTCTTGTCACTGTTTAGACAGAGAAAATTTTCAGACAACCATTTTTTAATCTCAGTAAAACATTGAGAAAGAAGAGAGACAGGCATATTGACATCAGGGTTTGAATGTATGTAGATTCAACCATTAAGGTGAATCATCATCCACTGGGATGCAAGTATCAAATATACCAATAAGAATCAAAATATTGCCACAACCATTGGATGCACCTGCTATTTCCTCATATCACTTCAACATCACGTATCCACAGCAGCCCTCTGTGAATCCATTTGAAATGACTAGATTTATGGGAGTGATTTAGCATGGCTAATTTTATTGTGTCTTTGCCTGCCATAGGGAACAAATGTGCGATTTGTGTTTTTACTGGTATAGTCGATTACTCGTACACATCCCTAATTTGGATCATGACCATGATGGCCTTAAGTTACAAAATACAATTCTGAGATGCCGCAGTAAGAGTATGCAGAAGTGCCTTTCAGGGGCCGTTCAATCCTGATAAATTCCATAACAAAAAACTAACGTGCCCACAAACACCTACAGATGCACAGTAAATATTAATACCATCTCGTCCACCGCTACAGCATCTGCTCGATTACAAGGCACAGACAACTGGCTAAAATAACCAAATCAACCATTTGAACATTGTTTTTCCACATCCAGCTCGGCTAGAATAAGGGAGGAACACAATCAGAAGCAGCCAAAAAATGTTATTGACTTAACAATACACCCACAACAATAGTCAAACAGTGAGTTATACTGCTTGGAATGCTGATACCTATAGGACAAAAGCTCAGGATTATTGAAGCCTGAAGTTATTTCCATAAACAAATTAGCTGACATGCCTTTCAGGGGAGAAGCAGCGGTCTCTGAACTGATCCGGTGACAGCTGCTAAAGCCCCCAGGAGCAGATCTAATTGTCGAGAAGTCTTTCCACTCTGAAGGACAGACGCCAAGAACGTTGGAAGCATTTAAAAGCTATTAATACTCCTTCTCGAAGACGGATAACAGCACGAGCGCTCAAGTACATCAAGAAAGAGGCCCTTGGTAGTTGTTGTTCAACAAACAAATGGGTGAAAAACCATATGGAGATGATAAACGAAGTTGAACTATAATCGTGAATCATCCAGATGGTGACCCACTGCCCTACCAAAACGGATCTGTCGTGCTGTAATATCGGCCTTTCAACAAGGCAAAACCTCGCTGGAAATGGAAAACTATTTCGGCCGCAAAAGGTTTTTCGAGGCCAATATAATAACAGTTTAGTGATTTCAAATTAGACAGGAATTTTTCCAGACATCAACTGCAATCGGCTCCAAAACGACTCTGACCTCTCTCCTCCCCGACGCTGACCTTTTTTTTTTTTCGACTTTTTGACATCTTCCAGCAGTCAAAACGGCATTTTGTGTGTCTCTGAGGTGATGTAGGATGACATGACTTTTGTGATAAAGACCCAACACTGAGCTTTGGCACTGAATGCGTTAAGATAACAGAGGGATATAAAGAAACATCTTGCGCTGTGTATATAAGACAATTGTATAGAGATCTAGAGGTGGGATGTCTTCAGATGGGTAAGTGGAACCAGATGCTACCAAAACGAGGGCAACAATAAACCAAAATAAACAATCATTTGCAATAGGCAACAGATTAAGTCTTTCAAATTCGATTGACCTCATGGTGCGGTGAAGGACACAAAAAGCCATTGACCAGTTGTATGGTAATTCTCTTTAATCGCATATCGATTAATCTTCTAGCAGTCCTTGTCATATATGCATGATGGCTTGAGTTTTGCCGCCAAATACTTCCAGATAACAGAGGAATGTAAAGAAACATTATAAAACGGATAGTTTCGGTCCTTGATTCTGATTGGTTGAGCTGCATTCGAAGCTGTTAGAATTAAATTACACTACAAACATACCAAAATTCACTGTAAACCACGGCTTCTTGGGGCTTATTGCTTTATTTTACACCATGTATATAAGACAAGAGAGGTGGGACATACTGAGAGATGGGACGTTACCAGATGGATACGTGAAACCTAGTTTTGTGTAGCCAAACCTTCAGAATGACAGCCGTCAGACAGACAACCAACCAATCGCAGTTTGTTTTGTTGGGACGTGAAAACAAAGTCAATGTCCCTTCAATAACAGACTGACATGCAACCAATAAATCATTCATTCTAGAAAATCATACCAGTTTCCTGCAACAGTACAGAGTCTAGGTCGCGAACGTCACATTCTTTCAAAAATCCAGTATTTAGCTGATCCCAGTTAACAATGGCTTTCTTTTTTCACAAGGGTTTTTAGCGTCACAACGGCTTTGTTTCCTGGTGGACAGTTAAAGATGGCCACACACAAGTCTCCAAGAAATCCTGTAGAATTCAACCAATCAGATGGCCACTTCTAAACTCCCAAAGTGTTCTCCATTTTTGTGCCTTATGCATCAGACATTCAGACAGCAGTTTGTGGGCATGATGTCTAAGTCTGAGACTAAGTGGAACCAGACACTTCCAAGACGAGGACAACAGTGAACCAAAACAAACAACCATTTGCAATTGGAAACAGAATTCAACTTTTGAATCCAACTGACCTAATGGTTTGAACTTGGAGAAGGACACAATAAAAGCCATTGTCCAGTTTTATACCTCTCTTCAATCGGGCCTCAACCAATCTTCATGTTTTCTCTCGTAAGTGCTATTCATATATCCATGAAGGTTTGAGATTTGGCGTTGCATACTTCAAGAATATTAAGGAATGTAAAGAAACAGTTTGTGCCATATAAGACAACAGTATAGATTTTTAGAGGTGGGATATCAACAGATAGATAAGTGTAACCAGACACTTCCAAGACGAGGACAACAATGAACCAAAACAAACAACCATTTGCAATAGGAAACATAATTCAACTTTTGAATTTAATTGACCTCATGGTTTGAAATTGGAGAAGGACACAATAAAAGCCACTGACCAGTTTAACGGTAACTCTCTTTAAATCGCACCTCAATCAATCTTCTTGTTTGAACTGGTATGAGTAAGTGCTAGTCATGTACGCATGATGGTTTGCTGTTTTGAAGACCTGCATGGGTTTGGATGACCGTTCCTCAGCCTCCTGCTTCCCAAAGCAGAGCTCAGCAGGTGGGGTTTGCTTTGGACCACTTTCCCTGGATGCTTCCGCAATTGAGAACTTTGGTTGATCTTTCAAGAAGTCCTACACATGGGAACTTCACCTCCTTACAAGCACGGCTCCTCCAAATTCAACTCCGTGACCACCTGAAGTGGATCTAAGGACAACGCTTGGAGGAATGAGGAAATGTTAGCCAGAACTCCCAGATCGGTCCCAGAACCGCAAGGACATCCAAGCAAAATCCCAAAATCCTCTGAGAAGAATCTGGGCAAAGGCCCGTTTCATGAGCATCAGAGAAGCTGCTGGGCCGCACTTATATCCCACGTTCTGCCACACAGACTCCATTGTTTCATATCTGTGGTGGGCAAATGAATCATTATTATTCTAAAAATGAACCGAGCAACAAAAATGGCAAGCCTCCCAGGCCACCAACCCCAGCCAAGTTAAATATTTAGGTGGCGGTCGCCGTCGACAAGACCGTTATAGATGGAAGGACAAAAAGACAGTGTTGCCAGAGAAATCACCAAATATAATGAATATGAAAAAAAAGGCTTGTAATGAGAACGTTATCTTTATCAGTGAAGTATGTTTACAAAATTAAACACTGGAAAAATGGATCAGTTTAATCATCAACTACAGAGTTTAAGTCCCATTAAGGCACTTCATGTTTAATTTCTACAGAGAATTTCAGGTCGGGATGTCGCTTGAATCTATAACCTTAAGGCAAAATGTATCTGGTTACGCATGTTCACCTCTTACTTTGATGCATTGAGCAGAAACTTTCATCCAAAGCAGATATTCATTTAATAAAGACTTGCATTCCTCTGGAATCACCCCCATGTTGGCAAACGCTTGCACCATGCTTTACAAACAATAAGACATATATTATTATTCAAATCACCAGCATTCTCATTTATCTGAGCTCATTGTCCTAAGATCATTTCATGCTACAGCTCGTAGCTCACAAAACTTGTAAACAAGTTTAGATATGTAGGCTACGGGCAACAAAAACTAATTTGTGCATTCTTTGCATGTCACAATGCACGCTTTAATAATTGATGAGAAAATATTTCATTTTGTCACCATGAAGATGAATTGCATTGAAAAATCTGATAGTTCAACAGAATGTGAGACTCGTGGCATTATGTGCATAACTAATGTTATGTAAAAATGGCTCTAAATTGCAGAAATGCCCACTGTAGGCCATTCATTATGCTTTATAATACACATTAGGATTAGATTTATGCACCAGTGAAACATGGTAACCAGAGCTATCATGCATTACAATACTTTCCTATTCATAGTTACAGCTTTAAATAGTATAATGCATTAAGATCAACATTCAATCTAATGTCTCATGTTATTTATAATATATTATACATTTAACAATTCATAACACTCTTTAAAAGCATAACCATTATTGGATAATTATATTTTTATGCGATTTCAAAACATGAAATGCAATGCAAGCTTCAAGAAAAGTGTTTCCATATATGTGATTATGTATAGGAGACAAGATCATATCATGGGGGAGTCGTGGCCTAATGGTTAGAGAGTCGGACTCCCAATCGAAGGGTTGTGAGTTCGAGTCTCGGGCCGGCAGGAATTGTGGGTGGGGGGGAGTGCATGTACAGTTCTCTCTCCACCTTCAATACCACGACTTAGGTGCCCTTGAGCAAGGCATCGAACCCCCAACTGCTCCCCGGGCGCCGCAGCATAAAAATGGCTGCCCACTGCTCCGGGTGTGTGTTCACAGTGTGTGTGTGTTCACTGCTCTGTGTGTGTGCACTTCGGATGGGTTAAATGCAGAGCACTAATTCTGAGTATGGGTCACCATACTTGGCTGAATGTCACGTCACTCTCTACAAATGCAAGCTTCAAGAAAAGTGTTTCCATATATGTGATTATGTATAGGAGACAAGATCATATCGTGTAGTTTTACACAGGTGTGTGATGTTGTGTGTTCTGATAGATGGTGTGCTAGATGGTGTCTCCAGCCATCATTTCCCACTTCAGGGAAACACACATGCGTGCACACACACACACACACACGAAGCAGCCCAAATCACTCTTTATCAATTATGTATGCAGAGCCAACCCTTAACATTCCAGCACAGAGAACACATTAGCGGAGGAGAGTTTGAGGAGACATGGAAAATATCTCCCTTGGCCGCTTCATTTGATCGCTTTATCACTAAAACATATGAGGTTATCAAAACCTCATCAAGAGCGGCATATTTTAACCTCAATATTTTATCTGGACCTTCTGCAAGGACGGAATTCTTTCTAAACTTGTGAGTTTCTTTGTTTGTAAAGGAAATTCCTTACAGCCCTTTTCTGGAGAATTTTTATATGATGTAAAGTTGGATCTGAGATCCCCAGTGAAAACGCTTCAATTTGGCACAATTTTGTCATTACAATTTACTCTACCGTTCAAAAGTTTGACTTTTTTAAAAGCAATGATACTTTTATTCAGCAAGGACTCATTCATTTGATTAAAAGTGACAGGAAAGTCATTTGTAATGTTACACGAGATTTCCATTTCAAATAAATGCTGTTCTTTTGAACTCTATTCATCAAAGAATCCAAAAATTAAAAAAACTTTTAGAGTTCCAACATTGTTCGTTATTCCGACATTCCTCTTTAAAAAAAAAACAAGTATTAGCTGTATGCAAAGTGACCCATATTTGGTTTTTGACCATTACAAATGTGTCCAACACTGAAATCCCTGTATCTCTGGAAATGAACCATACAGGGCCTTAAAAATTAAGATGCTAAAAGGAAAGTTTTTTAAAAAAAGAGGATATTAAGATTTTTAATACTTATTGAGGTCCAGGCATGAAAACTTTGGGAAAATAAACACAAGAAGTGCCTTTTCCCATTTTTGAACTGTCGCTTTTGGCACATAATGCAACAAAGATTGCTAAAGTCAACAGATTTTACTAACAGACCCACTAATCTCGGTGTAAAAATGAAATAATGATACTGCCATCTTTCTAAAGTCAATTTCCTTCCTGTAATTAATAGTAATAGATCTGGCTCTACAAAATAGTGGATTAATCAGTTTATACACAATGGCATTTAATATTTTACCCTTCTTCTTATTTTTTTTTTCACAAGCAATTATTTATTATTAAAAAATATACTTTTTTATTTTTTTACCTGGGGACCTCTGGTTGAGTTTACATGCAATGATTGAACAGTTACTTTAAACTAAAAAAACATACATATTCAGTAAGATGAGTGTTTTTATACTTTGATCAAATAAATGCAGCCTTTGTGAGCATTATAGACTTCTTTCATAAACATTAACATTTAAACAAGTTTAAATGAAAGAAAATCAATGAAACCCCAGACTTGGTCTTACATTTCTGGACTCCACTAAATATGCACCAGGACCATGATCATTTTCATATTACAGTCAAACAGATTGGTGTGTTTCATGTCACGGCCAAACCACTGGAAGCTAGACGCGCTGAAAACAATTACTCAAATGAATCATGCCAAGATGAACACATGTGCCTCTTTGCATATAAAGTGAACTCCATGAGTCCTGACACTGCTCATATTACTGTGGCAGAAAACAGCAGGCACTTTGACCCCGCGTCTCATTTAAATGTGGTCCAAGCCACAT
Organism: Cyprinus carpio; assembly: GCF_018340385.1. Taxonomy (NCBI): domain Eukaryota; kingdom Metazoa; phylum Chordata; class Actinopteri; order Cypriniformes; family Cyprinidae; genus Cyprinus; species Cyprinus carpio. Next base: position 7,956,531 of record NC_056578.1, on the reverse strand, counting down.
CAACGACTGGTCCTCTCAAAATAATCATCATATCATGAGCGGTTGACATAATGAACTGTGACAATGCCCTGCTCGCACCTTGTCCGACTGTAAAGATGTTTTATTATGTGGGTGGACATTTTCATATGGCTCACTGAAACTTTTTAATAAAAGGAGGTCAGACAAGAATGACAAAAGGGCTGTGAGAGACCACACTGGATCATTCCTGCTATCGCTATAATTAAATTATACAGTCATTGCATGCTTCAGGGTCAGTGTTTCAGGGGAATTATCATATACTAAAACTAAAAACTATTTTAATTTAAAACTAGGTTTGAAAGAAACATTTTCTGCAGTATATTATGCATACAGTTCGCAAATGGCATGCAAATGTCTGCATGCATGAACTACACAACAAAGCACACTCTAGGAGAAAACTGTGTCCCATAATTCAATGAACTTAACTTGATTGGACTCGTGTACTTTGTGACATACAAATACACACATACAATTAAAAAATGTAAAATAATTTTGACTCATTATTTGAGCTCAACAAATATTCAACTCATTTATTATGCTTTTCAAAAGTATTTTTAAAATTCAGAAACATTTTTAAAATTGAATTTATATAAATTATATGTAAGTGATAATGCACGGCTACCAGTGCATTAAATGCAGTGATCAAGTATCTAAGCTATTTTATTAATAAAAGTCACAGGGCAGCATTGACAAGAAGTTTCTGTACATCTATGTTTCTGTGTCTGTGCACCGTGATCTCTCTCTCAGCGAGTGATGTGATTGTACGTGTGTGTGTGTGTGTGTGTGTGTGTTGGTGTGTGTGTGTGTGTGAAATCACGTCAATGAAATCAGCATATTAATATTGAATGGTGATTAAACTGATTTGTAACTAAACAGTTTTAATGCATACCTGCCAGCCAATCAGAATCAAATATTCAGACAGACCATGGTCTAAATGAAAATATATAACAATAAATAAAATAAGTATAATGAATAATATAATATAATTGAATAATAATATTTAATATTCAATCAGGGAATGAGTGAACTTATTCACAACTTGAATGCAATGCAAGTCACTTTTTAAAAAAAGAAAAAAAAAAGTCACTTTGGTTTGGTTTTTGAATTGATAAAATAAAATAAAAACAAATGTTTCCTTGATATAATTGAAATTGACAAAGCCATTTAACTAACTTAAAAATAGTATTAAAAATAAAAACCAAAAAAGGCAAAACTACAATAACCTTGCCAATGCATTTCGGAAGGAATGCATTCAAAATTACACGACTCCTTAAATAATATTCAGCTGCATTTCAATGAGGATGAGATGGAAAGATTGCCCACAGGATTGTTTTTTTCTTTATCTGAGGAGAGTAATTCATCCTGTGGTTTACTCAAAAACGTTGCGGTTGTGCACAAAGGATGAAAAGAGGCTGTGTTTGCTGTATGTGTCTAGCGCCTTCTAGTGGAGAACCACACAAAGTGAAACACTTACTGTGAGCAAGTTTAAGTAATTTAGAGCAGTTGAGGACACATGCATGATTCAGTAAGCATGCATTTATATTGCACAGTGGTGAAGCCGTTGAACTCCCTATAATATGCAAAGACAATTTAAAAATACCTTGCATTAAAGGTGCTGCAAGCAATTTCGGGATATTTGCATAAAATGCTGATCTATCTGACAGATATCATTGAAAAAGGTGTCTGGAGAAATCAAAGCAGCCTCTGTGACAGCACTAGAATCATTAAACAGCAAAAAGAGTCACATAAGAAACACAATACATTTGCAATCTTCAATTACAATTAAAAGAATAGTTCACCCAAAAATGAAAATTTGCTAGAAATGCACACTTTCTCATGCCATCCAAGATGTAGATGAGTTTGTTTCTTCATCAGAACAGATTTGCATCACTTGCTCACCAATGGATCCTCTGCAGTGAATGGGTGCCGTCAGAATGAGAGCTGATAAAAACATCACAATAATCCACAGATTAACCTCTTGAAGTGAAAAGCTACATGTTTGCAAAAAACAAATTCATCAAGATGTTTCTAACTTCAAACAAGCGTCTATCCATAATATTGTTTACTCCAGTGAAAAAGTCAAGCATTGTTTACAAACAAAAAGTGTCCAAAACAGCTCTAAACAAATATGTTGGTGGAATTTGATGTGAGAGAAAACATTACATCCAAATATTTCAATTTATGATACATTACCAAATATTAATGACTCAAATTTAAAACACAATAAACATTTAAAAGTTAAAACAAACAAACAACATATTACTTCCCAAAAAACACACATATTTTCGCTTCACAACACAATTGATTGACTGGAGTGGTGTGGATTATTTATGGAATTTGTTTTTTGCAAACATGTATATTTTCACTTCAAGAGGTTAATCTGTGGATTATTGTGATGTTTTTATCAGCTGTTTGGCCTCTCATTCTGATGGCACCCATTCACTGCAGAGGATCCATTGGTGAGCAAGTGACATAATGCTACATTTCTCCAAATCTGTTCTGATGAAGAAATAAACTCATCTACATCTTGAGTAAATATTCTACAAATTTTCATTTTTGGGTGAACGATTCCTTTAAGATGAATGTGAATGCTGATGGATAGCTTTCTCCTGGTATTATACAACTCCTTGTGTGGTTGAATCTATAGGAAAACTATCTGAAACGTATGCATCAGCCCCAAAAATGCGATCTAATCTTCATCTAATAGCAGCAATCATCCACAGTGCTATACTGAATCTAAAATGGTCACTCTAATAAAATCAGTCCATTTTAATTAGTCAACTATTTTTCATCTTTACTCTTTTTATTGGTGCTATAAGTGCTCTCCAAAAAAAGCTGCCCTCTGTCAAAGTTAATTAATCATCATCAGAATATTGCATGAACAATGTACAAATAAAATTAAAGTTTCTGGAGGACAAACAAAGCTTTATGTCAACAAATCAGAGCATGCCAACACCAAAAGCTCACTGGAACGTGGAGTTTAACAGAGAGGGAATATGTACCTCACATAGCAACCATTTCCACAGAACCACGGAATTCTGCCAGTAAAACTGGCCAAAGAATGTCAAAACATCTGTCTGTGATCAAATTCCCAAAAAAGATGAAGGGTGATGCAACATGACAATGATATTTAACATTAATAGAGTGAGTTTCCATGTCTGAGAGGGCCAAGTCAAAGTCTGACCTCTGTCATGAGATCGAAACAAGCCATTATAATGTCATTCCGCTTTTAATTCAATAAATCATCATATAATAACATATTATACATAATATAATGTCCTTTTTATTTGAATTCAATTAACATTGCAAGTTCAAGCCCCAATATGACACGTTGTAAGCACCAAAAATATGAATTGCCAGAAATGCAACCAGACTGAAATGGAAATGCGTTGGATAAGCTCTTCCAAACTGCAGAGTCTGACTCCGTGACTAAAGCTAAGCCTGACATTTATCACATCCATCGCCCAGCGGTAAGAACTTGTGCTGTGGACATGTTGCGCTACGATTGTGAAGCGAGGGAAGCCCAATAATTGGCTGTTCCCCAGTGATCCGTCAGTACTGAGTGTCTGTCTCTCACCTGTCATTGAGTTCTCAGATGTGCTCAGCTGTTCCCTCAGTTTGTCCACGTCATCCGGATGGACCTGCTCATAGAGCGTGCTGCCAAACCACTCGGACTGCGGATGGTTCAGAACGGGAGTGACAGAATCTGACACGTAGATGACGCGACCCGTCTCGGCCGCCACCACAAACAGGAAGCCATCAGCTGCCTCCAGTATCAAGTGTTTCAGTTCCTGTGACAGCAAACGGACAGTTTCAAATGATGCTTAAAGGACTTTCAAAAGACATTTAGAATGTTTAGTTTAGTTTTGTTTTTTTACACATTTTGCATATTTTTGGGTATGGTATGTTGTACATAAAGCATAAAAATATAGTATATTTGGGGTATTTTATAGTAATATTTATCCCGTAAAGCCTGACATAAGAAATAATAGCCTGAAAAAATCTAATTATACAAAAAGTTTGCATGTGTTTTTGTTGAGTATCATATTTAATGCATCAGAATTTTATGGCTCATATAGAATATTGAGCTCATATTTGAGGAGGAAAAACACCTAAATTGTATTCATAAATGAGCAAAAATATGCAATTTGGTGCAGCTGTTGATTTTTATATGGCCGAAAATAATTTATCTTTTACTTACTAAAATGTATGAAATATCAATAAGAAAACAGAAGGGATGTAGTAGATTGTGTACAACAGGTTTTTCAAGTTCTGATCCTGTTGATCATTTAGAGGCCTCCGAAATGTGTGTATCAAGTATGAGTTTATAGGGTGAATAAATGCCAATGTATGACTTTAAGGCCATTTTTTTTGTTGAATGTTTCAGGCGAGTGATCTCTCACCTGTTCGGTCAGGAAGGAGGGTTTGTAAGCGCCGTCAGTGGATGTGTTCCCTGTTCCCCTCATGGACTTCATGTGTGAGACGGCCATGCGCAGGATGGTGAGTTTGTCTGGTTTCCTGGCTAGTGCGCTGCAGGTGGGCACCATGTCCGACAGCTCTGTGATGTACTGGGTCATCTTATTACGCCGGCGACGCTCAATCTCACTGTGGTTCTCTCTGGATGGAGAGACGAACAATATCGCATTATCATTAGCATGTAATGAGAGTCTACAGTACCACAGGTAGAGGATAATTACCATTAAAAATATCACAACTTTAAAACTGTGTTTTGTTAAATTATATAATAATAATAATAATAATTTATTGTATGTTATGATATAATGCATAATATAATAATTTTTAATTAAGTTATTATTGTTTTAATATATGTAATATTAGTATTATAATAAAATAAAAGATATACAGTCAAATAAAATGATATATATATATATATATATTAGTTAGACTATCGTTAGAACATATGTTAGTACTATAATTTAGTATAATAAATGTATTAGTTATATCAATAAAAATACTACAGTGAAAAACAATAAACAGTAATTATTATTAAAAACTATGATTTTTATAATAAAATATAAAAATATATAAAAATACAAAAAAAACGACACTTATTGCCATAGCAATAAATTACAACAATTATTCTTAATAAAAAAAAAGTATATATATATATATATATATATATATATATATATATATATATATATATATATATATATATATATATATCTATCTATCTGGTTTTTACTTTACACAGTGTAAAAATAAAAACTTTTTTTTGTGTGTGTGCATATTTATGAGATCCTTCTTTCACTTGTATAATTGCAATTATGAAATTTCAATAACTGACACCTACCTATGTCTGCCCTCACAAACTGTACATATACGTATTCGATGTTGACCTTGATTGATAAATACATAATTGTGAATTACTGTAAAGGAGGCATTCAGGACTTTCATTATATAGAAATAAGTTTATTTGGCTCAGGCTTTTTTTTCCAACTTGGAAAAAAGTTCATCCTTGGACTGATATACTGCAACCCTTCTTCTTCAGAGAGGATGATAATTTAGGACTTTATTACTTCATTTCAGTGATTTAGCTGAGACTCCGGTGATAAACGCTGATAGATGAGTACCAATCTTTTAAGCAGAAAATGCAAAACGATAAATCTTCGGAGGCCAGGCCGCTGTATTAGTCCACGAAGCGCAATGGTTCAAAGCAACGTGACAATTTCAGATGAGAGCGTCAGCGGAGGATAATTAAATACCCATTTAAGATTAGATCTAGACAGAGTCTCGTGTGAGGCCAGGGAGAGAATGAGGTCGGTCCTGACGGCGACAGGGGCCTGATTTCTAGCTATCCTGAGGGAACCTCCCCAAGACAGCCCTACCTGGCATAACGCTCCTTATCACCGGGAGTCTGATCATCATAGTCATACCTGACGGGAGAGAGAAGAGATCAAAATAAGAAAAATGAGCCTGACAATGTCAGTTACATCACTTTTAGGTCTTATGACTGCAGCTCAAATGAAGTGATCATGAGCCGCGTTTATTATGCTGCATGGTTTGGATTACAGATAGTGTGTGAATATGGTAATATAATAATGGACAGAGCACAAGATATTGAAAAACAACAAAAAAAAGACAAACTAAACAATCTGAGGTGTCTGTATCCCAGGATATAAACTCACTTTGGGCATCAAAAAAAAGTGCCTCCAACAAATATTTGGACACTTTAGTTGGGTTTTACTGTAGCATCACTGAGATATTATTATTGTTATTGTTAACCAGCTTTATAATAAATTAATATAATTTATGTTTTAATAGTATGTGTTTCGTCACCTTTAGTAGTTATTTTTATGCCTATATAGTTATGATTAATTTTTTTTAATTTATGAAGTTAATTTGATGGCTCAAAAAATTAAACAGATATGTGAAAATGAGATATGTTGCCTTTGCAAATTGGCACAACTTATTTATTTTTTATGGGTTTAGGTTTAGATTACTTTAATAGCTCATTATATACAAACATTTACATTGCATTATATTATAAAATATCAAAACAGAGAGTTAAAAAAAAATATCTTTGTAATTATGCCACATTTGCCTGCTTGTCTTGTACATTTTAGACAACAGACATAAAAAGCCACTCGTATAAATGTTTATTAACAAATGAAAATGATGTCATCGTTTAATCACCCACATGTTGTTCCAAGCCCATATGCTGTTGTTTATTTTTCATGAGATTTGATGATATTTTAAAGCTTTTGGTCACTGACGACATACATTTCAGTCACAAAGTCCTACAAATATAGTGCATTGTTCTGGACTGTTTAGAAGAAAGCAGTGCTTTATCTTCGGAGCATAAACTATCATTGTGTACATGATACTATAAACTATCATTGTGTAAAATGACTCTTTTGGAGCTGTAAGATTATTGAAGTACACTTGACAGGAAAATACTATTTCAGTCGTTCAAGTTTTCAATTTCATGTTTAATTTAATGTATTACTTGCCATTTCTTTGTAATTATTTATTAAATCTACCAGCAATTTCTGGGTGAAAATTGTTTCAAAACTAAATCACATCAGCACATTTTCAGTGCATCATTCTGTGTTGCATGTAAAGAAGCAGTATATAGGTTTTGAACAACATGATGACGTTTAATTAACAACAGCAATTTCTTTTTTTTTAGTGAGCAATCGCTCCAAGCGGAGAGGAACTGTTGGAGTGTGTCCTGTCTCTCCAGCAGGGGTCAGTGTCTCCATTCCAACGCTACAGCAGTGTATCTATGGATACAGCTCCTTTAAAAGCATATGAACTGAAAGGAAACCATAAGTTGAGACCAACAAAACATGTGCGATGTCTTGAAATGGCACAAATGCTGTGGCACAGCTGAAAGACACGGTCAAACAATAGAAAATATAAAAGAAAGGACATGGTGCATGGTCTGATTTGATAGTTTGAAAAGCATGCAAACAATGGAAAAAGTTTGCCTTGAAAATTTGCTGGGTCCCTCTCCGTCCTCGTCATCAAAGTCCATCCTGAAACAAGAAAACAAATAGACTTGCTCACAACTGGTTTTAAATTTGTATATAAGCAGAGCTGTTTTTTTGGTAGATATCCATTATAGTATAATATATATATTAATAAGAAGAATTTTTAAGACTTTAATACATGGGCAGCTTATGCAACAGAAAAACTGCTTTATATAAATCATAACAGAGAACAGAGAAGCTAATCAACAAACTACAACATTGTAAACAGAAAAGCCAATCAAAAAAAAAAAAAAAAATACAGATAACAGAAACCAATCATAAAACACAACCTGGAAAAAACAAAGCATAGAAAGCAGAATATTACAGTGTTCGTGGAAAATATATTTATGTGCACGGAACAAAAAAGCAGCACTTTAGAAAGAAGATTATGAAACGGAGTGTTTCCACAGTAGGAGTATTCAATTTAAATTGAGGCTTATTAGGCAAAAACTTTGGCACTTCTTAATTATTTTTTTGAGATCACTGGTCAGGCCATACTTAGAATTTTATATATAGTCAGGATATTGATTTAGAGCAATGCCCATATATATAAAAAGAAGGGCCAACACTGCACATACTGATATATATAATATAAAAGCCTTTGAAACATATATTAGTATATAGTATCATATATATATACGGCCATGATGGTTTTGAGTAGCTTGAATCACTTTAAAAAGGAAAGTACCATTGAGGGCAACATGTGCAGAATAAATCTGTCATATAGCATAAGAAAGCTACATAAAAATTATGAGAACACGACTGTAAAAGATAATATGCCATGTTTCAATTGAAATGAGCATGTTGTTTATATTTTTGTGAGATAATACTTATATATATATATATATATATATATATATCAGTATGATTTGTAATGTTTATATATATATTGCTGTTAAAAAGTTTGGGATCAGTATGATTTGTAATGTTTTTTAAAGAAGTCTTCTGCTCATCAAGGCTGCATTACATAAATATACATAATATTAAAATAAAGTAATGAGAGGGGAAAAAATACAAATATATATACACACACATACACACATAAATATACATAATATTAAAAACACACACACCACACACACACACACACACACACACACACACACACACACACCACACACACACACACACACACATACATACATACATACATAAATATATAATATATATATATAAAAAAAAATCACAAAAACAAACATAAATATACATAAATAAATAAAATAGTTTTTAGTGATTAACACCGAACACCTTTTCGACATCCACCAGAATTGTGCATCAATAAATAAAATAGTTTTTAGTGATTAACACTGAACACCTTTTCGACAAAAAAACTATAGATTTACAAAAAAATAATAAAACCCCATTCAACTACAAACACTCCTGATTCAGGATGTTTCCTGCTGTATGCATCTCATAACCTTCAACAGACTAACAGACATGTATAAATTACACATGTGACGCAATAAGAAATTATGTAGAAATAAATTATAAACATAGAAAAGAAAAAAATATGCATGTATATAAAGTAGTTTCATTCTTTAAAGGCAATTTCTGAATTTTTTTTGATTAATGGTAGGGTGGCCATATGCGCCGTTCATACGGGACACGTTCTGGCCAGGATTTTAATATTGCCTAAAATATCCAGGTTTTGGCTGTTTACACTCTGCAGGTCAATCGTTGCGTGACATTCAGGAGAGCTATAGAGAGCAGAGCAGACAGCTCCTTATGCTTTCGAACCGCTCTTGCGTTTTTGTTCGTTCGTTTGACTTGAAGCGTCGCTGTGCACTTTGGTGTCTTCTTTTGATCGTGCGCAGCAACAAATGAACGAACAAACACGTGCGCATATTTGCATCGCTTTGATCATTCCCTGTAGATCTCACGTTCTCACGTGGAGCCCCACGATTGGTTGATTATATACAAAACCAATAAGTCCACCATAAAGCTGCTTTGGATGTTTTAGGCAATATTAAAATCCTGCCCAGGACATGTCCCGTATGAACAGCGCATAAGGCCACCCTAATTAATGGGCTATTAAAGAAAGACCAAAAAGGGCCAAAACCTGTGCAGTTGTGCCCAATTCCACCTAAGAAGCTAAACAACACAGATGAAAATGGGTAATTCTGACTTTATATTTTTTTATTTGTAAGACACCATTTTGAACTGTAACGTGTAATATTGAACAGAGCATCTATAATTATGACAATAACATGCTGTTTAGCATAATAACTCACCCTGCTGATCTCCGCTTGCCTCCTCGCCCTGGCATGGCGCCCCCCATCCTGACCTGACCCGCACCCACCACAGCGCCTGGCATGGCTACTGGTCCCGGCAGATCCGTGCCCATTTCTGAAAGAGCCAAACATCTTTCTTCACTAACAACCACAGAAACACTGACGTCATGATCATACAGCTGGTGTATCAACGCTAGATGACTTTTATCCCACATATAAAATCACAAACATTAATTCATTTCAAATAAATGGTGAATACACAATCATGTCAAACATGGATTTGCTTTATGAAATTCACCATCGAGTGAATTACGCAGCGTGATGCAACACAACAGGTAAAAAGACAGTATAAGTCATTATAATCTGTAATTATGTACCCACTGGATGCAACAAATGACTTGTTTTGGGTTTTATTGTTATTGTCTTGTTGCGCCGGTGTTCTGACTGGGACACAGTATGGTAAGGGTGCAACATTTCCATCACATGTCTGAGGCATTCGTCCAATCACAATGCACTGGATAGCTGACCAATCAGAGTCTCGCTTTTCAGACCGATGAGCTTTGTAAAAAATGACATGTTTCAGAAGGCGGGGCATAGAGGAGAAACAATAATGTACAGTATGTGGAAAATGTGTTTTTTGAACATTAAACCACATAAACATTTCATTACACCAAATACATAAAATAATGTTCTTTTTAGCAACATCATATGACCCCTTTAATGTTTATGAATGAAGTATCTCATGCAAACAAAGGCTGCATTTATTTGATCAAAAATACAGTAAAAACAGTATTATTGTGAAATATTATTACAATTTCAAATAACTGTACTCTATTTGAATATATTTTAAAATGTAATTTATTCCTGTGATCAAAGCTGAATTTTCAGCATCATTACTCCAGTCCTCAGTGTCACATGATCCTTCAGAAATCATTCTAATATACTTGTTTTATTATTATTATCACTGTTGTTTCATAAATATTAATGGTGTTTCTTTTCTGAGCTAAAAACATTTTATTTGTGCACAAAAGCAAGACACAAATAAACTATAAAAACACTTCACTAATTACACACAGCACCAGTATATGTAACACACACACACACACACACACACACACACACACACCAGCTCAGACTTACATCGACAACAGCAGCTGGCTGAGAAAATGAACACACTCTGACATGTTCAGCCTGATGATCGCAGAATCATATTAATATTGGATAAAGCCTGCCTTCCACTTCTCCCGTATTCCGGAGCGCAGCAGACCCTTTCGCTGAGTTTTCTTTATTCATTTATGAGGTTTACAATCTTACACCTTATATTTCAAACCTCAGTTCATATGAAGGTACAAGAGAAACCTGAATCCATGAAAGGAAATTCCAAAATAAAGTGCCCCATTATGCCATTTACAATATTGCCTCTATGCAGTGTGCAATGTAGCTGTCACGACTCTGGTAAAGAGAAGGCACACAACGATGAAGATAAACATTTCAAATATTTAATATAGACCCACAGATGATGATGACGACAGGGTATTCCACAAGAGGTAAAACATAAAATACCAGACAAAGAAAAGACCTTATAAAGGTGACTAAATGAGGGAAGCACAGGTGAGGAGGGTTAACTAATAATGATACAATGAGGACAGGAACATAATCAAATGTCAACTGACATCTCAAAGACTCTCAAAACAATACTAGTAACCTTAAAAATGGCATAATATGGGCCCCTTAAGACTGCTAAAAGTTAACTTTTATGATTACGCAAACCAGAGAGTTATATTCGTATAACTGAAATACAATTACAGTTTTGATTAATATTTTAAATTGTATTTTTATATTTTCTGTTTCACTTCAAGGTAAAGTTTTAGTAACTCTGTTTGCATATATTTTTATTTATTGTCATTTATTAGTTCTAGTTATTTTAGTACTCCAAGTTAAACTACACAAAAAAAGAGAAATGCTTTTGTTGTTCACAATCTGCTCTGTGCCTTATGTCATCTGACTCATACTTTTTTCAGCTACATTTTTTTTTGCTGTGAAATCTTTAAATATAAGAACAGTGTTTATCCTAAGTAATATTTCATGAACACTTACTGGACTGAAGCAGGTTATTATTACCATTTTCAGAAAAATCATGTTAAAATGCAAGTATCAAATATGATCATCAGGCTTGAGGAAGGTTTATTTGTTCATCTCTTAATCACTACTGTATTGCATTGCATTATATATTTTGAAATTGCAGAGCTTTGATCATAAATCTAAACATTTAAATACCATGTTACTAAGACATATTATTAAGGGATATATTAATATAATTTTACATAACTATTCTGGTATACTGTTATGAAGATCTCACTGATTTACATTACAAGCTATCAGAAATTTTATCTTTTTGACCCTATTATCAACAACTGCCCCCAACTGTAAATTTTTGTTTAGTTTGTGCCTCTGAATAAAGTTGAGGTTTTAAAGTGGTCATATGATGCAATTTCAATTTTTTCTTTCTCTTTGGAGTGTTACAAGCTCTTGGTGAATAAAGAAGATCTGTGAAGTTGCAAAGACTAAAGTCTCAAATCCAAAGAGATATTCTTTATCAAAGTTAAGACTCTGCCACGTCCCCCTAAAATGGCTCGTTCAAACACGCCCCACATGTCTACGTCACAATGTGGAAATATTTGCGCAATGCGGCCCAAATGTTCACGCGAAGAAAGAAGGTGTGGTTTCAATAACCGCAGTAAATGTTGAAGCAGCCATGTCAGGGAGATGTGTGTGTATCTAGGTAAAAGCAAAAGCACTTTATGTGGCCTTCCGAAAGTAGATGCATTTAGGAATCTTTAAGATTACTTACAACAGAACAGCAATGCATTTTATGGATGACTGTTTCGTGAACCTAGGACAGGAGGTAATTCTGACTTTGCTACAACAATCTGACGCTTCTGAATGAGCTTCTGTAAGTATGTTTTGTTGTTAGTTTAAGTATTTGCTATTGACTGTTCAAATGCGGAGTTTTACGCATCGTGTGTGTATGTGTGTGAGTGTGAGAGAGAGAGAGAGAGAGAGAGAGAGACAAACAGTCACACAGCTGTCTTAACCGTCCGTGGCTTGTGTTCTGCAAACACATACAAGCTTCATCACTGTGTCTGTCACGTGACTCTGTTCCCCTTTTGGGCTTGAACTGATGATAAAACTAAGGACATTATTAACTGTCTTTACATTTATTTTGAAAGATGAAGCGTGCAATTATAGAAAGGGGCGTTACATTTCTGACGAGTGCTTGCGGTGTTCACCCAATCACAATGCACTGGTTCAGTTGGCGATTCAGAGCAGACTGCGCTTGTCAGAAGAAAGGGACTTTGTAGAAAACGACACGTTTGAGAGAGAAGGGGCATAGAGGACCTACAATAATGTACAGTATTTTAAAAATAATGTGTTTTTTGAATATTAAAGCATGTCAACATATTCTGTTACACCAAATACACATCATATGACCCCTTTAAATATGAGCTCCAAATTCTCACTATATCATACTATTTGAGCCATAAAATATGACACTCAACATACTTACTTACTTACATATGTCAGGCTGTACGGAGTTACAATGTTTTTTAGAGCTGGTGAGTGAACATTCTTCAAAATATCTCCACTTCAGACGCATTACTGCTCTGCAGAACATTCTAAAGCTCCCTCATCCGCTGTCGTTCTCTGTCAGAAAGCCCTTTAGGTCAAACTCATTAATCTGTCTCATGGGATGGAGTGAAGGCTGGCAGACAGATAGGACGCTGCTGTCTCTCATTTTAAATCACGACTCAACAGCTCACACGCTCCTCTCTCTCTCTCTCTCTTTTCTCTCCTCCAGATCATTCTAATGACCAGAGGCCCGTTTTCCTTTTAGATCCACCCCAAAACAAAACATCTACACATTACTTGGTACCGGGCCCTGTCCCACAGGGTCCCATGTAATGTCTGAGCTCTTTATAAATGTGGACAGCACATCTTATTATGTGTTCTGTGTGAGAAATGAACTCCATCGAGGCAAATTCTTCAATCAAAGTGTAAAGAAAACCTTCCCAGAACACCACGCTGTCTTGGACCTGTGGCGGATAAACTTAGATAAATTGAGTCTTTGGAGGAATGATTTAGAGCTGTATTATCAGGACTTGAGATTCAGCAAAGGATTGTGGGTATGCGGCAGAGGCTCAGTCGATTTTGGTGTTTCAATGGCTGATTATAGAATGCAGGGTTACTGAAATAATGTATACAGACTACTGATCAAAAGTTTGGCTTTTGATTGTAAATTTTTGTAACATTCTGGAGCCTTACTCTCTCCAACCATTCCACAAAAAAAATTAAATAAATAAATAAATAAATTGGTTCATTGCAAATCACATAAAAGAATTCACTGAGGTTTTGTAGCCCTGTGCATTATTTTAGCATGAGTGAACCATAGAAATGCATTTGAGAAACTGACTAGCTACTTAAGAATGGACTACCAAACCTTTTTTATAATTGCTAAAACCCTATAAAAATAGAAGCTGCAACAGAATAAGATGGAATCGGGCCATTCCAAATACAAGGACGTCCAAAAACAAAGAATGGAAAATTACCCGTTTAGCACTGACGCATTTAGTTCCTATATTCTCTCCACCAGCACTTAAAAGAGAGTGAAAGGAGCAATTCAGTGTGACTGAAGCAGTATAATCTCAGGGTGCCGATGAGGCCGAAGCGACACATGGCACATTTCCATGCAGAAAAGAGTTTCTCAATTGAGTGCATCAGAGTGGGAACGGTTCAGAAACTAGCACGTTTAAAGGAAGAAACTTGAAACTATTGAATTAACATCCTTTTTCTGATAGCACGCACATGTGAACAATGACTCTTCTGTTCTACTCTATTGTTACGCAGCCAAAGAAAGTTCACGCTGCCAAATGTTCTGGATATTTCAGACATGATGGTCAACAGAAAAATCGAAAGAATGCTTCAGTAATGCAAATGCAAATGTTTCAGGTAAGGATTGACTTAGTATGCACAACAGAATTAAATGGGCCACACAATGAAAATTTTAATTCTCAGAGAGTTCAACAAACTAAGAAAACATATTGTAACTTTCAGAACTCAAAACTTTCATTTGCAGACCAAAAAGAGTATTTACTGAAACTAACCAACAACTCGTTCTGAATGCAACTTTCTGATTTCAGGTAAATTAGTGTTAAATTAGGGTGATTAGACACATAATGAAAAGGAAACATGAGCAATAAACATTTCAGCACAGATTGTTTTTTCACAGCTAAACAAAGACACTGTTTTTGAAGAATAGAGCAGTTAAAAACTATACTGACAGCTGAAGCACATAAAAATGCAAGTAAAAGTGCAGGGAAATGTTGCTCTATTACAGCAGAGGGTCATTTACATAAAACAACCCACTTAATTATACTGATTTAAATGTGCATCTAATTATTTAACAGAACTCTCAATCAAAGCTCTTAGTTTGTATGTCTATTCATAAGGTCCAAAATCCCTTCAGGAAACAAAATAAAAATGTATGGATTTGCTGAGACAAACTGCAATGTTATGGACCATGTCCACATGCATGTGTATCAGTGTTACTTTAGTATTACTGCTTATATACTATTTATTAATGTTCTGATTTAACTTTTATTTTTCATTATTATTTTCAGCTTCGATTTTAATTTTAGATTAAGTCATTTTGATAAGTCATAATTTTTACAAGTTGAAATATTTTTTATTTTAATTTAGTACTTCAGCTTGCCAATGCAATATTTCTACTTTTCTTTTAATTTTTTCATCTAATATACATATTTTCTTTATTTTAGCATTTTTCAATTAGCAAAAATTTGAATAGTTTTAGTTTACAATTCCGTGCATTTAAAACAAAAGTCCAGATTATTAATAGCAAATGAATAGCTTCACATTGTGAGACAAACACATGGGTCAAAAACATAACATAAGACTCAAAAAAAGTGAAACTGTGTTATAAAACAGGTAGTTCTGACTTTAAAATGTTATAGTCAATAAACGCACAATTGTGAAACGTAACAGTTGAATATGGTACAAACAGTAAAGCAAATTTCACACACTTATATTGTCACACAGTATATATCATCATACATCAATCTCAGACTTACTCAAAGCCCATGCAGAAATGAAAATACATAAATAAAGTCAATCTACACGATTTGCTAGCTCATGCAGCAGACACCATATGCCATATGCACACAATTCCTTCTTAGCAATACTATACTTCTGGTCAGTCCTGGATGTTATCCATTACTCCTTTCAACAGAAAGGCTTCCTTCACAAACACAAGAGGTCGGCAAACAGTCCGAACTGTTGCTGTGCCTGTAATCCCCATTCACAAATGCCTGATATTTGTACGAAACACATTCTTATCACAGCCGCGCTGCAACCGGGGCCTTTTGTTAAGCATTGTGGGCATAACGGGAAAAGTACAGATGGCCTATAGATTTGTTAAGCAAGTGAAATAAAAGCAAGCTGACTTTAAAACAAAGTGCCCTTCAGTTCAACTACAGTCATGTGACTCCACCCCAGAATGCTCTTGTGCATTTTAAAGCGTGCTTGGCAGCTCAGTGTGTCAACCAGGTGCTAATAACGCTCACATTCTTTATTCATTTCGACTCATTTGCATTTACAATGAGGTGCTGAGGAAGGAATTGCCCGCTGGGGGAAAAAAGAGTGTTCATGGCAGCAATGGAGTCATGGAGCGTAAATTACTTTAGCAAGTGACTGAATAAACTGAGCAGCAGTAGGTTTCTGTGACATGTATCCTCTGAACAATCACTAACCAAGTTTGAGTGAACTCTGTTGCATAAAATGCATCAGATGTATGTTTTTTTTTTTTTAAACATAGTATCAGTTTTATCAGGCCAGTTCTAGAAGCAGATAGTATTGTGCTTTACTGTAGGTAAAAATAGCTGATGCATGAATTTCTAAGGCATAATGATTAAAACTTTGCCAAACACCTGTTGCACACAATCTACTACATGCCTTTCCTTTTTCAGCAAGTAAATGGCCTTTTAGTACAAGTGTCTTCTTGCTGTGGAACGTTTACTGATCTTTATAAAATAAACATAAGATTAACTTTTCTATTTTTAGAAAGTTTCAAGATGAACACTTACTGGACTCAAGCAACATAGGTTTACTTGATTACCAATACATTACTTTTTAGAAATGAGAGAAGGAAATATGATCCATCAGGCTTTTGAGGAAGGTTTATATGTTATATATGTCTCTCAATTATCATTGTATTGCATTGCATTATATGTTCTGAAATTACAGAGCTTTGATCATTAAATAGAAGCATTTAAATATCATTTTACTAAGTCAAATTACTGGGAGATACAGAGTTATGCACACAGTCTGTTTTCTATAAAGATCTCATTGGTTTACATTACAAGCTATCAGAATCTTAATCTTACTTTTTGACAATATAAATTACAACAACTGCAGAAAGATTGCATATTTTGCTCAGTTTGGGCCTCTGAATAAAACTGATGCATTAAATAAATAAACTGTGCATTAAATAAACGGTTCCATTTAAAAAAAAAAAAAATTGTCAGAACAAAACTAATTTATTTAATATTTTGGGCTTTACAGAGTTAAAGTTGTTTGATGCCTGATGTAAGCATGACTTTGACTTCAAAACTTTTCTATATCTGTGCATCTCTGCTAATTTAACTATTATTTCAATTCCATTCTACCACCTTTTTGGTTGTTATTCAGAGTTGATAAATATCTAAACACCAGAACATTCTGTGATGACTAAAACAGACCACAGATGCCCACAGAATCCTGTCTCTGGAGGCAGAACAGCATTAAAACCTAGAACAGCAACAATCCTACTGCCTTTCTCTATTCAGTGACTAAAACCTTCACACGTTCATGTAAACTTACATTGAAAAGCTCTCTGCACGAGCTCATGACAGTCTTCCACCAACCATCTCGTGCTTTTGTTTACATCTGGCACTGTCACTTTACCGTTTTGTCTCATTCCTGCTACTTATTATGCTGCTATTTGTACATAATCATAAATGCTGCGTGTCACAGAAGCATCATTCGCATTGTACTTTAAAATACGATCTGCACATATGATAATAAACTTGACTATTCCACATCCATTTTCGCAATGGAATCAACAGGCAGAGGAAGTAAAGCGCGTATGTGTGCTATATACTCAAGCTCATAACAAAATATCCTCACATCACCATTACAGTCCCATAAGCGACGTATCAGATCCAACAGTCGCGTATCAAGGAAATCAAAGCACGTACTAGCTTGTGGCAAATGTATTCAGCATCTAATTTGCATCAGCAAACAAACAGCCGCGGAAGAACAAAGCCAAATGTGATACATTTCGTTCTGACGTCACCGTTCTATAGTCACGAAAGAATGAATGTTATGTTAGCGATATACGAGATGATATAATGTAGCGTTTTAAATCCGAAATGTCGCCGTTGTTCCTTGCGTAGGGGGGAGGGGGGGCTTGCGTGCCTGCGTGCGTTTAAAGCGTCGCGGTTTCTTTTGTTATCGCCAAAACACAATATTGCGTCAAAAGCCGATGTTCGGTTTCCGTTTAAACACCATATCCACTGTATTTAAAAGTGAAAGGGTAATGTCGCTACTCACCCGATGGGTTTACAGCGGCGGGTGTTGCCATGTTGCCTGGGTGGAAACGCAGAAATGCAGAAATGACGCACAATTCGAAAATAACGCCGCACGCGATCCTCTCCGGGTGTCTCGAGCGCGCAAACTCAGTTCAGCCCCGCATGTGAAGATGTGATGGCGATCGAGCAGTGCCGGATGGGATTCTGCTGCGTTTCTGCTCGTGCGTGTGGCAGATTCGTAGCGGTCTGACAAACGCGAGATGTCTGAGAGGTTGTGTGTGAACACCGCGAGACTTCACTGAATTAATGAATGCAGGATCCACGCAGCAAATTCGGCGCATTTCTGCCCTCCAAGAACTTCATCCCGGGCTGGAATCCAGTCTGGCATTGTTGCTTTGTTTTGGTCATGAGCACAGACATCCCTGGCTGTCCTGAGATCTGCACGAGAATACAGTGTAGAATGCACGCACTAGCCTGCATGTGAGGTTTCGAGTCAAAACTCAAATTTGTTTTCTCTGAAGCTCCTTTGTGTATTAGTTTCAAACTCATAATTCAAAACTGTCTTAGAAATAATTGTAAATTCTTCTAAACTAAGAACATTATTATTATTATTATTATTGCAAATAAAATATATCCATTTTAATATTTCATGTATTTGTTTTGTTTAAATTACAAGCCTAACGTAAATATATTTTCTATTCATATATTCTTGGCAATTTTGGTATATTTTTTAAAATATATTTGTAAAATTTAAATATATATTTTAAAAGAATATATCTGGCCTCCGTATATTTCAATCCAAGAAAATACATTCACATTTCACATGTGAAGAATGTACGGTAAGATTAGAAATGTATTCTTGCCTCTGAAATAAATTTTGAAATAAACTAAATATATTTTCACTTTCAAAAACATATTTAATTGAGCATCACTGTTTACAACATACGTTCTATATTTAAAATGTATTTTGCCCATATATATATGGCTGTATGGGATTTTCTTTTTTCCTGGGCAATGCTTCTGTCCAGTAGTCAAGCATATGCTAAATATTTGTTTATATGATACAATGTTTGCCATTATTTTAATAGCCTATATCAGGGGTCTCCAAACTCGTTCCTGGAGGGCCGGTGCTCTGTAGAGTTCAACTCCAACCCTAATTAATCTCACCTGAACCAGCTAATTAAGGTCTTGAACATACTAGACACTTCCAGACATGTGTGTTGAGGCAAGTTGGAGCTAAACTCTGCAGGACACCGGCCCTCCAGGATCGAGTTTGGAGGCCCCTGCCTATATTTAATTATGTGAAATTCATTATCAATTAAATGTATATATTGCACAATATGGTCTAATGGTCCTGGAGTTCCTAATCAGTTCTGTCACATCACATTATCCAGTTTTTAGAACTAGTCTATCCACTTTAATTTCGTAACACGGAAGTTTGCTATTTTCTGCGAGACTTCCACTTCATTAGCAGCTATGTAAATAACTAAAAGAATAACAAAGTGCAGGAAACGTTAAAACCGTTTGCTTTATGAACCAGTGTGTTTATGTATGAGTTAAAATAATATGGTAACAAATATCAGTTAGCAGTCTCAAGCAGCATAGCAGGCTGTTTTGTGTGTAAAATAGGCCTAACTGAAAGTGCATGACACCAGAAGCATCGCACGATCTAATGTCAAAAATAAAGTGGATAAGTGAATTAAATCACGACAGGATCCTATAGAACATCAAGGGTGTCATATAATTTTAGTGTTATTTCCATAGGGCTTTTCCTGATTAATCTGTGCCTGGAGAACAATCTGAAGATGAATTCCATGAATAGATTTCTATTGGGGTCACGGTCGCAAAGAATGCCACTGTCATACAGTGACCCATCATATCACAGTGCTCCAAAATCATTTATCATCACACACTGTTCCATGCAAGTTAGTCTGAATTGGATCCTAAATCCCAAAGTTAATGTTTTAAGCTTTATGCACATGTTCCTTTACCAGGCCAGTGGTGAGGTACATTAAAGCTCACGGTTTCGGACACAAACAGCTCTTGGTGGACTCATGCATTTTTTACCACGACACATTCACCGGAGTAATGGTTCCCTTCTTATATAAAGATGATGAAACACAAACATAGTGAAAACGTTAATTTTCCAGAGTTCCAGTACAGTAACACGCTTTTGATGATTTATGATGGAGTAAAAACCAATTTCCCTCTACAGATGAAGTGAGGGTCAAGCAATGAGTGATGATCACAGGAGAAGGTCGGGGGTGGGTGGGGGGAGGTGTTCTTATGGGCAAAATTCATAGATAGATAGATAGATAGATAGATAGATAGATAGATAGATAGATAGATAGATAGATATGGAAATTAAATCAATAAATTACAACTACAGTCAATAATATTCATGAGTATAGTGTGTTCTGCAACAGTGTTTAGATTTGTGCCAGTTTATCCCCCTCTGCTTTCTCTGCAGTGCTGTTCTGCCCTAGTTTAATAAGCTCTTGCACTGCAGATACCTGCATGAGAAGTTCTGCTGACCTCTACTTTATTAAACAAGCCTTCCGGGCAAAGAAAAACTGGCCTGTGCTTTAACAACAGACAGATAAGGCAGTGTTGACAGATCAAACTGAAAAGCTAAACTAAACGTGGTGCGTTCATTGAAATTTAATATTCAGCAGTCAGAAAAAATAAAAATAAAAAAACTCTGAGCCCTGTAAACTTCAAAAGTGAAATTGCCACAGTAGATCATTACATGACAGCCATCAGCGTCTTCATCTTGCCGGCCCCTCTGTAAAACACAAAAAACTGCCATAATTTTAAACTCATTTTTAATCTCGATATTATTATAATTTAATAACCAAGTAACAGCTTTGAAAGAGGAATTCCATTTTCCTTTTCCGTTCAATTCTGAGGCTTTTATAACTGGCCTTTCTGAGCACTTCAAAAGGATTACAAAGCAAATCCTTCAGTAATTCACCTACTGAAAACCTTAAAGGAATAGTTCACCATAAAATTCAAATTCAAATATTATTTTCTTACCTATATGTCAAAGTATAAGATTTTTGGAACCAGTAAGATTTTTTGAAAGAAATCTCTTATACTGACCCATGCTGCATTTATTTGATCAAAAATGGAGTGAAAACATAAATATTGTGAAATATCCTCACTGATTTTTGAAATGAAAATTGGCTGAAACCCTCAGGTCACAACTCCAATCCATCAATCCTTCAAGTCTCTATTTCTTCATGTCTGTGTGTTTGTAAGACACAAATCCATATTTAAGGCGTTTTAATTTTAAACTGTCACTACTGGCCAAAATATGAGTCCTGTTTTGGCTTTGTAAACATGCTTCTTCTGTGCAGATTTCTCTCCTGATTCACATAAAATGACTTTTCACTGGAAAAAGCAATATTACGGATAGAGGACTCATCTAAGTTAAAACACGCAGCTTTTTGCTTCTCAAGACATTAACTGATGGACTGGAGTGGTGTGGATTACTTGTGGATTATTGTGATGTTTTTATCAGCTGTTTGGACTCTCATTCTGACGGCACCCATTCACTGCAGAGGATCCATCCCAGTGGCAAAATGATGTTGAAAAGACTTCAGTTTGATGTCAAAAACTTGGCATGACACTGATTTGATGTAAATTAAACGTCAAGCATATTGGCCTACATATACACTAAACAATTTTAAGCATGGGATTAGCTTTTTTTTCTGAACAGAAGAAAGAAATCTGTACTTTTATGCATCATATATGAAAACAGTAAAGCGGAAAAAATAACACATTAGTTTTGAGCGATTTCAGGTAGCAAAATGAGCTCAGAATGCTGACATGGTTGAGCGGATGCATTTTATTCCACACTTTATATTGTACATCAGTTCATAATAGTTTCCATAAAGATACTGACTGAGTGTAAGTTTTCTGATTGCACTTTACACCATGAAAATGAGATACCAACAAATGTCAAAAGTGCATTTAAATCATCTTTCTACTCCGCAGCTTCACTTGCTCACAGCTCTCTTGTTTGTTCTTGTTAGGCAGTGTGTTTATGGGGCAGTCAGACACTGTTGCAGTCGGTAGACAGCTGCGCACCTGTACCGACAGCACTAACTGCTGACAGAAACATCCAGAATGCAGGAGGAAGGTGAGAGCGCCTCTGTTGCCTGTCTGCTTCCATTAGCATCAGCGGACTCTTACTGATCTGTGTGACCGCTCATAACCTCATGCTCAGTGGGCTTAATAGACCGTAACAGTCCAAATCCCAGACACCTTCTCCACAGACAAATTGCTTTTCAGTGATAATGTGCAAACGTTTCAAGACCATGTAAACATCTTATTTATAGCTGAATTCTTAGCGAAGAACTACACTGTAATGCTAAAATGAATTATGTTTTTGGTAACACTTTAGAATTGGGAACACAATAGGGAACACTTATTCACTATTAACTACGACTTTTCCCTCAATAAATTCCTAATTTGCTGTTTATTAATAGTTAGTAAGGTAGTTGTTAGGTTTAACTTTCTAGGTAGGATTAGGGATGTAAAATAAGGTCATGCAGAATAAGGCATTAATATGTGCTTAATTAGTACTAACAAATGGCTAATATTCTAGTAATAAGCAACTATAAGAGACCCTAAAATAAAGTGTTACCACTTATGGATAAGATAAGACTTTTTTTTTTTTTTTTGAGTACTATTTTAATACATTTTAATACAACAAGTGGGGCAAAAACACTTACATTCCAGATAAGTTTTATGCAGTGTTCATCCTCAAGTAAAGTTTTGTGTTTATAATGATGTTTAGATAAATTAAGAGGAAATTAAGAACCAACCATTAAATATGTGCTAGCTGGATCTTTATGACAAAATACTTATTTGTATATATTTGAATATTTAGCAATAAATTGTATCATAGTCTCCTTTTACAATTTTGAATACTTTGATTCAAATCAAAATTTAACTTCAGAACATCAGAACACTTAATCACTGAAAACAAAATTCATCATTGAGAAAATACTTCCAGAACTGACTGAGGCCACTTAAAAAAGGCCAGTTAGTGTTGTGTTCTACAAAATATGCTGAAGGTAAAGAGATAGTTCATCATTTACCCACCCTCCAAAGATATTTTTTAAAAATGTCTCATTTTTTAAAATGTGACCAAAACCTCCACTAGACAGACAGACAGACAGAGATAGATAGATAGATAGATAGATAGATAGATAGATAGATCTGATTATTAGTCTTACTTGTGGATGGATGGATGGATGGATGGACTGACAGACACAGATTAATAGACAAGATTTGTTCATAAATTGTTCACAACCAGCACTTTTTTTTGTGAGTAATACAGTATGTGGAGGGTGAGTTCCACACTTCTTTTTCCAAACACTTGCTCTCTCTCTCTCTCTCTCTCTCTGTGTGTGTGTGTGTTCAGAAGCAATGCAGTAAGTGAGCGCTGAGCTGCAGCAGCATCAGTGTCTCAGTGTCAGCCGCTCTGCAGCATGCATCAGGAAACACACTTCATCCACACTTTCTGCTCCACGGGATGTGAGTTCAGGTAGGACCATGTCCTTTCTCTCCTCTCAGCTCACAGCGTCTCTGGTCTGGTCAGTTAGGATCCTGTCAGTTGTTGCATGTTTCATTGAATGTTTGAGCACTTCAACCAATTTAAAGCTGGATGTTGAGGAGTGTGAACTTCATCTTCATTTAATAACTGAGTTGTCTTTCACGGCCAAGAGAATGCAGAAAGTTTTTGCAAGCTTAAAGATGAAAGCACTTCCATGATGCTTTGTCCTGTGAATCGTTCAGTCTTCATGCAATCGCTGTAAAAAAACCTGTTCAGTCTGACCAGAGGCAATTGTAACACTTTCAATTTCTCAAAGCACAGAAAAGCTGTTCATCTTAATATCTTTTTGCTTGAGAAAAAGAATGGTGATTTTATCAATTTGTGAAAAATTTACAATGACTTTGAGGTACAAATGTGATGTTTTTGTGTGTGTGTGTGTGTGTGTGTGTGTGTATGTGTGTGTGTGTGTGTGTGTGTGTGTGTGTGTATGCGTGTGTGTGAGCATATTAGTTTGTGTGTGTGTGTGTGTGTGTGTGTGTGTGTGTGTGTGTGTGTGTGTGTGTGTGTGTGTGTGTGTGTGTTGTATAAAGTTTTGATGCGTTTGAATATCAATATCTGTATTGTGTATTTCATTTCTTGGTCATTGGTTAAAAGTTGATAAGAATATATGCTAAAACTGTTGCTGATAGCTGACAGATCAGACTTTATCATGGCTGTGAGGTCGAGGGCAATTATATCACTAGTTATGAAATAAAAATTGTTTGACTGATTTTAAAGAATGAATCTTTAAAATATCATGAGCATTATTTTATTACAATTTATAGCTGAAAGTAGTTTTTGACTCATCAGCTGATCAGTGTTTGAGTAAAAAGGATTTAAATTCATGTAATTATTCCTGACATCTAAATAAGTCAAACAGGATGACTGTGACATTCTGACTGAATTATTATCAGGAATTTCTCGATTTAAATATTTTTATCGGAACTGCAATAAAGGTGAGAGGAAGCTAGAGGAGCTTGTCTCTAATCCCAGCTCTTGATTCATATCTAAAGACAGTCCTTCATGCTAAAGCAGAATATGAATCACTCTAATCATTTCATATCCATATCTGCTGCTCTCAGGCGACTGTCAACATTTTCAAATTAGGCTGTATTAAATATCACATACAGAACAGAAACACGAGCAACCTGATGAAAATGTGCAACAGAAATACATCTACAGTAGGACGTTATATTGCAATTATTTTCTAATTTTATGAATCACATGGTGGAAGTTGCATTACATAAATATATATATTTGATGGAAGTGTAAAAAGATACATTGCACAAACAAATCTGACCTTGATTGATAAAATCAAGTCCTTTTCATTCTGTTATAGAGATGAAAATGTGTTGTAAACAGCTTTACTCTACATTCATCCTAATGGCCTCATACTCAAAGGTGGTGGCATAAGGACAGCAGAAGTAATCTAATGGCACAGTCTTTAAGAGAGTTAATGGCCAAATAAAAAGCACATTAAAGTCATTTGAAGATTTGCAGTATTTTTTTATTGTTTTATTTTATGTTTTCAAGCAAACTCTTATTATGCAAATACATTCAATACATCACCCAGTCCCTGAATTTACTCATCAGTACCTTTCAAAGAGCAAGGCAATTCATTTAACTATCCTCAGTTTAAAAAGTATAAAATGAAGGGAATTTCATCTTATAGCTGCTAATATGAAACATTTACTTTGTTATTGCATGAAATAACTATAACAAAGCACCATATTCTCACAGTTTGCAACAAACCCTATTGACAAGAATGTTCTTTCATGAGAAAAAAATAATCTCACAAAGAACAGGCCTCATAATAATATAATAAATCTAATATAATATAGCTAATATGAAAAATACAGCACTTATTACTCATGAGTTTCCTTTTTAGGTCAATTATTTATATAATATAATATAACATAATATGAGGAATATTTTCTGGGAACCAAGATATGAATTACATATCCTGCCAGAGAGACCTGAAGATAAATGTAGGAGACAGAGAGACATAATGTATATGAAACAGAATGAAATTAATGAATACCAGTAGACATAAAGTGTTTGTTTAAACAACCTTAAAAGTCTATCATATATGAATGCTATTAGCATTCTCATTTATCTCAATGGCAGTTGCAAATTAAAATAACGGGCAATTTCATGCATTTAAGACCCTCCAAAACAAAATTTATTTTAGACAGTAGATTTATATATTTCTCAAGGTTTTTTTTTTTTTTTTTTTGAAATACACCTCTACATTTGAATAGCTGTTAATTGAGAAGGATGTCTGTTAGAACCAAAGTGTGCAATTCCAGCATCTACCAGCAGGGCCATGCACCAGATAAACCTTGAAATCCCAATATTTATTTTGTGAATTAAAGGCACAATATGTACGAAAACATACTTTTTTTTTTTTTATGAAAATATCGAAAAACCACTAGAACAGTGTTGTATATTTTGTTGACTTGTGTACTTACATTATCCCAAATGTTTCAAAGTATGTTTAAATCCAGAGAAATAAGCAATTTTAAGTAGTGACACGGACCATGTCCATAGTGTCATTGTGTCGCCTGGCAATGACGTCATACACCCTCGATTTCCCTCGACGACCGCACAGAGTAGCATTATAACAAAACTTTCAAACTTATCTATTTTTTTTTACCCCACATACGCAAGACCGGAAGGAGAGGAAGCAGGAGACTGTTGCATAATAATAGCTCCGCTGCTTTCGAGCCGTGTGTCGCGCTCCTTCAGCAGCCTTGTTTCACTTCAACGGCTTTCAGCCTTACCCTGCTTCGTTCTACTACGTTAATAAATCGTTATTTCATCCATGAACATGATTTCTGCCCGAGTCCCGTCGGATTGCATCGACTGTGAGGATGAAGACGACAACTCCCATGATTCCACCCTCAGTCACAGCGTCATCGAACTACGCCTTTGATTCTTTGTTTTGCTTTGAATACGAGTTCTCTAGTGGCGAAAAATTACATATTGTGCCTTTAATATTTAATTTAAATATTTTTTATTTTAATTTGAAAATGTTATTTATTTATTTATTTATTTTTAATATTCACCCAACCTTGGACCCAAAATGTATTTGAAAACCTGTTTGGTAACAATAATTATTTTGCTTA
This sequence comes from Cyprinus carpio, assembly GCF_018340385.1. Lineage (NCBI taxonomy): Eukaryota > Metazoa > Chordata > Actinopteri > Cypriniformes > Cyprinidae > Cyprinus > Cyprinus carpio. The sequence continues at coordinate 7,929,411 of NC_056578.1, read as the reverse complement.
CACACACACACACACACAATATATATATATATATATATATATATATATATATATATATATATATATATATATATATATATATATATATATATATATATATATTTGAAAACCTTTTTGATATCAATCATTAATAGACTTTTTAACAGTCTGGCACCAACACTCATTCTCTATGAAGGAACACTCTTGTCAATAGGGTTTGCTGAAAACTGTAAAAAGATTGTGCTTTGTTATGGTTATTTCATGCAACAACAGAGTAAATGTTTCATATTGGCAGCTATTAGCTGAAATTTCCTTCATTTTATACTTTTCAAACTAAGGATAGTTAGAGAGTTAGTTCACCCAAAAATGAAAATAAGCCTGTGTTTTACTCACCCTCAAAGCATCCTAGGTGTATGTAACTTTCTTCTTTCAGACGAATCTTAATCGGAGTTATATTAAAAATTGTCCTGGTCCCTTCAAGCCTTTCAATGGGGGTAAGCGGGTGTTGGTTGTCAACAGTTCAGAAGACGTGAAATAAAGTGCACGCATCCGTAATAAAACATCCCTTACACGGCTCCGGGGGTGAATAAAGGCCTCCTGTAGCGAATCCATTCATTTTTTTTAAGATAAATATCCATATTTCAAACGTAATAAACACTTTTTTTTTCTCACTTTCGCTGACTGTCATACGCAGAAGCCAGATGACAATACGACCAGTCCAATAGATATTTTTTTTAAATCCTATTATTGAAGCTTTCCATTTTCTAAAAGAATGAACATTTCTGTTTGGTGGACACAGAAAAACGCGCTGCAGCTTTAATAATGAATGAATCTGTTGGACTGGCAATGGCAGGATCTGTACCAGAGTCCATCAGCTATTTAGAAATGATTAAACACATCAATATTTGCATAAGTAGCTTATCTAGAATATGCACAGGTGGAAACAGATGTGACATTGACCAACGCTCCTTTGGAAACACACCTATAATTAAGTGCTGTTATTGTTAACTCAAACTAAAACTATTTAAAAAGGAAAATAAAACAAATATTAGATGAAAAATGTCAACTTAAACTTTAAAAATGAGAAATGCTGACTTTGAAACTAACTAAAATAAGTCTTAAAATTACTCAAACTAAAACAGTTATCACGACGAAATAACTAAAGCTTAAGCTATAATTGATATTAAAACTGAAAATATAAAAAATAAAGGATCATTCAAACTATTAGTAAATACAATAATAGTATATAAATAAACAACACTGGTGTGTGTGCTTTACTGGCAATCTTAAATAGTCTCCTGTTGCGCCACAACACTGTCAGTTAGCTAAACAATAACCCCTTAAATCATGCACAGACCCAAACAAAACCCATTATGCAAACTAAGGCCTGAAACACACTATTTACTCAAGCGTGCAAGTAGATGCATGTGAATGCTTAGCCAGCATATTCCAAACACGAACTTCCAAATCAATGCCATTAAAGCAAACATTCAGGTAGCCAGATATAAACATGATGACTTTAGCTAAACTGAAACAATGTTTCTTACCACAAAAGTTAACAACACATTAAGTATGCAAAATGGGGGAGTGTGTCTGTGTTTCTGTCCTAAAAGGCAACCATTTATATATATATATATATATATATATATATTATTTTTTATTTTTTTTTGGAATCTTAATAAAATTCATGTTGTCACACTCAAAGTCTCTGTCAATATTAAAAACCACGGCTGGCCCAGAGGTGCTGGATGACTCTCTCCTGGATTGATTATAGCAGCTACCAAACGTCCTGATAGCTAATTATCTTGAAGCAGCCTTCTGGAGTTATGTTTCTTTTGAAAAAGTAGTTAGCTACACTATATGCTATATAAATATGTTCTCATAAATTGTATTGAATTCAATTTAGATCAATTTGACATAGAACATTACAGCCATACTGAGCATTTTAATATAATACAAGGGATAAGCCCTGTAAAAAATACTCTTCATGTATTATACAAAAAAAAAAAAAAAAAAAAAAATACAAAAGACAAAAGAAATTGCATATGAGTTTGAAACAACATATATGCATATAGATAGATGATGTGGAAAGAGGAGAGAGTGTGAGGGAGAAGCAAGTGGGAATAGAGCAAGAGAGAAGATAATAAAGTGAAAAAGTGAGGGTTAAGGGAAATGTGCGAGAGGTATTACGAGAAAATTGATCCCTGGGGTTAAATGCAAAGGAATGAACAAACAGAACTGTAATGGAGGAGCTGCTGGTCTACGTGAAAGGTCTGTAATCCACTGTAATATCCATAGCTACTGAACAAACTGCCTTGAAGAAAGTGGGAGTGTATTCATGCTGCAGGATTGGGCCGAACAGATGACAGATGGTAGCAAACATCATTACAGCTGGGAATCGAGAACCAGTTGCATTTGTTAAGAAATACTGGAACCGAATGATTTCCGTGAATGTCTGTATTCTGCTGCCAAAGCACATGTACTAAAATACAGCGTTTCCTGCAGCATGACTGAAATGATGCAAAAGAAATGATGTTTGAGCATGTCGTCTGAATGAATCAAATGTGAGCCACGAAACAAAAACAAATTCACAGCATTATATTGCATTGTCTCACTAGTTGCGCACAACAGCAACCATAAAATGTGACCATGAAGTGTGTTTCATGAACTCATTCTTTTTCTTGAATCAGTTAAAAAGATTAATGTAACAGTCTCAAATTAGTCAGTTATCTTTTTTTTTGTTATGTACTTAAAGTTTATAACACTAGCTGGTTGTTCATACTGTTCAAAGTTTCATTGTATTAAAGTTGCTCAAATTTGAAAAATATTTAAAGAAAAATAAATAAATAAATAAATAAATACAAATCCTTTTACAAGTATTTTTGTCTTCCATTTAAAATTTCTTAAAATGCTTGAAACAAGAAAATTTTTCTTGGAAAGAATTTATATATATATATATATATATATATATATAATTGTGAATATATTAATTAATATAAATAGCTATTTTTTTTAAATTACGGTAATTTTAGAGAATAGATAGATTAGATTAATTTCCGCAGCAAATAAATAATTTATATATGAGTGTATTTTGTTTTACTGTTTTATTATTTTTTACACTTGTTTTAAGTTTAAAGTGGTAAAAAAAAGTTGAAAATCTGCCAGTCCATTAATATAAAATACACTTCCATTTAAGATTAAATCTATAAAAATAAGTCTTAATATTTTATGCAGTGTTGCTGATCAAATACATTTATTTTATTTTAAGAATTTGCAGATTTTACTGGATAACAAGTAAAAATTAATTAATCAGTTAATGTTGACATTAATTAATACTGCATTAATATTTTCTTTTTATATTTCCAATTATAAAATTATATTTAAAGAGTCGTTTTTTTGTAGAATTAGTTTTTGTTTAGTTTATAGTTATAACTAATTATTAGAAAGGCTTCTTCAAAATTAAATATATAATTTTTTTTATATATTTAATGTAATGGCTATATTCCTTACAATTCCCATCCACACATACTGGCTATGATAAATTATATTATTATCCGCTAGCTTCCATTTTGGGCACAATGCAACAAAACCCAACAAAGCCTCATACACAAGACTGTCCAAAGAGCTCCAAGAGAGTATTTTCCCCTCTAGTCCCTCATAAATTGAGTTGTTCTTCATGTCAGGCTTGAGTGGCACTTCAGTTTCTGCCTCACACACACACTGGTGTTATCTCCCATCCCAGCTTCGACAGCCTAACACCCTCAATAGCTGAGTCTTTAATCACAGCAGCCAATTATCAAAATACTGCAAAATGTCGCATACTATCACAGCTTAAATGATCATGGCTGCAGAAAGAATTTATCTCCAGCGACAGCTTTTAGAGACCCTTTAATCACCAAAACGTGGTACAATACAACAAACTCAACTGAAGCCAGATAAATTCTGGATGCAAATACACAATCAGATACGTGGATAGCAAGTGTGCACTAAATATAGAGCTCTTGCATTTCTAATAATGTGCCGTAATGTTTTATTATTCAGGTAGCTTTCTTTAGCACTAAAATGTTGACAGTTTAAGTTACTTGAGGAAGATTCTCTTCTGACTGTTGCTCTGTCATCACATTAGTTGAAAGAGAACACTGAATATAGCATTTGCTAATACGGTTTAGCTGCTGTGGGTTGCATTATGAACGGTCTGACATATTTCATTACTAGCAGTGTTTGCATTCACAATCTTGATTAAAGGAATAGTTCACCCAAATTTACTGAAAATGTGTTCACCTTCAGGCAATGCAAGATGTAGATGAGTTTGTTTCTTCATTAGATTTGGAGAAATGTAGCATTGCATCACTTCTGCACCAATGGATCCTCTGCAGTGAATGGGTGCCGTCAGAATGAGAGTCCAAACAGATGATAAAAACATTACAATAATCCACAAGTAATCCACACCACTCCAGTCCATCAATTAACGGCTTGTAAAGCGAAAAGCTGTGTGTTTGTAAGCAACAAATTCATCATTAAGGTGTTTATAACCACAAATTGTTGCTTTCAGCTAAAATATGAGTCCTCTATCCATAATATTGTTTTCTCCAGTGAAAAAGCGATCTTTTCTGAATCAGGAGAGAAATATGCACTGATCAAGCACCATTCACAAGTGAATCAGTCCAAAACGGCTGTAAATAAATATGTGAGAGACAACAGGAGATGGTCGTTTTCACTGGAGAAAGCATTATTATAGATTATGGACTCATATTTTATATATAAGTTAAAAAGAACATCAAATACAAACATTTTCACAAAGCTTTTTAATTCACAAGACATTAATTGATTGACACTGCATTATCTTGTGTTTAAGGGATTAATGAATTTGTTTTCACATCACCTAGCCAAAATCATTGGTTAGTCAAGGTTTGTCCCATCTGGTGGATATTGTAACTAATTCATGATGCAGGCAAAAAGCATTTCTCCAATAACAGCCATTCAAAAGAGGTCATATTTAAGAAAAAAGCAAGCAAGCAACATAAATCACAAATATTTCATTATATCAAAGTAGATTTTTTTACCGGTGAAAGATTTTTCACAGGGTTCCTAGAAGCGTGAAATGCTGTTGCCGTTGACGTCTCAGCTCAGAATAGCCATTAGTCCATTTTCCTGCAAAAGAAATACTGTACATTTTAAATCTGCGAAAAAGTGTGGTCAACTTTAAAGAAAATGTGCAAACAGAGTAAAACAGATTAGACTCAAAGCCACAACAGACTAAAAAGAACAAAACTTTCTTCTTCTTTTTAGCTCGTCAAGAATTGGCTTTGGTTCCAGTGAGAAACTCAGTAGCAAACAGCGAAAAAATGAAACCTATTTATCAGCTTTTCATCTCCTTTCAAATGAGATGGTTCCAGAAAAGGACTGAATAGATAAATGTAGGGAATCCCTCAGAGCTAGCTGGTTGTCAGAGAAAATCTCTGAGCAGACACTTTTAATTTCATACTGTCTGTGTTTGCTTTTTATTCCCCAAACAAAGCGGCTTCTAAATGTGAACAAGTCTTTTTCAAAAACCCGGGTTAATTCAGAGATGAAAGGTTTCCTTCTCCATGTCTTCTGGTTGGCGGGGACAACAGTATTTCTCCATTAAATTGCTAATGCGGTTGCCACAGTTACAGTTGCCTGCATCCTTGAGTGCACACTAATTACCAGTCCCAAATAAGACCCAACAGCATGTCCGCTTAATGACCGGACCTCATCGAAGACCTGAAAGGGCTTGTGGCTTGATGAATGCATGGATAATCCCAAACCTGCTGACACAGGTGCCATGGGGTATGGTTCCCAACGAGGCCTCTTAGATTAGAAGTTTGTTTCATTATTAAAGTAGATTTCAATTGTCTCCAGAGTCTGTAGGACCATGCATCCGGATCTTGGGGGTGGCCATGGGGAAAACAGAAAAGTGCTGTGTTGATAAAGCAAGAATTAATGGGATACAATGCTACAAAATATATAGAAGACTCTGAAAAAAGGCTTTAAAGAATACAAACTTTTGTTTAATGCAATGTCATACTTATTGAACACAAAGCCAATAACTGACGATTGATATGAATTTAGAGTTGGAACTATTTGTTTAACAATCAATCAATGAATAATGAATCTTCCAGTTTGTGTCCATCAAGCTGAGATGAGGTACCTCATTTAATTTGCTGTATCATCCAAAACAAGGCACTTCTGTGTTTATTTAATACTTAAATATATTTTGACAAAATCTTAACTCATTTCATATAAAATTACTCATGTCAGTCTATTTAGTATTTAAGGGCTAAAGGTACTTTCCGTTTCTGATCCATTCTTGGTGTTTATTAATATTGTTTTGAGTTAAAATGCAGGTCATTAAGTGTGTTTGGAACAGCACTATATTATCATATTGATATATGAAGACTCGGTGATGCATCACATATTGAATTTGGCGCTCAACTGCACTGTGATAAATGAGAAATGTTCTGTACATCGAGTGAACAGCATTAAAGAACATTCCAGGTTTGGACCTCATTATTTAGCTCAAGAACACCCACAATCCTTTAATGAAATATTTTCTATTCTATAACTTAAAATATGCAGAAATCTAAGGCCTCTTGCAAAATATCTTAAAACATTTTACCAAGACACTGATATAAAAATGATGTTCTTACATTAAAAAAATCTGGAGAGTTTTTGTGCTTTTAGTGTTCCCTCGTTAACTTCACATAATGTCACTTAAAATGACTTCAAATATATCTGTACAAGTTCAGTATCATTGTCTACAAAATAAGTTTCTTACCCAGCAGAACTGCAGGACTAATAGAGTGCAACAGTGACCTTTGCAGAGTTTCAGAAGTATTTGTTCCATCTTTGGAAAAATGAAAATATTATTCAATAAAGTGTTCAGAACAGAATTGGATAAATGTAGCATCGCATCATTTGCTCACCAATGGATCCTCTGCAGTGAATGGGTGCTGTCAGAATGAGAGTCCAAACAGCTGATAAAAACATCACAATAATCCACAGGTAATCCACTCCAGTCCATCAATTAACACCCTGTGAAGTGAAAAGGTGTGTTTGTAAGAAACAAATCAATCATTAAGGCATTTTTAACTGGAGTCCATAACCCATAAAAATTCCTCCTCCAGTAAAAAAATCCATCCCCTGCTGTCTCTCACATCAAAATCCACTGAAATATTGGTTTGAATGGTTTTGCACTGTTTTCACTTGTAACTAGTTCTTGATCTGTGCATATTTCATTCCTGATTCAGACTTTTTCACTGGAGAAATCAAAATTATGGACAAAGGACTTCTATTTTAGCCGGAAGAAACAGTTTCCCATTTCTACACCCATCTGAATGCATTTGTTATATATTGAATGTTTTAAATATAGTTGGTGAGCAATGTGACCTTGCACAAATGACATTTATGCAACACACACTGGAGTCAATAACCAGTAGCAGACCTACTTCACAGCCAATCACAATCAAAGGACAGTAAAAAGACAAGCAGTGCCAATAAGAAATGCATTAGCCACAGGTTTATTTCTTTCCTTTTTGTCTACAGACAATAAAATTGACTGAAGCGGCAGCAGATGAATAAAAGAGCAGATACTGACACGCAATCTGCTTCTTATCCGATAGGAATCGATTAAACTCTTATCCTTATAAAAATGAGGAAATAAAATTGTCACAAGTGATGCAGGAATACAGACAAAGACAGATAAATAAAGTTCCAAACAAAGTTTAATAGTACGAGCCAACAAGACAGGCAGGCATCAAACACATGTATACGTGATTCGAGACCGCACCAAGAGTGCAGGCAAGGGTACAACTTATAAGGCAAACCCAAACGACATAACTAATAAAACACAGCTGAACAGATCAAACTAATAATGACAGTGACCACAGCAACCAGGAAGTGTGGGAATACCAACAAAGGAAAACGAGAACTGTAGAATTACAAACTAAAATCCATGAACTGAAACTAACAGAACTCAATAAAACTGTTCTTGGCATCTTCGTCTCTGAATGAATGGTGTTTAGGGAATGAGCAGCTGTGCCATCAGTGATCTGTGCTGCACTGAATGTTGCTCTCTAACACAGGAGACTAATGCACACAACACATTTTCATCACTATGCACTTCTTTTAAACTACTAAGGCACTAATGACTCAACATCACATTCATAATACTTATTTAATGATCTCATCAATGATTCATAAACCCCATAAATGCAGAACGCTGTATGATTACAAAGTATGAAACACATTACCATACAACAGCAATGACAAATAAAAATTTACAGCTATTCATTTAGCAGATGCATAATGCAAAGAAATAAATGAAGAAGGGGAAAGCAACATGAGAAGTGATGTAATACAAAGAGTATAGAGTTTACATGGATGTGTACATAAAGTGTTTAACAGTAAAAACAGGAAAATTGTGAAATATTACAATTTAAAATAACCGTGTTCTATTTGAAAAATATTTTAAATTGTAATTTATTTCTGTGATGCATAGCTGAATTTTCAGCATCATTACTCCAGTCTTCAGTGTCACATGATCCTTCAGAAATTCAGCCAGCTCAGTTTATTAGTCTTTCTGGCAGACAGCAATTTACTTCTCTCTCCGTCTCCTGACCCACAGATAAGCAATCAGGATGGTAGCAGAGACCTGGACTGATGCGGACAGATCGAAGCGATGGAGGAGACAACGCCAGACCCCGCTTTTGTGGACGTGGACCAGGGTCTGACCCTTGCATGCATCGCCTTCCTATGTCTGCTGCTGGTGGCAATGATCATCCGCTGTGCCAAAGTCATCATGGACCCCTACAGCGCCATTCCCACCTCCACCTGGGAGGAGCAGCACTTGGACGACTAGCAGTTTTTCCCATGACCGTGGCAAATAAACATGCACCTGCATTCAATCAAACCCTGACACCATGTTTCAACCAATGCACAGAAGTCTATGGGATATTTAAACTGATAGTCATCTTCTCGCATGCAGCATCACTAGCTCTGAAGACCTCTGCATGGAAACTGAGTTGAATTCTTCCCAACTCTCACTCTATTAAACAAGAAGGCATGAATTTTGAAATGAAGTCGATTTTGACACCAATGTCCTCTTTTTTGCTTCTACCCTGGATGAGCTTCAGTAAAACGAAATCACTCCAAAACAAAGCACAAAATCTGACACTTCCATGTTCTCACAACCAATGCATCCTGAATTTGTAGTAATAAAAAGGGGAGCAAATATATATTTTTATATTTAATAATGATAAATGAGAAACACATCCAATTAAGGCAAGGAAAACACTTCTAGCTACATAAGCTACACAAATTTGCACAATTTTACAGCGTTGCCACAAGGAGTGCTATAGCCTACTTCTTAGTGTCAGTTTTCTTTTACACAGTCATGGTGGAACAACAGTTAGTTAGGAGGTTAATCAACAGCCAACATGCTTATTTGTGACCCTAGACCACAAAACTAGGGTCAATTTCTGGAAATCGAGATTTATACATCATCTGAAAGGTGAATAAATAAGCTTTCCTTTGATGTATGGTTTGTTAGGACAGGACAATATTTGGCCGAGATACAACTATTTGAAAATCTGGAGGGTGCAAAAAATCAAAATACTGAGAAAATTGCCTTTGAAGTTGTCCAAATGAAGTTCTTAGCAATGCATATTGCGAATCAAAAATAAGGTTTTGATATATTTATGGTAGGAAATTTATAAAATATCTTCACGGAACATGATCTTTACCTAATATCCTAATGATTTTTGGCATAAAAGAAAAATCAATAATTTTGACCCATACAATGTTTGTTTGGCTATTGCTAAAAATCTACCCCAACGACTTAAGACTGGTTTTGTGCTCCAGGGTCACATTTATGGTTTAATGGAATAATAATTTGCAGTTAACTCTATCGCCCCCTTGAGTAGCACCACTGCAAATGCAGTATTTACAATGGGACTGCATACTTGCAATACACTGGTCAATCATTCACATTTACAAACTTGCATAAGTATGAGCTTAATTGTTATCTAGTTTAGCAAGAAGACATAACTTTGACTGAAGGCCCAAAGATGAAAAACGCCATAAACTGTCTTTACAAGAGCATCTGTCTCTTTCATTTATCGGCTCTTACGATCTGATACCCTGATGTGGTTTGATTCAGTTGTCCTTGACAAAGTGTACGCAGAGCTATAGTCTGCACCGCATGATATCAAGTGCCTCAGCTGAGGTCATATAAATGAAGTCGACAAAACAACAAAACACCAGTGTCCTGTCTGATGAGAAAATGCCTATGTGCTACATGCCTGTTCTCAACCATAATAAAGATTATAGTAATTCCAATATTTCTGGTGAATTATCACCAACCATTGGTGAGCACACTGCAAATCTTAAAGCTTTATAATAGGATTTTAAAAGTCACACTAAATTATGGGGGGGAATTCAAGTCTAATCTAGAAATATCACATTAATTTAGCATTTTAGACAATGCATATGATTCAAAGCAGCTTCACAGCAATAAACAGAGAAATAACAGTGTTGAAAAAAATTAATCAGTTAAGAAACAACTTCAGTTTAAACCATAACATATACAGAATAGTATATCAGCTCAATTCAGTTCAATAGGGATTCAGTTCAGTTCTGTAACAGTGTTGCAAAGGTAATTCAATTCCATTATAAACCAACTCTACATTATCAGTGTCATGATTCAGCTCAATTCTCAGTTTAGTAATTTTCTCATCCCAAAACGTCAGTATGGGTGCAATTTACTAAGAATGAATTATGAATGTTGTTTACTTGTATTTTCACGAAACTATAGGATAAATAATTGTACTGAACGTGATTTTTATTCCACAATTTCTATCTTGAAGTTCTCGAGATGGATCAGTTCAATTTCTGGTGATGACACAGATCTTTTCTATGAATCAATCGAAACGGACAAACAATTCAGTCACTCCTGAATCAGTGTGCAATGAGCGATTGTCAAATATAAACAAATCAGAATGATTTAAACCAAGAACCGCCTCTTTCAAACATACCTGACTTGAAATAAGACGAATAAACAATTCACTGACTCATTGAACTGATATATGGCTGTCAAATATGCTTACGGTCTTATTATGTGAGTATCTGTTCGAACGAATTCAGAAGAACCAATACACTTGTCTAGAATCATCCACTGATAGAAAGCATCACAACGAATCAAAAATCTGACGTCTACAGAGCATATCAAGTCCTTTACCTGTCAAGAAGGTTTTATCTCTGCAGCCAGATGTATTTTGTTGTTGTTCAACTTTCCTCATGTGGAGGTTGTGACAAAAAGCATTGCAGTGACAAATTTGATGTGCTGTAAATTCAAAGACAGCAGAATTGAGGAGCTTGACAGCAATTCTGGTTTTGTTATGATCACTTTCCTTAAAAATATATCTTTTTTCTTTTATCTCAAACACTCAGAGGAAGCAGCGCTCAAAAATGAGCTGATGATTCAGCACAGCAAAAGTATTTGTTGTCCATCATAAGAACCGCAAGCTCCCTTTCTCTCAACATGAGTATTTATTTCCCAAAGTGCAGCGCGATCGATCAGCCCAAGAATATTTCAGTTCTTCCTTTGCTGTTCAATTCATTTAAACGCTATAAATAATTTTCCTGGCAGTGTGGCCAACATTTTACTCAACCCTTATCAAGGTCTGCATTGTAAATGTTTAATGGCTGTAAATTGTAAATGGTTTTTTGATAATAAAACCTTTCTTTTAGTTAGTTAGTTCTGGGGGTTTCGTTCAATAGTGCCAGAGTTTGTAGAGTCAGGGTATAAGAGCTGCATCATAAACTGAAGTCCTGATATGAAAAAAAGCAGACATTATTATGACATTATTACGACTCCAGGCCAGGTGCTTCATGATGCAAAGTACATTTTTTAAACAATCAAGCGGCACTTTCAAGGGTTCAATTAAGTTGGATTGAATTATTCATTAAGTGTAGCCCAGTAATGGTTTGCTCTCATTTATTTATTTATTTTTTTTTTTTTGCAACAATGTTCAACTTCCAGTACATGAAACTAACTGGAACATTAAGTAATCAAACAAGTTGTTCTTTATGTTTTGGGGTTTGTACACACTGTACTTCAACACGTGTCTAATGCATTAGACATGGATTTTATAGCCTCAAATTGTAAACATAAAATGTACTTTTTACTTTTTGGACATGCACTGATGGATTTTTCATAATAAGACCAGGGGTGCGTTTCTCGTACAACAACGTAACTTGTTGATTAACCACCATAGTACGATGCATTGTTGTTGAAATGAACTAGTTTCTACTAGTTACTAGTTACCAGTGTTTCCCGAACACGGTCGCATCTCCGTCGTTTGAACCACATTAGTTCAACAACATAGAGCCATTGTTAATGACGTCACACGCATGTGGTGGAGGAATAACTTCTGCTATTTAACCAATTAGACAGCTCTAAGATGCTGCTGTATTGAACATGGCACCTGATGACTAATTTACGATTTTTTGTTCCCTGTCATTTTGCTTTATTTGATGTTTGATTCACCGCGGGTTCCCTCATAGTCCGGGGTTCCCTTAGGTATTTGTGCACATGCGCACTCTTCAAAAACGGTGCTTTTAGAGGAAGCGCAAACATACATAGATTAAAATGCATTTATATTCAGATAGAATGGGATATATAGATAACACTGACTGTTAGCTTGGTTATTGTGTAATGTAATTCTGCCAGTAGTCTTAACATAAAAATTCTAGTGGAAAACGTTAACATATTTTTTTTGTTGACCCCATATTTATTTAAGCCCATGTTCCTTTCTAACAAGAAACTATGCTTCTAACCACAGGTCGAGAGCTGTAGTTCCAACCACGCAAGTTTGCGACGCTGTTTGCGAATGTTCGTTTGAACTATGGTTTCGGGAAACACTGAATCGTTGGACTATGTTGGTAACGACAGAACTTGCGACAGTAGTTGGCTAACGATGCTTTTGGGAAACGCACCCAAGGATGATTTATTTAAAAAGTTAAATAGTTAAAATAACATTTTATATAAAATATAGCACTGTAAAAAAACAAACAAACAAAAATTATTTGATGAATAATTCAAGTCAACATATGATTTTCCAGTATTTTAACTCATCACGTTAACAACTTTATCAAAGTTTAAAATTTCTCCAAGATTTTAATATTTTTAAGTTAGTTTAATATAAAGTTGAAATAAATTGGCAATTTGATGGCACATAAATATTTAAGGCAGCAGCTGAACTTTTTTTTTTTTTTTAAGATGAAGTAGGAGGAAACTTTGTTGGGGTATATAGTTGGGGTAAAACTATTTAAACAAACAAACAAAAAAAATATTACTTGAAATAAAATAAATGTTAACTGATATAAAATATAATATAAAAAATATAGATTGAAAAATATGCATATAGAAAAAAAAACTAGTTGACAAGGCAACATTATTTTCATAATTTTCTTTTAATTAACTTAAAGAGCTACATAACTAAAACTAAAAAAAAAAAAAAAAAAAAAAAAACAAAAAAAAAAAAAAAAAAAAAAAAAAAAAAAAAAATATATATAAATATAAAAAAAAAAAAAAAAAAAAACTAAATTCAACTGCTAAAACTTTAAAATTAAAGTAAAAACAGAAAATACATCAAATCTAATTCAAAACATTAACAAAAACTATAATAATACATCAGTGATACTAAAATAACACACATAAACATTTGAATTTCAAAGGCTGCTCCATTTATGTTTTCTAACATCCATAAACCCTTGAGCAAGGCACCGAACCCCCAACTGCTCCCCGGGCGCTGCAGCATAAATGGTTGCCCACTGCTCCAGGTGTGTGTTCACTGCTGTGTGTGATCACTGCTGTGTGTGTGCACTTTGGATTAAATGCAGAGCACAAATTCTGAGTATGGTCACAATACTTGGCTGTATGTCATGTCACTCACTTAAACATAGCCTCTATGTTAATACAGTGTCTTAAGAACTACAGTAGTTTGACCAACTAGCAGTTAGCCAAGGGATAATCAGTCTAGTCAATACCTTTTATGCAACTGGCCCTTATTCTGCAGAACCTTCTGAAGTCTAACCTTCAAAAGATTAATATGCATGAATTATAAGTATTTCAGCGAAAGCATATACAAGACTTTCAGAAATATGCTCTGGTCAATCTCAGACATTTAACTTTACTAATTATTACTTGATTATGTGTGCAATGGCGAGAAAATTAACAGGACTCCTAACAGGATGAAGTTAAGAGCTGAAGTTAGTCATAATTACACACTTAACATCTGGGAGTTTAATTAAATCACGTTAATTTTTATATTTTTGTAACCATATTTTGACATTGTACACGTTTTTGTAATATCATCAAAAAGGATTGAACATTTTAAAGTGACACAATCCAACTACCACAAAACATATCAGAATTCATAAGATTTAATACACTTTTATACTTCTGTTTTCCCTCCAAAATTATGTAATTTCCTGGTGAATGATGTCATCGGTGAACTATGGGAAAAATAATCATTTGTTTTTTATTTTGTGTCAGTTCAACAATACCTAAAACAGAAAAAAGTTTAAAAATAGGAAAGCTGTAAAATGTTATCATTTTTAATGTTTTTATTTAACACCTTCTGTCTTTTGATTTTATTTATTTTGATTTTATTATTTTATTTTATAAAAATATTATTTAATTAATTATTACCCCCCCCCCCCCCCCCTTTATATCATATGATAAAACCAATAAATACAAACCAATAAATTAACTATATTAAAATTAAAGGGACTGACAGGATGGAAAGTGTAGTTAACAACACAGGAAAAACACAAAAACATGTAAAAAATATTAAACTGATATTTTGGTAAAATTTGATTTCCATCTCTATAAAGTGGATTTAAATATATGATAGAAACTGGAAAATGTGATAGGAAAATGTACTGGTGCATCCAAAACATGTCCAGTTTGCAATATGTGTTACCATGTATTTAATCTGTTTATAATACTCAAATTATTTCATTTCCAATCAGTGTTAATGTGTTTACATCAGTGTTCAGGCATTTGTTTAGAAAGCTCTGAAACTGACTGTGTGCTGCTAGCTGAAAATTCAGCCAAACACACACACACACACACACACACACACACACACACACACACACACACACACACACACACACACACACACACACATTTTGTACTAGTTTTCTACTAGTTAATTCTGTAGAAGGGATTCAACCATGCTGAAATATGTACGGAGCTGACCACACCACTTTTATTGGTAGCACAAACTGTATTCAGAGATTTATCACCTCCTTTTCTCCTTCACAAAGCGAAAGGTCAAACACTAGAGGTCCATCAGTGAGGCTGCCAAGATAAAAAGTCTGATCACAGAGGGGGAGAAACACGCAGTAAGAGGGAAACCGAGATCCTTCCATCTCTGTCTGCAAAACAACATGAGCGCTCACATGTTCACACTTATGCTGAAGGAGTAGTGAATGGACCATTTGACCTCTGATGACTCAATGACTCACAGACGGCTCTCGGGAACTCCACCGCACAGCTAAAACACTCAGCACCATCTGTTAGCAGCTCGTGAGATAGAACACAAATGATTCACTGTAGAGGAGTCTTAACGGAAGGGTCTGTCACAACAACTTATTTACAATAGGTATATTTCATATCATATATTTAATTTTTAATTTTGCGTCTGCAGTTTAAATGTGTCTCAGAGTATCCGTACCATCTGCACATAGTTGTACACATAGTTATTAAAAAATAATAAATTCCAAAAATACATGGCAACATACAGGGAAAAAGAAAAAAAAAACCAACATGGTAGTAAAACAGTAAATGTGCAAAAAATAAAATAAAAATAAAATAATAATAATAATATATATATCATAATTAATGTATAAATATTAATTTAATTAAATAAAAATTTACTACAATGGTATAGTGCATACCCTAAAAATATTTTCATGGTACATGTAAAAAAAAAAAAATAATAATAATAAAATAACTAGGTAACACCAGAATAAATGTGGGGAATTTTTTTTTTTTTTAATTAAATTAAAATTAAATATAAACAGAAACAAAGTAGTACCATTTCACAGGTACACGTCAATAAAAAGATTATATTGTGAAATAAAATAAATTAAATAAAAACATACAAGTCCAAAAAACATGGTAGCCACATAGTACATGTGCCAAGAAATTAAAATACAAAATAAACAAATAAAAGATTTAGAGCACTAACATGACACAGCAATAGCAGAAACAGTGAATGTTCAATTTAACAAGCACCTCTAATCACTGTCAAATTTTCTTCCTGAGTTTAAGAGCATCAGTTTATTTGATACACACATCAGGCCTGTTCAGTCTGGACCGGACGTCCTCCGTCAGTAATTACAGCATTATTCACTTCACTCAAAGCTTTGAAAGGCTTGTTAATGATGTGGTGATGTGAGACAAACCCACCATCACAGACAAAAGGCTCGAGCAGTGACCCGTCATTTTACCTGTTTGACAGTCTGGATCTGCAACTGCAAGAAGAAACACCGCTTCAGGAATCCTTTCAAATATGATGGAGTTAGCAATGACATTAAACATCTTGTTTATCACATATCCAGTTATAATGTTATACAATATCATTTTGCTCATATATAATATACAATACACAATGCTTATATGCTTATAGATAATTTTTGGCTCTGTTTTATTACCTTTGCAATGTATTCTACATCCTTTGCAATCCCAAAATTCACTGCATTACAAAAACCCTTCCAAGATGAAACGTGAGAAATTCCTTTATATACATTCATTCAATTAATACTAAAAAAAAGCAAAAATTATTATTACTTAAAAATGTACTACTTTACCTAATATTTGTGTGGTGTGATGCATTTTTATTGTATCAAATCATTAGCTCAGCAATATGGAATGGCCAAATGCTTTATGGAAATAAAATAAAATAAAATAAAATTGGCTTAAGACAGTTTAAAAGTAATCAGTAACTTTATTGAATATTTTTTTCAGTAACACAGAATGACAAAGCAATTCACAAATGTGTCATTTCTGCAAAAAATAGTTGAACTGCAGAAATTAATGACTGGTTTCAAGCATATGGAACCCAATAAAGATGATACATTACATTTTACTGACATATTTTCCTAAGATCACAGAGGTTATCTAAAGAAACAAGTTGTTTTACATTTTCCTTCATTTTTAATGATATTTAATGACCAATTTTCACAATCCGATCAATCCCGATGGATAAAATCGAGTTCCACCCTACATTATTTCTGTTTTACTCAGAAATACACCAGATTATGAACCCAAAAGGGTTTTACGTTATTTTTAAAAGACCTCTAAACAGGTTGTGAATATTAGACCAGGCATAATACTGTGTTTGCTCGTGTCTGTTTTGTCTGGCTTAGAGGAGGGAAGGAGAGACAGACAGACAGAGAGCTGCGTCACTGTTACAGGGCAGGAAGGATCTTCCCCTCACACAGACCGAATCCCACTCTATAACCCCTGCCCTCACAGTAACCTGCACAGAGAGAGTCCAGAACGACACAACAGAGATCACATTTCCATCAACAGACATCTCTGCAACATTAAACATGCACACACAGACTCTAAAAGCCCACCTGTGAGAGTGACCTCGTCCCCGTCCTTCAGGAAGGTCCTTGTCTCTCCACTGCCGAGGTCAATAGTCTTTGATCCTCGCCACGAGAGCTCCAGCAAAGAGCCGAAACTCTCTGGATCTCATGCACACAGATACAGAGGCAGTACTATATAATACAGCTCAATGCAGAAATATGTCAGTTAAGTTTTTCAAGTAAATATGACAATATGACAAACATATTACTTTTTTATTGTTATTAACTTTTATTTACTCAATTTAATTTGAGATTATATAAAAATATAAATGTGTCTTCCAGTGCATTTATTTAAAAAAACATAAAAATAAATAAAAAATTGAGGTTAATTACTATATTATATAAAGAATTTAATAGATTGAAATGAAATAAAAAATACATGTAACTTCCAGTGTATTTACTTGAATTATTAATTATAGTTAAATGTAGTAATTCAAGTTTATTGTTGTATTATTTATTGATTTTTTTTTAAATAATATTAAAATATAAATATGTGTTCCAGTTTATTTACCTAAATAAATTTATTAATTATTAATATTTTTATTATTATAATTAATCATTAAAATGTAATAATTAAAGTTAATTGTTATATCAGTTACAGAATTAAACAGATTAAGTATAAATGTTTATTTCTCAAGCAATTGTTTTTTACAGAAGACATACATTTCTTAATTATTTGCAATATTTTATGATTATTATTAATATAACTGATTGTAGTTTAAATTAATTATTAATGTTAATTATTATAGTATTTACTGGATTTAATGGTTCAGATTTAATGGTTCCAGTTTACCACCCCTTATTTTTTATATTTAATACTAATATCAAAATATAAATATATATAAATAATTATAGTTACAAATTTAATAATTAATGTTCATTATATTATATTAATATTATTTACATACAATAAAAATATAAATGTGAATTCCATGATATTTACTTAAATTAATAAATACAAGAAATTATAAAATTATTCTTTTAAGGTTTCAGAACTGATCTGACTCGTTAGGCCTTGATCTAAATGGCAAGTTTTCTTTTTCAAGTGTTTCTTTAATGTATTCTATACATCACTGAAACGCTCTCACACACACACACACACACGCACCGGTCCGCTGATGGTGCCTGATGCCAGCAGGTCTCCCGGTCTGACGTTGCATCCGTTGACTGTGTGGTGTGCCAGCTGCTGTTTCATGGACCAGTACATGTACTGAGAAGACACACAACACATTACACGCACCTGCTGTCTGTTACTAAACAAGAAAATGGCTTTCTCTGCATGTGACGATACAGAAAGCGTGGAAATGGAATGGGTTTCTCCCAGAACCGATAACACAAGGAGCCCAACACAGAGGCACTGAGAATGAATAGCTTTGTTTATTTGCTCTGCACAGTCTGTGCTGTTTAAGTGCCTGGTTCACTAATGGAATTATGCAAATCAGGTAATTGCATGAGGTTGCAAATCTAAACTTGGTTACGATGACGCAAACAGACCATATAAACAGCAAGAGTGTGCATTTATGCACAGAAAACGACAAAACAATTCCAGTGGGGATGAAATAATCTCTACTGGGTTCAAAGTGTGGGGTTAGATTTTTATTTGACCCAAATTATCAGTTCTTTTTGTTTCTTGGCTAGCCATTTTGCGTATTTGTGTAGAATATGTTTATCATTGCCTTTTGCAATTCCTTTATGCAATCTCTGATTCTTTCCTGCTCTATGTCTTGTTCAAGCTGGAGCTTTTTCAGGGAAACTCATCAAATGGGTACAGTAAGAGTTGTCAGTATGGGTTACTTCTGGAACAGCAATGTGCCAATGCAAAACAAATGCAAAACTATCTCTTACCTTAAAATTGGATTTGCAAATGGTGGCGGCCTCTCGCATCCCCTCACCTGGACAGAAGAAAACAAGACTGAGCACTGTAACATGCAGCATATGCACAATGACAGATGTTGTTACAGATACTGACACACACCTTTCACAGCGACAAAGAGGTTGATGTTGAACGTGTACAGGTCATCGTGACGCAAGTATGGAAGAGGCACAGGGTCCTGAAATAACAATAAAATTATTTTAAGAAAACTGAGCACACATCTCAGCCAAAACCTGAAAAGTGAAGGAAGAGTACATGGGGGCAGAAAGGTATATCTGAACTCAATATTTGCATCAGGAAGTCAAGGTTTGTCAGACAGCTGCTGGTAGATGCTGGAGCTACATAGTTATGCAGGTAATAAAGTCATTAAATTTGTTACTTGAAGTAAAATATGAAAAACATTTTATTTCAGATAGTTGCCAGAACAACATTTTTTGTTCTCATTTATTTCTCAGTGTTAATCATTTTTCTAAGGTAAAGTCCTATAATACCTAAAACTAATAAATAAAAGTACATACTACATAGACTTTTTTGTTTAAAAACAATACAAACAAAATTTCAAACATTTTAAATAAAATTTGTTTTGGTTGCTGATTGATGGAAATGAGAAAAATGCTGTGTGATGGAGTTGAAATTCATAAATGGATTTAAGCTATTTATTTAACTAAAATTAAAACCATTAAAAACATTTTTATTACTTGAATTAAAACATTAACTGAAATAGAATAAAAATATAAAAATAAAACTTAATATAAACGTGAAATATACAGGTCCTTCTCAAAAAATTAGCATATTGTGAAAAAGTTCATTATTTTCCATAATGTAATGATAAAAATTAAACTTTCATATATTTTAGATTCATTGCACACCAACTGAAATATTTCAGGTCTTTTATTGTTTTAATACTGATGATTTTGGCATACAGCTCATGAAAACCCAAAATTCCTATCTCAAAAAATTAGCATATCATGAAAAGGTTCTCTAAACGAGCTATTAACCTAATCATCTGAATCAACTAATTAACTCTAAACACCTGCAAAAGATTCCTGAGGCTTTTTAAAAACTCCCAGCCTGGTTCATTACTCAAAACCGCAATCATGGGTAAGACTGCCGACCTGACTGCTGTCCAGAAGGCCATCATTGACACCCTCAAGCGAGAGGGTAAGACACAGAAAGAAATTTCTGAACGAATAGGCTGTTCCCAGAGTGCTGTATCAAGGCACCTCAGTGGGAAGTCTGTGGGAAGGAAAAATTGTGGCAAAAAAACGCTGCACAATGAGAAGAGGTGACCGGACCCTGAGGAAGATTGTGTAGAAGGACCGATTCCAGACCTTGGGGGACCTGAGGAAGCAGTGGACTGAGTCTGGAGTAGAAACATCCAGAGCCACCGTGCACAGGCGTGTGCTTTTGAACCAGAAAACAGCGGCAGAAGCGCCTGACCTGGGCTACAGAGAAGCAGCACTGGACTGTTGCTCAGTGGTCCAAAGTACTTTTATCGGATGAAAGCAAATTTTGCATGTCATTCGGAAATCAAGGTGCCAGAGTCTGGAGGAAGACTGGGGAGAAGGAAATGCCAAAATGCCTGAAGTCCAGTGTCAAGTACCCACAGTCAGTGATGGTCTGGGGTGCCATGTCAGCTGCTGGTGTTGGTCCACTGTGTTTTATCAAGGGCAGGGTCAATGCAGCTAGCTATCAGGAGATTTTGGAGCACTTCATGCTTCCATCTGCTGAAAAGCTTTATGGAGATGAAGATTTCGTTTTTCAGCACGACCTGGCACCTGCTCACAGTGCCAAAAACCACTGGTAAATGGTTTACTGACCATGGTATTACTGTGCTCAATTGGCCTGCCAACTCTCCTGACCTGAACCCCATAGAGAATCTGTGGGATATTGTGAAGAGAAAGTTGAGAGACGCAAAGACCCAACACTCTGGATGAGCTTAAGGCCGCTATCGAAGCATCCTGGGCCTCCATAACACCTCAGCAGTGCCACAGGCTGATTGCCTCCATGCCACGCCACATTGAAGCAGTCATTTCTGCAAAAGGATTCCCGACCAAAGTATTGATTGCATAACTGAACATAATTATTTGAAGGTTGACTTTTTTTGTATTAAAATACACTTTTCTTTTATTGGTCGGATGAAAATATGCTAAATTTTTTTGAGATAGGAATTTTGGGTTTTCATGAGCTGTATGCCAAAATCATCAGTATTAAAAACAATAAAAGACCTGAAATATTTCAGTTGGTGTGCAATGAATCTAAAATATATGAAAGTTTAATTTTTATCATTACATTATGGAAAATAATGAACTTTTTCACAATATGCTAATTTTTTGAGAACGACCTGTATGTATATAATATACAAAATCACAAAACAAAATGAACAAAAATACGAAAAACTTTAAAAGAACAGCATTTATATGAAATAGATTGTTTTTAACTATTTAAATGTCTTTATTGTTATTTTTGATCAATTTAATGCATCTTTACAAAATAAAAGTATTATTAAAAAAATAAAAACTAACTCCAAATGGTATGTTTGCTAATTTCCAATAAGGTGAAAATTATTTTCATGTTATGGCCTATAAAATAAATATTATATGGATAAATATTCATCTAGCGCATTTAAAGAGAAGGGGCTCTCAAAAATCAAAAGGCCAAAACCTGAAAAAATCTAGTATTCTAAGATTAGTCATATTAGATAAGCTATATTAGTCATTTAGCAGACGCTTTTACCCAAAGTGACTGAAGTCAATGGAAGCAATCAAAACCAACAAGAGAGCAAAGATATGCAAGAGCTATAACAAGTATCAGTTAGCTTAAAGGGTTAGTTCAGCCAAATATTAAAATTATGTCATTAATGACTCACCCTCATGTCGTTCCAAACCTGTAAGACCTCCGTTCATCTTCGGAACACAGTTTAAGATATTTTAGATTTAGTCCGAGAGCTTTCAGTCCCTCCATTGATAATGTATGTACGGTATACTGTCCACGTCCAGAAAGGTAATAAAAACATCATCAAAGTAGTCCATGTGACATCAGAGGGTCCGTTAGAATATATTGAAGCATCGAAAATACATTTCGGTCCAAAAATAACAAAAATTATGACTTTATTCCGCGACTGCTGTGACTGTTGACGTGCGACGCTGCTGACGTGTTATCTTTGTTATTGGGCGCACCAGAAAACACGTCAGCAGCGTCGTACGTCAACAGTCACAGCAGTCTCGCTCACAACAGACCCGGAAGAGAAGAAAAAAAGCGGAATAAAGTCGTAATTTTTTGTTATTTTTGGAACAAAATGTATTTTCGATGCTTCAATAAATTCCAACGGACCCTCTGATGTCACATGGACTACTTTGATGATGTTTTTATTACCTTTCTGGACGTGGACAGTATACCGTACATACATTTTCAATGGAGGAACAGAAAGCTCTCGGACTAAATCTAAAATATCTTAAACTGTGTTCCGAAGATGAATGGAGGTCTTACGGGTTTGGAACGACATGAGGGTGAGTCATTAATGACATAATTTTAATATTTGGGTGAACTAACCCTTTAATGCAGTACACGTTCAAGGGTTTTACATTTTTTTAAATTATGTAAGAAATAAAAAGAAAACAGATAGAATAGAAAAAGAACAGAGCAAGCTAGTGTTAGAGGCCTTTTTTTGCTTTTGTTAATTGTATAATAAATGTGACCCTGGACCACAAAACCAGTCTTAAGTGTCAATTTTTCAAAGTTAAGATTTACACATCATATGAAAGCTGAATAAATAAGCTTTCCATTGATGTATGGTGTGGTTTGTTAGGATAGGACAATATTTGGTTGAGATACAACTATTTGAAAATCTGGAATCTGATGGTGCAAAAAATCTAAATATTGAGAAAATCGCCTTTTAATTCATCCAAATGAAGTTCTTAGCAATGCATATTACTAATCATAAATTAAGTTTTGATATATTTATGGTAGGAAATTTACAAAATATCTTCATGGAACATGATCTTTACTTAATATCCTAATGATTTTTGGCAAAAAAGAAAGATCTATAATTTTGACCCATACAATGTATTTTTGGCTATTGCTACAAATATACCCCAGTGACTTAAGACTTTTGTAGACTTTTTTAGGTTTTGTAGTCCAGGGTCACAAATAAAAAGAAATCAAATAGAATACAAAAAAAATTGAGAAGCTAGCTAACAAGCAGTTAGTAAATGAACAGAGTGCAAGTCCAAAAGGGGCAAGTTTTTTTTTTTTTTTTAAATAGAATTATAATAGAGTGTGCTAGAGTTAGAAGGTCAAATAAAGATGGAAGAGATGTGTTTTAGCCGATTCTTGAAGACTGCTCGGGTTGAGTTGGGCAGGTCATTCCACCATGAGGGAACATTTAATTTAAAAGTCTGTGAAATATAGAGAGATAGACATAGCATATAGAAATTGGAAGGCATCACATATAGTAATGTATTGCTAGAGTATGATCTTAAAATAAACAGGAAACTTATAAAATATCTAATATAGACTGTTACTGATAAACAGAAAAAGCAGATGCCAGTGTATTGTGCATGCAGCTATTTTCAACCCATTTTTAGGAACAAATGACTGTGTGAATTTATAGCGTCATCCCATTCCCAAAATATTCACACTCTTAGACTTAGAATCGACCCAATTTACCTGGACCGGATTGGGCTCGACAAAGGGCATCAGTGCTTCCATGGGAACGACCCAGGGCGAGATAGTGGTCCCAAAATTCTTGCCCAGGAACGGACCTAATGGAACATATTCCCAAGCCTGGATATCCCGAGCTGCAACATAAAAGAGAAAAAGACACTGTAACCTATAAGGATCAAGCACTGGCATTGTGGCAGTGAGTTTTGTGGGGCTACAAACTTTCTTTAAAACATTTACCCTCGCTGAAAACAGTTTAAATGCATGAGTCCTGAACAATTAGATACATTTACACTCTCTTTAAACTTTATCTCTACTGCTGCTTGCCTGAATCTGGGCATGGATGGATCATTACCTGTGCTACTTCCTCTTCTTTGACTGAATTCAATCAGTTTCTTTAAATTAAATGTGCAGTTATTCACTGCACACATCACTACTCATGCACAAACAGGCTTTGTTCCAAATCCTAGTGACCTGCCTTAAGATGGAACTTTCCATTAAAGACACAACATTCTAAAACTCCAATAAGCATAAGCATACATAATACACACAGATACTGACCAAATTTTAAATTAAAAACTAGTTTTACTGATGTATTGTGGTAATTAATTAATCTTATTTTTTCTATATATAATAGATATAATATATAATACTTCTCTCACTTTGTCTGTCACACATGCAATGCTGCCTTACAGTTTGACTTAAAAAAGGTATCTTTGAACATTGTGGATCAGCCTGTGTAGTTGAAGTGTTCATATGATCCCTCAAAATGCTGAATATGTAGTTGCAACAGTGTGTAAGAGCCTTATCTTAGTGATAAACTCTACGATTTGATTCATTTAAGGAATAATTTGCTGTAGTGTTAAATTTCACACTTCAGCATAATACATTACAGTGCAATATAATTAGATTTTCCAAACCAAAATTTGCTGGCAAAATAAGCCCAATAAAGCTTTTGTCCAGACAAATAAATTCAGTCACATTTGGCGAGATTATTGAATTTGAAACTGCAAGTTTTCAAAAAGTCTGCAGCCTCACAGCATTGACATTCTTTATCCGTCTCATTTCTTTTTTTATTCATTGCGTTTCAAATCCATAAATTTTTCTAGAAATCTCATCCAGACTGATGCATCAGATTATTTCTCACAGCCTTACGCAGAGCAGATGCCATAGAGATGCCACTACACACCATCAAGACGTCGTCGCTCTGCATGAACTCTTCCAAACAGCACAAGATATTCTGGAGCTGTACTCAGATATCTACCCTCTGCATAATTCTGACAGACTCTCGCTAGAAGACATGCAGCATTTCTGAGGAATGTGTTTCAAACGAGAACTGGGACTCGCTTCTGGTGAGGAAGGAACTTTGGAGGAGAAAAGAGAGGCTTTCAAAAAAAAAAAAAAAAAAAAAAAAAACTGCAGGGAAGAAAACACTGAATGTAAAGTAAAATCTGGAAGGAAGCAGCCAAAAAAGCCATAAGCATTCCTGAGACAGTTTGTCATTGAAACGAAAACACAAATGCATGTCCAAGATAATGGCAAATATAAAATACATAAAAAGCACAAAAGTAAATAAATACACAAAAATATTGGGCAAAATATTACATTTGTAAATTGCTTCTTGATGCATTTTGTGATACTTAGTGATGCATTTTAAGTTTGAACAAATGATGAAAAATGTTTACTATATAATATAATATTTCTATCGATTTGTCTGTCATGCATGCAGTGCTATGTAGGTCACAAAGTTTTGCAACAGAGCAAGACAGTAATGCATGTGCAAAATAACGGCAAATATAAAATACATAAAAAGTAAATAAACATGCACAATTATTGGGAAAAATAGTACATTTTTAAAATTGCAAGTAGTCATTTTTTAATTGCAACTTATCGATGCATATTAATACTGAACATTAAAATTTTTATATATAATAGCCTATTTCTCTTACTTTTCTTAGTTTTCAAAGTTTTGCAACAGAGCAGAGCAAAAATTTAATGCATGTGAAAAATAATAGCAAATATAAAATACATAAAAAGTACAAAAGTAAATAAACAAGGGCTACAACTAATGATTATTTTGATAATCGATTAGTCGGCCGATTATTTTTCCGATTAATTCTGATTTAGTTTCTGTTATTTCCTTATTCTGTAAATGTAAGAAACGTCTTACATTGTGTTCAACTGGCACTATGCTATGTATTAGCTTGAAGTTTAAAATAAAAATTCTCATGTTTCGGGCAGTTTGGATCATGCATCTTTCCCGCAGCAGTTTCATCCACTATTTTTAGATGCATTTCGTTCATAGAAATGCATTAGTCACTGCTGTAATTTGATGTGACTGGCGGAAGTTTTCCATGCGTGGTGGGCAGATGCGACTATTCGATAATGACATTCATTGTCGATTATTTTCATTATCGATTATTATCGATTTAATCAATTAGTTGTTGCAGTCCTAAAATAAACACACAAAAATATTGGGCAAAATAGTAAATTAAAATGTTAAATTGCAACTAGCAATTTTTATATTACAAAACAAAAAAAATTATTAGAACTTATTGATGCATTTTGCTATCAACAAATTAATTTTTTAATATTTTATATAATATTTCTCTAACTTTGCAAGTTTTGCAGCAGAGCAGAGCAATACAGTAATGCATATGCAAAATAATGCAAATGCATTTAGGTTAAAAAGCAAACAAAAGTATACAAAAGTGAGTGAAAAATCCTTTAAATTGACAATTTTGGTTTCCAAACATCTCTTGAATTTTTATGGTTTCTTACTGATTATATTTTTTGATTGGATTGGCACAAACCATTAAAAGTCAGACGACGTGTATTTTACTTTGCCACAAAACAGCATTCTGTGAAAGGAAACTGAACAGCTAAGCAGATGCTGTGTAAACGGACGTAGTTTGGCATGCACACTTCACCAAGCATCTCCCTCTGCCTCCTCACCCTAAAAGTGTTTCTCATTTCCCAAGTCTGCTTAACGGCTCATAAAAATGCAATGTGTTAAGTGTGCTCAACAAGGAGCCATCTGAGTTTTAGAAAGAGACAGAGGACTAATAAAAAGAATTAACAGCGGTTGTTGCTCAGAAATGGCACTCTTGCCTGACCAGGAAACACCTCTAGATCCCGCCACGTCTGACTCACTGTGCCAAGCTTCTCTGAACAGTTTAAAAACCTTTCAAGATATAATTAAAATTCTCTCAAGTGAAACCAAGTTGTGTTATGATTCATAAATTGAGATTTACAATACTATTTCATTGTGTTTGATTGGACACGACTAGACAAATGAAAAGCAAGACTGAGGTTTTTTTGTGGCAAGATGGTAGTGCAAAATGCAATGTAAAGTACTTAATTTGGTTTAATGACATGTGAACTTCTTAAAAAAGTCCTTCATTCCAGTATAGATACATGATAATACTAAAGTATGGAATTCAGCCATTTTTCTTTCACTCTCAAATTTCAGCTGTTTTTCACACTTGTGTTGCAATATTTAGCTTATATAAGCTGATATAAGATCTTAGATGATTTGGGAGAGTATGCACTGCAGATGTTATTTCTCACCGCTCCAGTCATTCATAAGCACCATGCCGAAGATGTGCTCGTGAGCCTTCTCCACTGGAATGGGCTCTCCCAGCTTGTTCCCTTTTCCCACAAAGAACGCCTGAAAGACAAATGTCACATTAAATATGTAATATCAGCATATCTCATCCTAAATTCATATGCTTAGAATATTGCAGCATATTTAGTGAGACAAGTATTTGCATAAGCAAACAGAAGGCTAGTGCAAGGCAAGGTGCCATAGAGATTAAATAATACATTGTTACCCAAGTAGCACATAACTGCATGAGTAAATAACAGAGAGTCTCGCACCACTTATAAGTTCATTACATCAAACCTAAATGGATTTTCTGGTCACTTTTACTGTTGCACAAATAAATAACATTAATACATTTTAAATATTGCAAAGTCACTGTAGACTATATTTAACAAAGAAAAAGTGACAGTAAAAACAACAAAAATGGTTTAATGCATCTAAAAATCATAATTTTTATTGTTTTATTATTGCATATGAATTAAAATTATGAAATGTTTAGTAAATAACTATTAAATATTTAGGAGTTTTATTGATTTTGTCAAACATTCTGAATCTCCAGCATTCCAGCATTTGTCTGTTTGGTTTAAAATGATCTGTTCATCTGTTTGAATTAAAAAAAAAAATCACAGTTTTAAGCCATTTCAGGGCAAATAACATAAATAAATAAATATATATGTGTGTGTGTGTGTGTGTGTGTGTGTGTGTGTGTGTGTGTGTGTGTGTGTACAGTATGTCAAGAATCTCAAAATATCTCAAATATCAACTGTGAAATATCGAGATTTATCGCTTAGATCTAACATAAATCATATAGTATAAACAGCAACAGAATAACAGCATCACTGCGAGGAGAAAGTGACAAATTGAGTGCAATTTTGGAAACATTTCCACTGAAAGTACCTTTCTTGTAAAGACATTCTCTTGAGATTACGTGCCTTGTTTATGGGAACAATGGGGAAGGATTGAGATCTATGTAAGACTTTAGCTCCTTACATCATCGCTGCATGGGACTGAATCAGCAACAACTCACAATAACATGCTCTACTAATAAACTAATGATCTAATATCACATAACACTTTAACTCACCATCTCTAACTCTATATCTAGCTGCTTGCTGGGTCCAAAGATGGGCGGCTGAGCTGAAAGAGAAACATAGTTATGAAACAACCAGATTTCAAGCTGTTTTGATGGATTTCTCAGCAGAGTTCATTACAGACTGAATCTGCATAATATTTATAGTGGCCACTTGAACACGTGTCAGATAGTTCTCAAGAGAGGCTGTAATAATGAACGGTGCGGGTTTGCTGACCAATGAGAGCAATTATTTAACGTACAGGAAAATATCATAAGAGCCTCATCATCCAAGCTGCATGGAGGTTTTTCATGAAACATGGTGCTATTAATCAGCCTGTTATTGCTTTAATGTCTATGATGCAAAAAGGCAAATGCACATATTGTTTTTTATTAATGTGCTGACTGTGCCATATGTTAATGCACAACACATTATTCACACAGAGAATACTGCAATGTGCACTTAACTGCAAAAATTAACTTCAAAATATTTTGCAACGAAAACAAAGTCTGTTTTAGGACCATTAAGATTTTATTTTGCATTGTAAATATTTTTAATGGCAATTAAAAGAATAGTTGACAGAAAAAATCCTGAAAATGTGCTCACCCTTAGTCAATCTAAGATGTAAAAGAGTTTGTTTCTTCATCAGAACAGATCTGTAGAAATGTAGCATTACATCACTTGTTCACCAGTGGATCCTTTGCAGTGAATGGGTGCCGTCAGAATGAGAGTCCAAACAGCTGATAAAAACATCACAATAATCCTCACCACTCCATAACAAATCCAAATTTATCGTAAAAATAAAATCTTATTGTTTGTAAGAAACAAAGCCATCATTGAGGCATTTTAACTTTAAACCATCGCTTCTGACCAAAATATGAGTCCACAATCCATAATAATGCTTGTCCTCTCATATCAAAATCCATTAATATATTTGTTTAAAACCGTTTTCACTTGTAGAGGTGCTTGATCTGTGCATATTTCTCTCCTGATTCAGATGAGACGACTTTTTCACTGGTGAATGTCACACAAGACATTAACTGATGGACTGGAGTGGTGTGGATTACTTGTGGATTATACTACGGGGCCATTGAATGCTTGAATCTGATTGGCTGACGAACGTTCTGAGGTGTGCAATTATTTTCTGGGAAACGCATGGCGAACTTAGTTCCAGGCAGCTCTCTCTTGACCACATTACAGTTCCATATCACTTCGCACATAGTAAAGCTATAATAACAGAAATTACAGGACTCACAAAAACAACAACATGACCTACAATTTTCAGAAAGTAAATACACATGACATTTCTCACTAGCGAGGTAATAACAGCGCTGTTTAGAGATGCTGCTGCAGTCTAATTCAAACAAGCGCTCTCTCTCTCTCTCTCTCTCTCTTTCTCTGTGAGTCTCTGTCTCTCTCGCTCTCTTTCTAATAACTTCATTAATAACTGCATTAGAATGCTTTAGACAGCTCAAGCCTCCATTACCAGCTTTAAATTGACATTTTGGAACCAGCAAAAGAGGCGCTGGAAGAGATGCCAAAGAAATAATCCTATTCACAATAGCGATTTAAGTACAAAAACTGGATGAATCCCTTTAAATGTATCATCTGATCTATGTCTTGAGGTGTGGTAACCGTAGTACAAGAATAATAAACTACTCTCCGCCGAATAATAATATAAAAAAAACTCGCCGCATCACCACCACCTCTGTTCATTATTTTTCTAACAAATAAATCAATGGCCCGTCGTCAATTATTCCTTACTTATTGTGATGTTTTTATCAGCTGTTTGGACTCTCATTCTGATGGCACCCATTCACTGCAGAGGATCCATTGGTGAGCAACTGATGTAATGCTACATTTCTCCAAATCTGTTCTGATGAAGAAACAAACTCATCTGCATCTTGTGGGTTGAGGGTGAATACATTTTCAGCAAATTTTCATTTTTGGGTGAGCTATTCCTTGAAGCAAAATCAAACAGAAACAATACAGTTTATTTTTCATTTTTGTAAATTCTAAATTTACAGCAGAGGGACTTCTTATGTTGACGAGTCTGTGGTTTCTCCTCCATCTTTTGTTTACCTGCGTCCGGCCTCATCTGTCCTCGAGGTCTTCTGATTGGTGCTCCAGAGACGACCACAGATGAAGCTCTCCCATGATACCCCACTGGCAGCCTCAGCCTACAGGATACAAGATAATATGTCATTCCCTTTATCACAACACGTAACTTTCTACCAGTGCTTTAGATGTGGGGTCTTTTTATCTTTTGGGTGAATTCCGCATCATTTAAGACATCCAAAAATGACATTTCTGTCATCATTTACTCCTCCTTGTGTTGCTCTAATCCAGACCTGCATGACTTGCTTTGTTCTCCAGAACATAAAAGAAGACTTTATGAAGAACAGCAGATAAAAAATAATGGCTTTAATGGAAAAACATTGAAATATTGTCAGATTTAGCCTTCAGTTATACATAACACACACACACACACATTGTTTTATATTTATATATATAAAAAATTAATAATATGTAAATAAATTCCACTTTAATATTTAGAGTAAATGCACACTGATTGCCTAAATATTATGCATTTAGGCTTCAACAAAAAACTCTTATATATAGCAAATCATTTAATTATTTATTACAGAGGAATAAAAATATTAAGCATTTATCACATTAAAAAACATATGTTCTCTACCTATTCACAATGATGGCATTTCTTTATACAATAATGATGTGCTTTCAATGGAGGTCAATATAAATGGGGAACCTTGGTTTTTAAAGTATATACATTTCCAGCTAGGATAATACTTTAATTTAGAAGTTTATATGCATAATCATTGCAAATTATCGTATACAGTTTCAGTAGTAATTTAACATCCATTTCACTATATTAGATACTCCTCGAGCAAAGAACTGAAACTCTTTGCATTGAAAAAAGCAAAAAGAATTCTCCTTATGTGTTTCACAGAAAAAAAATAATAACAGCATGACGGTTTGGAGCGACATGAGGGTGAGTAAATACTGACAGAATTTACACTTCTGTGCGACCTACTTTTTTAACGTTTCAGTTCAAATCCTACTCCAAAATTCACCCCGGCCACAAAAGCCCAGCTCAGGCCCGTGGCTTCAAGCCCAATGTAAATCAACTATAGATTTTCCTCCAGACTAATTCTCATTCTTTCCTGAAGAAGTGACACGCGTTTGGAAAGGCCCGGTGACAGACTGACTAAGCCGAGGGGAACTTTAGGTAGGTGAGCTGCTGAAATTAAATTTCAGAAAACTTCCCTCTTCATTTCCACACGAGTCCTTGTTCTGTCTTCGGGCGAATGACTCCCTCTCTGGGCCTTGTAAGTGAAAATGTGACAAGAAATACGGTTCTGTCTTGGAGGGAATAGTTATTGCACAAGACATTTTTCACAGCGAGCTGGAAAATGCGCAGGTGCATTATTTAGCCTGACAGGCGTACGCTAGGAAAGAATAAAGCTAGTGTTTATGGGAATAACTTACAGGAACTTTTCTGGGTCTTTAAAACTCGAATTGATTCGGCTGCACGCTTGCTTCAGATGTTAGTATTTAAGAGGGTGAGGAATATTAATAGGCTGTCACGTACCAGTTGGGCATCAAGGCGTTTTCTTTTCCACGGAACATTATTCCAACATTGGTGGCATGATCTCTCGATGAGTAAAAGTCTGTGTAGTCGCCTGTTGCAGAGAAGGGAGAATAAAAGATGACTTCTGTCAGACATGTGCTCAGGTTTATTGTCTGTCATAATTCAGTTCACTACATTAAAGAAATATCTCAACCAGAAATGAAAGTTCTGTCATCAATAACTAATCCTCTTGCTTTGTGTGAGAAAATAAATGATACATTTATGACTGAAACTTCTGTCTATTTTATGTCCACCTCCGCCGTTGCTCTCAAATCTCAATTTTCAGTTTTGAATTGGTCATGTGACATTTCATCACTAATGACATTTGGTATTAATTATGCAAAATCTGATGCAGTGTTCCTAAAAGTGATTTCAGAGCCCCAGTGGAGAGTAAAGATCATTTATTTTGTGTTTCATGGAAGAAAGAAAGTAATGCAAGCTGGAATAACAGAACAACATTTACAAAAATTAATTATTTACATAAAAGTAATACACTACCGTTTAAAAGTTTGGAATAATTAAGATTTTTTAATGTTTTTGAATCCAATGTTGGATTTATTTGATCAAAAATACAGTAAAAACAACATTGTTATTAATAAATATTATTACAATAAAAAATTATTGTTTTCTATTTGAATATAGCAAAAAACTGTTAATAATAATAATAACCATTAGTTATCATTTAGCACCAGTATTAACTATGAATATAGTATTAACTATGAAGATTTTCCAAAGAAACCCAAGATTACAGGACTTAACGACTACAGACCTGTGGCTCTAAACATCTGTCGTCATGAAGTCGTTTGAAAAAACTGGTTCTGGCTTATCTGAAGGACATCACTGGACCCTTACTGGACCCCCTGCAGTTTGCTTACCGAGCAAACAGGTCTGTGGATGATGCAATCAACATGGGATTGCACTTCATCCTGCAACATCTGGACAAAACAGGGACTTATGTGAGGATCCTGTTTGTGGACTTCAGTTCGGCTTTCAAACACCATCATCCCAACAGTCCTCCAGACCAAACTGACCCAGCTCTCTGTTCCTAGTTCTATCTGTCAGTGGATCACCAGCTTTCTGACAGATAGGCAACAGCTAGTGAGACTGGGGAAATTCATGTCCAACAGCTGCTCCACCAACACTGGTGCCCCTCAGGGATGTGTTCTCTCCCCCCTGCTCTTCTCGCTGTACACCAACGACTGCACCTCAAAAGACCCCTTTGTCAAGCTCCTGAAGTTTGCAGACGACACCACACTCATCGGTCTCATCCAGGACGGTGACGAGTCTGCTTACAGACAAGAGGTTGAGCAGCTGGCTGTCTGGTGCAGTCTTAACAACCTGGAGCTGAACACGCTCAAAACAGTGGAGATGATCGTGGACTTCAGAAGAAACCCCCCTGCACACCCCCCCCACTCACCATCATGAACAGCACTGTGGCTGCAGTGGAGTCATTCAGATTCCTGGGAACCACCATCTCTCAGGACCTGAAGTGGGACAATCACATTGACTCCATTGTTAAAAAGGCCCAAACAAAGGCTGTACTTCCTTCGCCAGCTGAGGAAGTTTAACCTGCCACAGGAGCTGCTGAAACAGTTCTACTCAGCCGTCATTGAGTCTGTCCTGTGCACTTCAATAACTGTGTGGTTTGGTTCAGCTACAAAATCAGACATCAGAAGACTACAGAGAACGGTTCGGACTGCTGAAAGGATTATTGGTACTCCCCTGCCCACCCTTCAAGAACTGTATACATCCAGAGTGAGGAAAAGGGCTCAGAAAATCACTCTGGATCCCTCACACCCAAGTTACCCCATCTTTGAACTCTTGCCATCTGGCCGGCGCTTCAGAGCCGCAAATACCAGGACAGTCAGGCACAAGAAAAAGTTTCTTCCCCCAGGCAATCTACCTCATGAACAGTTAAATGTTCCCCACTTATACAATAAAATGTGCAATATCCTTATATTTATTTGTTACCCCTTCATCCTAGTACATCCCTGCATCTTACTCAATCCAATTCCATTATCATTTATAGCACAATTGTTTATACACTTATTTATCTGCAAAGGGTTTTTATTTATTTTTTTTTTTTTGACTGTGTGTTGTTGTCTTTTGTGTACTGGAAGCTTATGTCACTAAAACAAATTGTAAAGGTCCTTGCACACTGAATCCCAAATTTTCATATGCGAAACATTTTATTCAAATTAAAACAAATAACTGAGAAAGAATCAGGATATAAGAATGATTTCTGAAAGATCATGTGACACCGAAGACTGGAGTAATGATGCTGAAAATTCAGCTTTGCATCACAAGAATACATTATATTTTATTTTAAATTATTACTGGTAATTTTATTTTTTTTTTGATCAAATAAATTCATAATCAAATAAAATAAGCCACTTTCAAAAACATTTTAAAAATATTGGAAAAAAAAAAAAAAAAAAAAAAAAAAAAAAAAAAAAAAAAAAAAAAATATATATATATATATATATATATATATATATATATATATATATATATATATATATATATATATATATATATATATATATATATATATATATATATATATATATTATTATTATTATTATTATTTCAAACTTCTGACTGGTAGTGTAAATGTAAAAGTACATTTTGGGATGAACTATCCCTGTAACGCCTTCAAGCCGATATGAAAAACACCTTTCACAAGGTCTTCCAACTTTCCCACATCCAGAAACTTGTTTACAAACGAAACATTCATTCAAGAATCACTAGATTTTTAACTTGTATTTAGGGCCTCATCTTGGCCATGCACCTGCAGACATCTGTCATTATTTACTAATTAAGCGTGCTCATATAATGCGATTTTTCTCCATTGTCTCTCGAGACAGAAGGATGCCGATATAGTGCAAGAAAGACCAATAAAGAATTCAGTATTTAATTAATATGATAACATCATTATCGGATACATTTTGAATCTGATCAGCATTCTGTCAATGTAAATCAATAGTAGATTTTTATACTTTAATCTTGCATTGCTTACAAGAGTATCAAGCATTAAAAACTATAACGTTTTCAAAAAATATCATAAAAAATATTCTATAAATAATAATACATGCTAAAATAACTGCATAAGTTAGAAGGGTAATTCAACACTGACAAGTTTTTAATAAACGTTGGCTGTTTATGCAGTAGAAACTGCTTTTTCTTTCTTTTTTAAATCTGTGCTATCCTAAAAAGGGCTGTAATTAATAAACGTAGGAAAACATCCCATAATGCACAACAAACAGAAGGCTGTAATCTTTCATGGCATGAGAGAGGGTTTGTGAATGGCTCTGACAGATATAGTTAGTGAACAGTGCACTCTAGTGATCATTATGGAACAGAACCAGGACTTTCCTCTACATGAAAGTGTTGATGCATGTATTATTCATCAGTGCATGGCCTTCCAAAAAAAAATCAGTGTCTTAATAATCTTTCATCAAAATGTAATAACCTGCTCCACCTCAGCTTTGCTTTTCAGCAGTCATCAGAAACCCCTCTTATTTTTTAACTCTTCAGTATGTTACACCACTTCTCCTGATCCAATCAAATCTTTATGGATAAAGTTAAGTCCATACATACATGTTTTCATCATGAATATCCTGGTTTATTCTGAAATATATCAATCATGGAATTAAAACTGCATATGAAGTACAACCCAGAGATAAAGCCGTCTGTTTCACTGTCGCACTCACCGATCTCAGCTGGGAGATGCATCACTGCAGAACTCTGCTGAACAAAAGCCCTGGAAATCACACACACACACACACACACACACACACACACACACACACACAAACACAATGCCATAAGGAACTTTCCTTCAGCTTTCAGATTTAAATAATTAAGTAAATTAATCTTAAATAAATCAATAAAATAATAATAAATAAAACTTTTCTTCAGCTTCCTGATTAAAACAAATAAATTACTACAGTTATATAAAGAAATAAAACAATAAATAAATAATAATGATAAATAAAAAAATAACAAATGCATAAATGCGCATCTACATTTTAAAATGTTGCATAATGCGTACCGTTCCACTTATAGGCAGCATACAGTGCATACTAAGTAATATACAGTAAGAAGTACAGTAACAAATTGAAATATCCATATCGTGGGAGGGACATTTACCGGCTTCTTAAATTGACGTCATCACGCAGCGTGGACTCGTTTGCAGCTAGAAGCATCTGGAGGCACTTTCTCGCCTCTCTCCAAGCATCATAACCCAGAGCCATAAATGCATTGAGTGTGGGCTTTGATGAAGAAGAAGAAAAAAAAAAAACATAAGGATGCAGAAGAATCTATAATACTTGATACAAACCTACACTGATGAAGCTCACCTGTTCAAACACATCCTGATGAGGTCCAAGAGCCGGTCCATTGAAAAGATGCTTGATTACACTGAGGTCCAAAATCTGGTCTCCAATAGCAATGCCGATTCTGTGCCTGGGCTGGTTTATCCAAATATGTGGTATAAGTTAGAAATGACCTTTTTGATTTGAAAATTTTGCATGGATTATAGATGTTCCAAAAGACTTTACATGCTCAACGTCACAAATTATATATATATATATATATATATATATATATATATATATATATATATATATATATATATATATATATATATATATATAGTAACCTTTAATGCACATTATACTATTGCAATATTGTAAAAGCCAATAAAGCTTTGTTGACAATTAAGGTTTATTTTAGATTTTCAGTGTGCATTCTGACCTTTGAAACTTTGTGTCCACGCAGAAATTCGACGGAAGAAATAATATTCTAAGTAACATCATTTAGTCGTTTTATAAAGTTAAAACACGCTCTCATTACATAAGACTTTGTTAATTCAGTTCGACCAAACATACTGTAATTCCCAGGACTAAATAAAGCGTGTACTCACATTATCCGGCGTGGAAAAAACTCCGTAAGGCAAGTTGTGATAAGAAAAGTCACTTTTCTCCTCCACTTTTACGAAAGACATTTTG
Organism: Cyprinus carpio; assembly: GCF_018340385.1. NCBI lineage: Eukaryota > Metazoa > Chordata > Actinopteri > Cypriniformes > Cyprinidae > Cyprinus > Cyprinus carpio. The sequence continues at coordinate 7,891,871 of NC_056578.1, read as the reverse complement.
AAGTTGCAGTCGTACTCTGAAATAATCCTCAGAGTAAAGAGCAACGCGAGTAACCTCTTCCAGATGTTCACTTGAGACATATGAAAGTTACCGCCTCACGTGTCGAAGCGGCGAGCCAATCAGAGACGCGCACTTCTGTCCTCCCTACATCAAGTACGCTTCGTCTATTCGACGTGACTCAGCAGAAAAGTACCAAGCGCAGAACGTTACTTATAGGGTATGGTTTCCATTACTTAAACTAATTCCTAATGTTCTAAGAACGTTTTTTATGTGACAACCTAATAAAAAACATTGTCTAACGAGAAAGTTTTTTTATAGACAGAACTGAAAAAACATATATCCCACTTGAATGTTATAAGTTGCACTGAGTAAATACAGCTCGATTAAACAAAAACTGTGCAAAGCAACAAAAAGGGGTGATTCTTTTCTATACCCACTGAAGTCAGGGTTAAGCAAAAATCATACAAATTCATGCATTGTTAAAATATCACTCGAAAGGCAAGTATTGTATCATAATAAGAATGAATTAAGGTATAATTGTTCAGCATTCAGACTAAAATATTTTTCAGATGACTTCAGCTTTCGTGTGCGCGCGCTGTGGGTGCGTTTATCTTTAAAGTTTAATAATCTACAGTGTACTGTTGCTGTTACTACTCAGTGATATCACAGATGATTGTGTTCAGCTTGCTGTCAGAAACCAAACATACAACCACTTAAAGTATTTGTACCTTTAAACACTGCAACGCAAAACTAATAGCAAGATTTTGCAGCTTAAACCCTAGTCTTATTATGAATTTGAACATTAATAGCACGCACAGATATATAATGTAAGTAAACAAACTAGGGAGACTGTAAACTTGGCTAAACCGAGTCACTAGAGCGCTTATTACAGCGTTGTGTGTAAAATTTTATTGAACATGAATGCAGTGAATGAATACACAAACATTAATAAAACCACTCTCACTCTAATAAGTGAACTTAAAGAAAAATGTAAATCACAGTCTGTAATGAAGTGCAAAATACCTGTTAAACCAGAGATCGCAGTCACAAACATAATTTGTATATTTGAAATTACTAAATATATTTATAATTACTAAATAATAAACCTTTTTTAAAAAAAATCAAGGATGAAGCAGCAAATACAGTAATAGATAATAAAACATTGTCCTTTTTTATATTAAGTAAATAATTTAATTTTCTTGCTTACAATTACAAAATTTGGAATAAAAATAGAAGACTCATTTTGGCAGTGTTTTCACATGCAAGCTTTGTTCATCACCAGAAACGCACGGTCACCCGGGTCTCAGTATATGAGAACTAAAACCCATTTATTAATGCAAATAAAATTATTAATTATATAAATATTTTGCGGTTTACATAGCACAGTATTTTTTAAGTAAATAAGTTTGAGAGGTAAAATGACACAAAGGGACAAAATAAATTTGCGCACGTGTTTCATTGTAGCATGCACAATTCAAGGTTTCAAGGTAAAGAGAGTAAAAATCATCTTTGCAATCTTCAGCTCAAATCTTCTTGATTTTCTCCCCGACGATAAGCGGGTTCTTCCTTATTTTCTCAGCTGCATCAGCCTTGTAATCAAAGCTATAGTTTTGATCTGTACATCAGAGAACATCTGAGTATCGGTGAACGCTGCAAAACAAGTGTCTGCACCGGCAGCCGAAGCCTGTCAGACAGAAACAAGAGCTAAATTAGCTCAATATACTCAATATTTGCAGGCAGAAAAAAGTCAAATTGTCGGGTCTTAAAATCTAGCCTGTTGCATGCAAAGTCTCATTACACATTTAAGATAAATATATTTATTCTATAAATAAACAAGTATTATATATTTATATATTTAATCGCGATTAATCACATCCAAAATAAATGCTTTTGTTTACATAATATATGTATGTGTGCTGTGTATATGTATATATAAATACACAATACACACACATGCATGTGCATATTTCAGAAAAATATGTTGTTTATATTACATATATTTATTTATAATATTAATTATATGAATATAAATACATGTAAATATTTTCAAAATATATACTATATGTGTGTATTTATATATACATAATAATATACACAGAACACACACATATATTATGTAAACACAAATTTTAATTTTGTATGCGATTAATCATGATTAATCGTTTGACAGTACTAATATATATTGTGTGTGTGTGTGTGTGTGTGTGTGTGTGTGTGTGTGTGTGTGTGTGTGTGTGTGTGTTTTTGCATACCAGTGAGCCTGACTTTCTTGCGGCAAGTGAAGCAGCGGTTCTTCTTAGGTCTAGATTGCTCTGAGACATCTGAGGCTAAGAGATTAATACAGGTGTTAAACATTTAGAAATGCTGCTAACATGACCAACACCTCATTCAATGAGATTCTGAATATACAAAGTTCTTGGTCTGTATCTGGTTTGAGCCTGAAACTTTTCCTCATATAGTATTGATCTAAACATTCTGAGGAAAATGTGGCAAGAATGACACAAAGATGGACTATCTGATCCTGATACTCACCAGACACCCTTTCTATGGGTGGACAAGTTTCATCCAGCTTCCTCTTTCCTCTAACTGTGCTCTCCTCCGCTGATGAGCTACCTGCCGTGGACTCCTGGATGTTTCTCACCAGTTTACTGCATGAGACTTCTGTACAAACAAACACAAAGTTGGTTTTCCTAAAGAATCGAACACCATATACAAGAAATGGGGTTAGCAACAGCTTTAAGCTTTAGTTAGCTCCAATTAATTTTTTTGTTTGTTTTTAATATTTTCTCATTAACTAGGCTGTTGAATTTTGGAAAGTTGACACTTTTGTTAACCAAGTAGAAAAAATAGACATGGTTTTTGACAGATGCGAAATATAACATTTATACATAAAACAAATGAATAAATGACTGTTCAAAAGTTTGGGATCAGTAAGATCTCTTTATGCTAAGCAAGGCTGTTTTAATTAATCAAAATAAACAGTAATATTGTGAAATACTATAACAATGTATAATAATGGTTTTCTATTTTAATATACTTTTAATAAGTGTTACTTATTAATGTGATGCAAATCTGAATTTTCATTACTACAGTCTTCAGTGTCACATGATTCTTCAAAAATCATTCTAATATGTGGCTTTATCATCAATGTTGGAAACATTTTTGTGCTGCTTAATATTTTTCTGGAACGTGAAACTTTTTACAGGATTGTTTCATAAATAAAAGGTTTAATACAACAATTTACTCAAAAAAAAAAAATCCTTTTTATTTATAATAAAAAAACCAAAAAAAACAAAAAACAATTTACAATCACTTTATCAATTTAACATATCCATGCTGAATAAAAGTGTTAATTTCTCTCTCTCTCTCAAAAAACAAAAACCCTACTTTTGTCTATATGACTAGACCTGTCCTTGGACTTCAATCAACATTTGTCATTTAATAACCTTTATCATTAATCTCTATCTAATAAAGAATTCTGCTGTAAGGTCCACATAATTGGCCCAATGAAGGTATCCAATGGTGGCTGAAGGTTCATTGCGTGCTCAGTCTTTTCGGTGTGCAAAGTAATTTAAATTAAATTAAATTCTAATCTGAAACAATTTTATTATGACGACAAATTTAGATTAAAATGCAAATTGGTTGCTTGTCCATTTCTAATTTAATTAAAGTGAACTCCTCACTTTATATTTTACTCGTTCATTAGGAATGTGTCTCTTAGAGTCTCATGTCAGCTGATTTACATGCACCTCACAATCACAAACTCTCCAGTCTGATCATTAGACCGAGGTTATGACTACTATTTAATAGACTGCTTAATACTTGTCATTCTTTAAAAAGTAGTTCTGTTCAGCCCCCTACATTCAACTATGTAACAATGTAAAGCTCAAACAATAACCAGAGATTATAGCTAGTACTATGAAGTATGCTGAACCATACTTACTAGTACTCCAATGGTATTTTGTCTAGCCCCCCGTAGTTAATGCAACTGCATTACAGCTTTACCAAAGTCAAGCAGTGAGTCAGAAATCTAGCATTTCACCTGATGTGCCCCATGCTCCATCTAACCTGAGATCTAGTATGTACTTAACCCTGGACGCAGATTTGTGGAAAGATACACCTTAATATACTTGAGAAAATAATTTCAGAGTAAGTCAGAATAAAATCAAATGTAACAATTTATTATCAGTCAGGTAAATATGTATTATGACAATTACATTGTCAATTCAGAGATATCAAATCAAATCAATACAAGACATGAAATTCTCAAAGATAAATCTAAGCGTAAACGATGCATACCTTGCAACATTTCTTCAAGTACTCAGACCAAGACAAACGTCCTCCAAACAGAGACAAGAACTAACAATTGGAATTTGCATTGATCAAGTCCTAGACTTTGAGAGATTACATCTTTTGGGGACAGACACTCATTTGCATGAAAGACAGTGGGAAAGAGCACACCCTCTACAGTGAGCAAAATCTCTCTAAACTCTGTATTACTGATCTGTATTACTTGTAAGATTGAGATCATTGTACCAGTCACACTGAGACAATTCAAATGATACCAAACAAGACTGTGAATATCAATTACATTCATGTAGAACATTATATTATGCTATTGATCATTCTGAGTGAGGGGAAGGAAGTGGATGAAAAAAGGATGGGTGAGAAATCTTCTCTCAGTGAGATGTGGAAACAAATGTCTGTATGTTAATATTGTCTCTGTCTCAGAGGATCAAAGAGTCTGAGGTTCCTCAAATTTTACACTACCAATTAATTAACAAACAAGAGCCTTATGATCAATAAAATCAGTAGACATACAAATGTAAGCTTGTTTAGCCATGGAAAAAGTAGAAAACAGGGCTTTTAATCAAATGTAACACGTGAACTTTGAGCACTTATTGGCCTGGTCTCAAAGCAAACAATCAGACGCATTTGGAAGATGATGACTGGCTGTTTCTATATAGTTTGACAGAGCATTTGTCTCTTTCTGTGTCATGTAATATGTGTCTGGTTTTGGAGCATGGGATGACATAATAAACGGGTCAAAGTGAACGTACCTGGTGCTTTTAAGCCTGATTGAGCTGCTGCCGAAGCACTGTCTTTATGTGTAACTGCTAGCATTGAGAAACACAGACTGGAGAGGATGATGAGAAAAGATTGTTGTGTTACATAAATGAAAATACATAGCAGTAATGTAAACCTTAGAAGTGGGTGTTATGACCAAAAAGTAATTTTCACCACTGGAAATTAAATGAGAAATTGTTTATATATTTAATAACCATGCTGTAATGCCTATTTGTGGCTAAACCAGTGAGATAAATACACTACCAAAAAAATAAAAAATAAAATAAAAAATAAATAAAAATAAAAAAATACCGATTTGTTGATTGCAATTTTGTAAATGTAAAGGGAACTAGCCTTTTTATAGTTAAAATTAAAACCATAAAAAACTGAAAAGTACTGAAATAAAATGTAAAAAAAAAAAAAAAAAAAATTATTTCAGCTAGCTACCAAGGCAACATTTCTCATTTTTATTTAGTTTAACAAAGTACTAAAATAATTACACTGAAAAAAAAAAAAAAAAATTACAAAGTATCTATAATTTAAATGTAAAAGCAAAATAAAAAAGTATTAATAATTCAAAATAATAATTAAAACTGTAGTAGTACCTCAATGGAACAAAAAAAAAAATAATTGGAACTTGGAAGAAAAAAAAAAAAAAAGGCTATTCATAAATTAAGTCTGCCATCAGTGCAAACAGCTTGACATCGTTTTAATATGTAATACTTGAGTTATACACAAAAGAATCAATCACAGCAGAACTTCCCACTGATAGCCATACAAATGTGTCTACTGCTATATTAACAGAGCAGAATCTGCTGACATACTTCTACCGTAATACTACTCAGTCCTAAAACAGGTTTATACTTCAATACGAAAGGGGCCTATTCTTGCCCTTTTGAAATAAGAGTCGCACAAATAAACTACATCATATGCAATTGCAATGATAAAGCAACTGTTATGAGAAACGATGGAAGGGTGGTAAAGAGGGAGAAGTTGTACCTGTTTTGTTCATACTGTGATGTCGATTGTACACTCATAGATTCTCCTTTAGTGCTAATGCTGGAAGACACTGCAGGCAATGAAAGAGCAGGAAACCCGAAACGTCAACAATTCCATTTTAAGTTCTCCTTATTCTTCATAAGCTGATGAAAGTAACAGAACAAGTGTGGGTTTGCTTATTGAGACACGTTTCAGTGTAACACTGTGTCCAAATAGAACTACTTGTGTCCAGCGGCCTGCAGGTAATTATTGTATTGTATTAAATTGATCAAAAGTGAAAGTAATAAAACAATAAACATAATAAACAAATAATATAAGTGACTGTTGTTTTCTTTATATCCGTCAGTCTGTAAATGCATACAATAATGGTTTTTCCAGTTGGTGCGGCTTCAACAGTGACGTCATAAGCAATTGATGATGCTCAATCGCTCAGTTTCGCCGGAGCGACCAACAAGACTGACCACTCCAAACACTTGTGACGAACAAACAAACAAATACACAAGACATAATCGTGACAAAAGGAATGCGTTATGTAGCATGTATGATCAGGGTGAAACTGGAACAGGGAAATGTTGTGTGTGAAACTGTCCATGGGCTGTCAAGACGGCGTGTGCACCCACTCGGCTGGCAACCAAACGGAGGGGAAGGGAACTTTAGCGTGGCGAGTATGTGTGTGTGGTATGTGTACGAGTGCATTGTACCCAGCAGGATATCTACTTCATCACACATTAAAAACCAATCAATGCCAATGTGTTCAAATACCGCTGAATTTTGACAGTATTTGGAGAGTTGGAAATGGGTCTTTTTGCAATACATCTGACTCACCTGAATCAATGGACCTGCCGCTTTTTGTATTTTTCTGCCGCTGTAAGGAGTCTTTGTAGCACACAGAGCACATGCCATTGTTACGTGGGTTCCCGTAAAACCCACAACCATTAGAACAGAGCAAAGGCACTTGTGTCTGATTTGTCTCCTGAGCCATGTCCCTCTCCTGTGGACAGAACAAACAGAGATCTCCGTTTAACAAAAAGAAAAAATCCTGTGTGTTTGTACCAATGAATTGGTCAAATTGAAGTAATAGCTATTTTGACGTAATGATCCATATCTCAACTTTAGGGGCTGGATAACATACCTAAATGCATGCAAGAGAAGCCAGTGGCCTCTTTCACCTTAAGAGCGCTCCGTCTACTATCTGTGCTTTGAATACTGAGTGTACGTCTGAATTAGACTTTGTGCAGATGCTTGAGTGAGTGAGACAGTTATCTCATCTTCCTCTGATATGTTCAAACTGTCTCTCTGCACCTGTCTGTAAGGGTCTGTCACTCAGACTACCTGTGCAGCTGTCTCACATTCATACTGTAAAAGAAGTATCCTCACTGTGCTGAAAGATGGGAGAAAATGGCAATTATACTTGTAGACAATATAGACAACATGAACGATGGATAGTTGGGACGACAGACAGAATGCTGGATAGATAGACAGTGAGAAAGAAAGATAAAATAATGGATAGATGGACCAACAGAGAGAACGATAGAGAGAAAGAACAATGCATAGATGGAATGACAGACAGACAGACAGAAATACAGAAAGATAACTACTCAACTCAATTTTATTTATATAGCACCAATAAAAACAACAATTGTTGAACAAGGTGCTGTACAATCAATCAAACATAAACTACATTTACACAGAACAACAAATTACAGCACAAAACAGAGCTGACAACATAATTAACTATGAATTAATGGAACGACAGACAACACAGACTTTCAAAACATATCACAAACAAATTACAAATGATATTTAATTTGTAAAATAAATATAATTTATATAAAATAAAATAACATTTTAACAAAAGTATTATGAAAAATACTATAGAAAAATAATAAATATAATAAACCAGGTAAAAACACTGATCTGTCTCACCTGATCCCTAAAAAACTGGATCACAAAAGACGGATGTTTTAGGTTTAAAAATTCTTAAAGTTCCATATAAATGCACAATAATATTCGGTGTTGATTACTACCGAAGCTTCGAAGCTCAAAAAATGGTATTCAGACCAGCCCTATTAGGAACATATACTAAAAACGACAAATAGTCACTCAGTACTGCTTCCATATCGACTTTATCATTACACAAACACTCCAAAGAGTGAATCCATACACAATGCTTCAACAGTGTTCTCAGTCAATGTTTAAGCAGCTTTAAATCAACTTTCAAACAAGTTTAAGTTGGCCCTAGCGCTGATGAGAAAAGAAAGCTTAATTCTGATGTGAAAGTTAAACTCAAGCCACAAAACAATCAAAGTTTATTCAGAATATAATATTTATCAAAAGGATGCGCACTGTCTGGCCAGTGTACAGTAAGCTGCTGTGCTCACGTGTGTTAAATCAGATACAGAACAGGTCAGATAAAGATGCTCAGTATCTCTCCAGCTACAAGCTACAGGATCACTGAAGACACTAGCCAAGGAAGACCAAGAACACATGCTACCACACAATGACCATTACAGAACAGATTGTTTCAAAAATAATACCTGGAAAATAATAACAATAACTGGAAATTAATGCATCTTTATTTGGAATATAAAACAAAAAATAATCGTTTAAAAGCATCAGAGGTAAAGATACATCAGGCTGATCAATTACTAATACTAATTTTAAACTTGTTAGTGGTTTTGCTAAGGTAAACATCATCATTACTACTGCTCAAGCTAAAAGTTCAATATGAACAAACTGCTACTAAACTAGTACTAAACTTTGGGGTGCAACTTGTCCCACATTTTAAATGATGAGGCTTTACTTGTCCTTTAAAGGGGGCATTGGATGCCCAATTTCCACAAGTTGATATTATTCTTTAGGGTCTTAATGAAAAGTTTGTAACCTAGTTTGGTTAAAATTTCTCAGTGGTAGTGTAAAACAACAACGTTTTTACCTCGTCAAAAACAGCTCTGTCTACAGCACGCAGTTTTACTGCATGGCGCTTTAAATGCAAATGAGGTCTGCTGACCCCACCCCTCTCTTCCGAGCCGCTCTCTGAGAGACAGTAAACTTTAGCCGCATTCATAGTGAAACTCGCCAACTAGCACATTATTAGGAAAGGCGATTTGCAAAGATTCATTAAAAAACCTTACACTCACTTCTTCTGGAGGTGAAGCTGGATCACAAATGATTTGATGTCACACAGACAGGCATCTAAGATCAGCTCGATTTGAGAAAGGGGAAATAATTTATCAAGATTAAAAAAAAAAAACACTAGGTGGATTTTTATCATTATAGGGTGGTTGTGTACACACACTGCCAACACATATTTCAGTTCTAACACCTTGTATAAGTGCATGTCGCACCCAATGACCCCTTTAACGGGGAAGTGAACTGAATTTAATTTCCTATGGTCAGAAACTTCTCATTCACACCTGGAACTGACATCTGCCTCAGGTGATCCAATCATATTAAATTAAAGCCAGGTCCAAATTTCTTTATAATTGGATTATTCAAACATGCAGACGTGGTCAGAAGCAAATGTGACTACATAACAATAGCTCTGAATTGAATGCATGATGCATATTTATTGCTATAATATGCTTATATGCTTAAGCAGGGATCTTTCAACTCAAACACCAGTGCTTTAGTTTAAGAAAAATGAATCAGTCTTTTGGGGAAAAGAAAAATAAATTGCTTTGCAGTACAGATTCCTACTTGGTCCCATTGGTTTAAGTAGGTTGCAGAATCTAAAACCATTTGGAAACATAAAGAGTTTAGTACAAGCACTAAAGTGCTTTATATGAGTGTTGACAGTGTCATTAATTTAAACGGAAAATACGATCACAATGGGATAAAGATAAAGAAGTGCTTATGTGGCAAATGTGTAAACAGTTCCCTTAATAAATAACCATGTCACATCTTCATACAATACAAATACTCTAGTCCTTTAAGCTAACTTAATTGGCATGTAACTAACTATGGGGTCTCTGTTTAGGACAAAGAAACAAAGAAGTTAAGTAAACCTACAGTCCTCTTAAATCACAGTGAGTTTGCTTCATTATCAGTTGAACCGACTGACTACAACCAGAACTAGTAACTTAGTAATAATCAGGTTTCCAGGTAACTTGCACTATTTACACTGTCCTTTGTTTAAGTAATTATATAACAACAATGGTAACTCCGACTAAAAGCAGATTTCATTGTAATATGTCGACTATATATCCATACGTTTGCCTTCCTTACCTGGATAATGGTTTATAGTGAACACTTTCTGTTTATCTTCTACGCAACGTCGCTAGCTGTTTAAATGAAAGCTGGACATCATAAAACACACTGAGTGATGACGGAACGGCTTACGTACACGCCCACTGAAGCGCTATTGGTCGCGTCCTGTAAGCCACGCCCATATACAACACTGTCCGACTCATTTCCGCGAATCGGTTAATTTGAACACTTCCTTTCAAAGTCATTTCGGCCTGGTTTGTGAAAGAACCGTTTTTGTGAACCGAGTTAAAGGATTTGGCTCTAAAGAACGATTCGTTCACGAATCATTGTTATTTCTTTAATGTACACGTGTTTAAATAAAAGAAAGATGAATCACCAAGTCGTTAATTATTTGCAGCGACTAACGTTACTCACAATATCAGATTTTTTTTTTTAAATGTATAAACATCACATAACGTTACTTCCCTAAAGATATAAACTCAAGTTTTAACAGCTGGCATATGTTTATTTATTTATTTTTTAATCAAAATTAGCCAAACAGGGGGTTGTTAAGGAACTGCAGGGGTTTGTGAGTTTATTGAAAAGCTAATAATTAATTAAATCATAAAAATGTAAAATTAAAATAAACAATTTTAAAATAACATCAATCAAAATAAAGCACTTACTAAAAACTATTTCATTTGTTTACTTGCATGTCATGTGACCATTAATCAACATCAGAGAACCGAGAGCATGCAGATGGGGTACTTAATTTTAAAATATTTATTTTAAAATCTCAGTGGTCATTAAAAAGAGGACCAGAGGATCTCAGTGCACAATCTCTTTAATATGTTTTATTTATAAAAATATATTATACATATACATATATTTAATAATTTAAAATAAAATGCATCATGACCATGCACGTTTTCTTTTATACATTTGAGTAAGTACAGGTAAGAATAAGTATGTTGTTTTATTTTTACATAAATATATCTGTTACACTGAATGACGAAAGAAAACATTATTTTGCCCATATTTTGACATTTTATCATCACAAAAGTTATTCGAAACATTAAAGCAGACATTTTACTTGCATTTAATATTTCTATATTTAATACGCTAACTGAAAATCAAAAGGCATTTTGTTAGAAATAAGCAAACATTATATCATGATTGTTTACAAATCATACCATTAATCTGAATAACAAAAGAGTTTTAAAGAGTGAAAATTCTTTCACATGACTTTATTAATACCAAAATGTTAAGCAAAACGATGTTTTCAGTGATTATTAGTCACTTTCATTGTGTCAACTTAAAATCTACAAAAAATCACAATACGCCCCACACAAAAAAAAAAAAAAAACAAACTATTCAACAAAATTTACGAGTTTTCAAAAGACTAAACCCTATAAGGCTTTCCCCTGGAATGTTTACCTTTCTTTAAAGTGCTTGTGAACTGACTCCGCCCACTCAGGAAGACGAATCCATTTTTAAACTGACTCCGCCCACTCAGTACGACTACTGTATCCAGGGATTTAATAGACCACACGCACACGTGGATTCCTCTGACTGATGTTCACGAGTGAATCATTCACTGAGCTGCTGCAGTGATCACAGCCGGTTGGTGTTCAACGCGTCTGTTTGCAGTCTGACTGGGTTTGTGCAGCGCAGGATCATTATGGCAGCTCTGCGTGCGGCAAAACAAGCTTTGAGAAGAGAAATCAAGGCTCGAGTGGCTGCAGTGAGCGATCAAGAGAAGCTGAGACAGTCTTGAGTCGTCTCGCAAAAGGTGAATATCACTGACCTGTCAGCGGAAAGAAGATTGTACTTCCACTTAACATGATATCTGAGTAAAGAGGTTATTATGGGAACGTTCTGGGAACCTACGGACTTTAGGGGAACGTTCTATTTATGTAAATAAAACATTCCTGGAACGTTAGAATGCCAGATTTTGGGAACGTTCTGGGAACCAAAAATCGTTAGCTGGGTACTTAGTTCAATAACCTAACAAACCCCATGAAAATCTTATTTCGCTGTCTCAGGGTACAGAGATCATTTCTTAATCACTTAATACGTCGTGTTTATTATTTAAGCAAATATATACCAAATACATTAACTTTGTATTATTTATAACGATTTAATATGTCATTCTTTAATTTTTTCGTCCAGCTTTACATTCTCTACTCCCACATTTCTTTTTAAGGCTTTGGATATAAAATTATTTGGAAGTGTCTTCCTGGTCTCCTGCTTATTTTTAATTTTTTTATTTTGGCATTTCTGTAAGAGAACAATGGAAATGTGTAGAAAAAAAAATAAATAAATAAATAAATATATATTTACATTTAGTCATTTAACAGACGCTTTTATCCAAAGCGACTTACAAATGAGGACAATGGAAGCAATCAAAATCAACAAAAGAGCAATGATATATAAGTGCTATAACAAGTCTCAGTTAGCTTAAATGCAGTACACGTAGCAAGGGCTTTTAAATAATATAATAAATAAAAAGAACACAGATAGAATAGAAAAAGAATAGAGCAAGCTAATGCTAGAGCTCTTTTTTTATAATTGTATAATAAATGAAAAGAAAATAGATAGAATACAAAAAGATTAGAAAGGTTATTAAATTTTTATTTTTTAAATAGAATTAGAATAGTGAGTGCAAAAGTTAATATATATAAGTTATATTTAAATAATAGATAAATATATAAATAAAAAGTGTATTTAAGTCAACAGGTAAATAAAACATTACAAAAAATATAAACAGTACAGCAATGAGTAAAAAAAATAAATAAATACAAACTAAATATCAAATATTATTTACACATTTTTATTATCATCATCACTGACAGTACAGATTGTGTCTTTATACGAGAAACTGTATAGATGTCTCTTAAATTTAAGGATGGGTGGGCCCTGCATGAATATTCTCATGTTTATTAGTCCGTGGCATCTAAAAGATTGAAAACCCCTGCTTTGGAGGTTATTAACCCTCAAACCACATATGCTGCTTGTGTGAATGTTCATACGCTTAATCCCAAAATGGCAAAACTCTTAATCAGTTGCAGGTTTGTGGAAAGTGCTTTGGTTACATTTTGACTCCTTATCAGCTAAACAATATAATATATTTGTTCCATGTTTGTGTACGTTTTTTTTTTTTCTTTTGTAATTAAGTTGTGTGTTAATAATGTAATTACATATCCTAGACTGAGCAATATACAACTTAGAAACATAGCCCACGTTAAACATTCTTAAGCATGCTACAAATAAACTATGAACAATTGGTAAATATGCTTTGTGTTTATTAACAACTATCCAAATGTATGCCTAGTTGTTCAGGCATCCCTAATACCTGTCCAGCCAGCGTGTCGCTGTCTTCCTGAACATGCATGATGAGGTGCGCACAGACGACATCCTCCAGGACATCTTCAAGAGGGGGAAAGTCTGCTTCATGTCTGCTTAAGTAAAAAAAAGATCTCCCAGAGGGGGAAAGTACTTCCCATCGGATTACCTTCCCCCGGAGCAGTCGAATGGACATGTTACGACTCAAGGACACGGAGGAGGTGAAGACGCTGCCACTCACGTCCTGGAACATCCGGCAGCCAGCAGACGAGGACAGCTACCGAGAGGAAGCCCTGACCTCAGGTGGACCTGCCCTCAAAACTCTGGTTGATTTTGATTTCTTTTTATTTTATATTTATTTCAGGTAACATAAATAAAATACTAAAAAATAAAAAAAATAAAAAAAATACTGAATGCTGCACATTTTGCTAGATGTTGTGTGTTGTTGTCTAGTGTTATATTATCAACCTAATATCGGGGTTGCATGATTCATTTAAATAAAAGCGAATTCACAATATGTGGCCTATCAAATTACAGAGGCTGTGATTTAAATAACTAAATATTCTCATTTACACATGAGCAACTCATAATCGGGTATTTTCAGTGTGTCAGAACAACTCGATTAGAAATTAAGAAATTAAGAACAATAAATATTAGTATTGTAATTTTACTTTTTTGTATTGTGAAATTACTATTATAAAAATATTTTCCTTAAATTTGTACAGTTTATTTTTCTTAGATTTATACAGTTAAATGTTACAAGAGTAATATTTCTTTTATTAAAAATTTATATTATTATTAGTCATATTGGTTTATAATCGTAATTTTTTTGACGAAATTGTGCAGATTAAACAACAACTTTTTAGAAAAAAAGTTATATTGTATAAAAAAAAAAAAAAATATGATCCTACTTGTCTTAAATACTAGGTTTTTACAGTTAAATATAAAAAATATATATTTATTATTTTTATTAATATTAATAATTGCTTTTATATTCATATTTATTTATATAATCATACTAAATCTTAAATATTAGATTTTTACAAAACAACAACTTATTTAAAAAAAGTTGTACTGTAAAATCAAAAAATTATAATCATACTTAAATATTAGATTTTTACAGTTGAATATTATAGTAATACTTCATTTTTATTATTATTATTATTATTATTATTATTATTAATAATAATAATAATTATTATTATTATTATTATAGTTTCATTGATTTATAATCACATCTTTTTTTGACCAAATTGTGCAGCCCAACAAACAAGCTTTAAAATGCATTTTAAATTAAATCAGAAAAAAATAGAGAGAGAGAGAGAGAGAGAGAGAGAGAGAGGGAGAGAGGGAGGATGTTTTCCTCAAAATTGATCAGACTCAGTTTATTTCATTTACTAATAAAATATGCAAAATAAGTTCTGCTGCACATATTCGCAGAGCTGTTAGTTATACTAATATAATAATATTAGTATAATTATAATGTGAGGAAAGTGTTATACAGCTGTAAGGTGATGTGGAAAGGGGGATGTATTGTACCATTAGATGGTGCTCTCATCCCACAGTTACATTTGGCTTCATATTCACTAAAGTATATTCAGAATCAGTTATTAATGTTGTATATTGCATTGAACACAAGCCTTTGCATCCGCACACGAACACTAGGATATTTTCAGCTTGTTACTGTAATGTTGCATTTTGTGGTTGATTATTTGCACTTTCCAAGTTAAATAAAGTGTGAAACTGCATTGCAGTGTTGAAGGACTGTACATAACACCAAACAGCTCGACTCATGATTTTGAAAGCTCCTTGTGAGATTACGGCTCAGAGACAGACTAACGATCACAGCGCCACCTAGTTTTACTGCAATCATAAGATATTCTCTCTAAATGTGTGACTTAGAGCCATGCATCTATCATTAAATACAGTTAGCAACACATCGTACTTCTATAATATATGCATTATTAAATTAATAAAGAATATTATGGAAATTTACAGTTATGCAAGATTTGATTTTATCCATCAGATTGGATGGTGAAAAGTGGGTGTTAACAGAAGCAAGACTAGGTTGGAGGTGGTTTATGCACTTTTAATTGCAATAATATTTACCAGTAAATCATGCACAATAAAACCAGAAATCTGTATTTAGAAAATAAATGCATTAGCATGGGATTTTCTCTATCATTTCTTCATTATTGTGTAATTTAGTAGTGTTTATTGTCAAACTCATGCAGTATTTTTTGTTATACTGCCTGAGTCATGAACTTACCATCATATTTAATATATTCATAAGTGAGTTATGACTCATAAATCATGCCATTGCCTGCATACAGATAGTATTTATGGGTTTTGTGACTGTAGGCTGTTTATGGGTATCAAAGATGTGCTTTTCATCTAATCGTCCTAATTTACCATCTATACAGTTTGCTTCATCTCTATAATTTATCATCAGGCTAATTATAGCTTAAGTGAATCATACATTCTAGCAGAATGGCTTGTTTTCTAAAGCAAATAGGAAAGAAATCAGCCATGTGGTGGAGAATATAAACTAGGCAGGTGTTACAGGACGGCAGACCCCTGTGGAGTAAGTAATAATAATTCAGAGATTAAAGTCTGTGTGTTTTAGCACCAGATTTGATGTGTATGTGTGCATTAAAGAGAGAGGAGGGGATGAAATACACAGCCGTTCAGGAGAAAGGGAAAGAAAATCAGAGAAATGGGGGCTGATATGTGAACCGCACATGAGGAGGGTGTAATCGTGCTAAACTGTCCTGGTCTGAGAGAGGAAAGAGGGTGTTTTTTTTTTTTTTTTGCAGTTTGTTCCTGCGGAATGAAACCATCACCTTGAGCTCAGGACGTCCCGCGGCCTTCCTCTCGCCCGTAGGTGTGTTTGCCTTTAAAGTCTACAAAAAAAGACAAATTTCAAAGCTTATTTACATTCTAAATACAGATTTCTGGTCCTGTTGTGGACGATTCAGTGCACGCAGATTTTAAAAAAGTCTGTATTTGAAATCTTTCATAAATATGTAACAACTTCTTTCACCTCTGAAACAACTTTCCTGTATATGATACAGTGTTGGTTTAGCATTGTTGATATACTCTTAGTTTTTGTTATTGTTTTGAATTAGATTGTCTTTTTTCACTTTAATTTTACTCAAGTTTAATTAATGTTTGTTTTGTCATTTTTATCGTTTTTTTTTTTTAAATGTCTATATATCATTTACTAATTTAATTTTATTTTTAGTTTCTTTTAGTATAAAATAGTGTTTAGTATCATTGCTTATATTATTATAGTTTTTTTTTCACTTAAATGTTAGTTTATTTTGTGTTTATATATTAGTTTTTATTATTATTATTTTAGTTAATGTTAGTGTTTGTCATTTTTATTATTTAGTTATTTATTTATTGCCATAACCGGTTTGTCTATTTATTATTTTTATTAGCTTTGGTTTAATTATTTTTACACATAATATGATGTTACATATATATATATAGATATATATATATATATATAAATATATATATATATATAGGTTTAGTCATTTTAGTTTAAATAGCTTCAGAAACTAGCTGAAATAAAATGTTATCACAGTTATATTTATTTTATTTAAATATTGTTTTAGTTTTTATTTTATGATGATAATCCTCATTTAATAATACTTTTATAATAGCTATTTAGATATTGTTATAGGTTAATATTATGATAATTTTAGGTAGAGATATTATGATTGAAGTAGTAATATGGACATTGGCTTATTAAATGTTGTTAATAAAAATAAATGAAATGGAGCCGCGACTGGATGAAAATGACAGGTGTGTGTGTGTGTTTGTGTTTGAAGGAGGGACAGGCGTTGCTTGTATTGGCTGTACATCACTGTGACACTAAGTGCTAACAAGACTGAATGGTTTGAATCCAGCGGATTGAACTTCATTGCCTATCTGTTGGTGTGTCTGATTGAGGCGCTCCGAATCCCGCAATAACACTCCATTCCTCACTGTCTTCCCCTTAAGGTCAAACCATGCTGCTTGTAAATCAACAAGTTTTTATATGATTCCAACAAACATTTGGACTTAATGAACTGTGCTGTCTGGATGGAATGGCTCTCATATTTCCGGCAGCAGTATGAAAAGCATCTCATAGACGCAACTGTTAGTAGTGTATATACCTAACCATACATGAAATGAGTCTCTCACAAATACAGCTGTTTTAGTGAATAAAAAAAAAATGTTTGTTTGTTTTTTTTAAAAATGTTTTATTTATTGATTGATTGAAAATACCCTGGTATGCCTACAAAGGTAGACTTTATTTGATAAAAAAAATACTGTAGAAACAGTAATACTGTGAAATATTATTACCATTATTATTACAAAATGACTACTTTCTATGTGAAAATATTGTAAAATGTAATTTATTGCTTTGATCAAAGCTGAATTTTCGCTATCATTACTCCATTCTTCATTTATTATTATTATCAATGTTGAAAACAGTTCAACATTTATAATACTTTTGTGGAAACAGTGATGTTTATATTTTTTCAGGATTCTTTGATGATTTGAAAGTTCAAATGAACAGCGTTTATTTGAAATAAAAATCTTTGTTATAAATGTATCATTGCCTTTACTGTCTCTTTTGACATTTTTAAGCATCCTTGCTGAATAAAAGTATTTTTTTTATTTTTTATTACACTATTGTATTACACTATCGTTCAAAAGTTTGGGGATCAGTAAGACTTGTAATGTTTTTTTAAAGAAGTCTCATGCTCATCAAGGCTGCATTTATTTGATCAAAAAAAAGGTAATCTTGCAAAATGTTATTACAATACAAAACAATGGTTTCTATATTAATATCCTTTAAAGTATAATTTATTTCTGTGATGCAATGCTGAATTTCCATCAGCCATTACTCCAGTGTCACATGATTCTTAGAATTATTAATGTTGGCAACAGTTGTGCTGCCAAATCTATCTATCTATCTATCTATCTATCTATCTATCTATATATATATATATATATATATATATATATATATATATATATATATATATATATATAAATGTTGTTTTTCAGGATTCTTTGATGAATATAATGTTCAAAAGATTATTCAGGATTCTTTGATGAATATAATGTTCAAAAGAACAGCATTTATTCAAAATATAAATCTTTTCTAACAATATAAATCTTTGTTATCACTTTTTATCAATTTAACATCCTTTGCTGAATAAAAGTTTTAATTTCTTTCAAAAAAAAGAAAGAATGAAAAATTACTGACCTCAAACTTTGGAACTGTAGTGTATATAGTTAGAAAAGATTTCTATTTTAAATAAATGCTCTTTTAAACTTTTTATTCATCAAAGAATCCTGAAAAAAAGTATCACAGTTTCCATAAAAATATGCAGGAGCACAACAGTTTCCAGCACTGATAATAAATCAGCATATTAGATTGATTTCTGAAGGATCATGTGACACTGAAGACTGGAGTAATGATGCTGAAAATTCAGCTTTGATCACAGGAATAAATTACATTTTAATGTATATTAAAATAGAATAATATTTCACAATATTATATTTTTCCCCTGTATTTTTGATCAAATAAATGCAGACTTTATGAGCATAAGAAACTCCTTTAAAAAAACATTTAAAATCATTCTGATCCCAAACTTTTGAACGGTAGCGTGTATGTATATATAATTTACAAAATCCAATAAATGACAGCAGAAATCTCCATTTGTCTCCCTCTTTCCTCTTTAGCAGCATTATATGATAAAAAAATAAATAAAAATTAAAGCAATCATAAAAGTTTGCTCTTCATCTACAGTAGCAAAAAAAAACTGAGGAATCCCCATCGGCACAATCCTGTGTTTCTTCAAATCCTTTTGACTTCACCTTTTACACCAGAGGATTGTGAACTGGGATCGGCAGATAAATAGATGACATGAAGCGATAAGATTTTTTCTTTTTTTTTAAATCCTGCAAAGGACTGATGCACTTTCAAACTGAAACCTTGAGCAATTTTGGGGACAAAACAATAATCTGAGATCTTGAATGGTCCCAGATGTTGCTAAGATTCAGCCTGAAGGCCTGAGAAAGACGTTCTCTAGAACTGATGAAAGTAAAAGATCTGTGCTGGCTTGAGTAGGACTCTAAATAAAAAAAATCACATATATATTAGATATTCTCACACTTTCACACACACAAAAAAAAAAAAACATTTAAGAATTATGCACAACAGAAGAATCTCAGAAAATGCTCTCATCATACAACATTCTTGTTTTTTATTTAAAGTGACTCCTTACGATTTTCCAACACAGTCCTGTCATGTTGAAAAATGTGTATGTAATACTTCTGCATAGATGCATTTTTAATGAATGTTGAAGACAGTCATAATAAAACAGCCAACAGACAAATAAATAACAAGCGGTGCAGGAATAGGCTGTGATTGTGAGATGTTTGCACCCATGATATCAGCATTTAATGGTTCTGCCTGTGTTTAAAATTCAGACTAGTTACAGAGTTCATGTAAACCAATCAATCAGACTGTCTGGCCACTGTCATTTATAGTTTGTCTTCCAAATCGGCACATTTGTAAGGCCTTTATATGCAAAAGGCCTTATTTGTGAATATAAACAGAATGTGAATCTAAAACTGAAATACAATTTAAATGCAAATGCATTTACAGAAATGCAAAAAACAAACAAACAAACAAACAAACAAAAAAATGTTTTTATCATGAACAAGGCCCATCAGGCTCATTAGAAATGTAGAGTGTTTGCTGGCTACGACAGCAGAATGAAAATCTGTGTGAATCTTTGTAAATGATCGCATTGAACTAAACGTAACAATTTATGTAAAAAATTATCAGTTAATGCAGAAATTTGTTCTACTCATATCTTATGAGGCTCATTGTGTGAATGATGTTGTTTTTGTTTTTATCACAAGTAGCAAGTAAATTCATTAATATAATTTGCTGAATGCAGTTCAGTGTGATAGTTTACATACTAATGGATTTCCCAAAGAGATGCACAGAAATTAGTTCTGCTTGCGTTTCAACAGTTTGTGCACAAATAGTGTGTTTATAACAAATATGTTCTACTCCTGTTTCTTGTGGCCCAAATCAAGAACTTAAATTGTAGTGTTTGTTGGCTACACTATAAAAATAATTTGTCAAGGTTGTAAAAAAGGTAATTGGAGTAGGTTTTATAAAAACTTTTTCAGTCTTTCTAACATTGAAATTTCATGTTTAATTCATTATGCCATTATATCACAACTATTTGTGAAATTTACTAGCAATTTATGAGTGAGAAATTTAAATAGTTTAAAAAAAGGTGTCTTCACACAAGTGACTTAAAGGGATACTCCACCCCAAAATGAAAATTTTGTCATTATTCACTTACCCCCATGTCGTTCCAAACCTGTAAAAGCTTCATTCGTCTTCGGAACACAATTTAAGATATTTTGGATGAAAACTGGGAGGCTTGTGACTGTTCCATAGACTGCCAAGTAAATAACAGCGTCAAGGTCCAGAAAAGTATGAAAAGCATCATCAGAATAGTCCATCTGCCATCAGTGGTTCAACCGTAATGTTATGAAGCGACGAGAATACTTTTTGTAAGCGAAGAAAACAAAAATTACGACTTTATTCAATAATTCCTTGGTCAACAGTCTCCTCTGCGTCTCTCCATATCACCGTATGCTGCGTATGCTCTTCTGTGTCAGATGGACTATTCTGATGATGCTTTTCATACTTTTCTGGACCTTGACAGTGTATTTTACTTGGCAGTCAACGGGACATTCACAAGCCTCCCTGTTTCATTTCAGGCTCAACTGAAAAAAAAAAATGTAATCTAGAAATTGACCGGAAATTGTTAGTAAATTTAACAGATACAAAGAAATGGCAAGTATAACACATTGAATTAAATGTGAAATTTAACCGGAATAGTATAGTAATAGTAATCTTTATTTAAAAAAATTCTTGAAAAAATAATAATTTAGTGTTTGAAAAGTAAAGAGTTTGTTAGCTATGCTTCCTCTAAGAAATCACGTTTTGAATAATGATTTGTTCAGAATTTAAAATTATATTAGTTTCAACATACTTATGCAGTGTATTTACTGCCACGTTCTTGTGCTAATCAACTAACTTTCAAACCTATTGTGTAATACTTCTAATTAGCTTTTAATTTGCTAGTTGTCATTGCTTTACACGTATGCAACTGTCATCTGAAAGAAGTTACTGGAATTCAAAAATAGACATGCATTGATTATAATAACAGTCAATTAAGAAGCATGCATGATGCATCTTTTCCATTATAAATAGCTAGAATATATTAGCAAACCAACAGAAAAATCTTTAAAAATATGGATGAAGTATGTTCTATTATAAAACACGTATCTTTTTAAGCACACGTGCAGATGCTTTTTGTTTATAGCTCTTAAATGACAGTCTGAATTGCCTAAAATCCACTCAGCGGTTTCATTTTGAGGCAAGTTTGGCTTCCCTGCACGTTTTTTGGTTCTTAAGACCTGGAAATTCACTGTATTGTGCTGTAATGGTGTAATTTGAGCTCCAAAAGCAAATCTGCATAATCCGCATAATCTTATTTAATTACTGTCTTTCCTTTCTAATTTTGTTACAGGAGGACTAGATCTTATCCTCATGCCTGGTTTGGGATTTGATAAGAAGGGGAATTGGCTTGGCAGAGGAAAAGGTTTCTACGACACGTATTTGGAGCGCTGTAGGACGCACCCGAAGGGAAAGCCGCACACCATCGCCTTGGCTTTCAAAGAGCAGCTGTGTGCTGAAGTCCCAGTGCGTGAACATGATATTCTTATTGATGAAGTCCTCTATGAAGATGAGGAATGAACTGCACCAGTCAGACCTTGATTTCAGCGCTGCTGAGAGCCATTTGAATTCAAATGATTCCTGCGACATTGATCTTGTTTCTGAATGAAATGCATTAAATCTCCTTGGATGCAATCCATATTCTCATCTCAAATAATGTCTGGGGACTCCTTTCAGAGAAGAGTTTCTGTATCAGCATAAGAATCACCAAACTCGCTACAAAAAGGCTAAATACTATATGCAGTCTGTCCTGTCTTTAAAGGAACAGTTCACTCACACATGAAAATTTGGTCTTTATTTTGTCACTCGTGTTGTTTTAAATCTGTATGCAGTCATAATATGATGTTTGGTTCCCTTTTCTTTTTTCAATCTTTCAAACTCAAATTATTAGCCTATAATTACTATTTCAGTTTTGATGGAAGGTAAGATTATCAGTAATAACTAATTTCAGTCTATTCCTCAGTCAGGCATCAGAAGACTTAGACTATACTGACTTCTTGTATGGTACTTTTATGTTGTTTTCATTGGCTTTTTATTTTTATTTTTTATCTGTGTTCCACAGAAACATGAAAGCAGACAAGATGTAAACTACATGAGGGTGAATAAATAATGACAGAATTTGCCATTTTGGTAAAATGATCTTCTGTACCTGATTCTTACTTGATTTCCTTTGTGTCATGTTTATGAAATTCTTCAACTTGAAATATTGTATCATAGGCCTATCTTCAAATTTAAACACTATTATCGACTAGTTAATATATAGTACTCAACATTTGAAGTGGATCAAAACCTTTCATCAATGTTGTCCTAAAACCAAAACAATACCCATTCTTGGACTACTGTATGTTCAGACCGCTCATTTGCATACCAACATTTTACAAATATATTAGTGTTTATATATATGTGTGTGTGTGTGTGTGTGTGTGTGTGTGTGTGTGTGTGTGTGTGTGTGTGTGTGTGTGAAAGAGAGAGAGTATGTGTAAACAAAAAAAATGTGTGTTATGCATTTATATTTTCATAATATATTTTTCTTCAGCAAGGACACAGTAAATTGATCAAAAGTGTCAGTAAAGACATTATAATGTTATAAAAGATCTCTTTTTCAAATAAATGCTGTTTTTTGGAACTTTCTATTCATCAAAGAATCCTGTGGGAATAAGTATCACTGTTTCCAAAAAAAAAAAAAATATTAAGCAGCATAACTGTTTTCAACATTGTTGGTATACGGTCCATTGACTACCCTGCTTTAAAAGATATTGACGACTGACATCTGACCATTAACAACTGAAAAAGCAACTGCATTACAATACTGTATATTAGACTCTTTTAAATTGAAGTCTTTGCTCTATTCTTATTTGCATTTGGATACAATTAGTTAGAAATAGTTAGAATTAGATTAGTTAGAAATTAGTTAGAAACTGCATTTGACATATTCCATTGCCTCATTAAGTGGCAGAAGCTCTGAGACTTGCCCCAGTGCTCTTTATTGACAAACAGCATGTGAATTAAGATGGGCATAATGAGCAGTCTGTCAAAGGCTCTGCCACAATGACTCTCTATCGGCCTCCTGCTTTCTCCATATATCTCTGTGTTGACCTAATTGCAGTGAACTTCTCTGAGATGATCTCTTATCTTGTCCTGAAATACAAATCAGGGTTTGTTTTTTTTTTTTTTGGTGAAAGCTGTTTCAGTTTAGTATAGTCATATTTGTGTGAAGATTCTTCAAAATATATATATTTTTTCTGTTCCATGGAAAGGAATAACAGCATACAGGTTTAAAACAACATGAGAGTGAGTAAATAATGGCAGAATTTCTTAGTTAAAAAACTACATGTAGTTTTGTGTATTTTTGCAACTTTCAAGCCCCCTACAGTTAACTAATTGGATTTCACTGTCGTTAATATCTCACTGTCATAATTACACCGGATAGCTTTACCAAAAATCTTAAAAACTGCTTTTACCACTCACATTTAAATAACATATTTCAAATCAGTATCGAAATCTGACATGAACTGCCCCATGAATGTTGTTTCTTATGTAACAAAAAGCGCTAAAAAGCTTATATTTCAATGTGTCCAGAGCTTCTAACATCATATGCATTGATATAATGACATTAGCAACTGGCAATTGGTTATTTATGTACAAGGCGGTACTTATTCTGCCTTATTACGCATTGCACTTTCTTCCCTTCATAGTAAAAAATTGAGCGCACCATCTCGGTAGTGTTGGGCAAAGTTACTTTTAAAAGTAATGCATTACAATATTGCGTTACTCCCTAAAAGAGTAAGTAATTGCATTACTTACATTTAAATGTAAGTTACAGTATTTTTGCGTTACTTTTTTCTCATCTGGGCCGGACTTGCTTGTTTGTTTTCAATATAAAAAGTTCTACTTTTGGCAAATGTAAAAACCCTTTCAAACCAAAACTTAAAGGGATACTCTACCCCAAAATGAAAATCTTGTCATTATTCACCCCAATGTCGTTCCAAACAAAAAAGTAAAAGCTTTATTCGTCTTCGGGAACACAATTTAAGATATTTTGGATGAAAACTGGGAGGCTTGTGACTGTCCCATTGACTGCCAAATAAATAACAGTGTCAAGGTCCAGGAAAGTTTGAAAAGCATCGTCAGAATAGTCTGTCTTCCATCAGTGATTCAACCATAACGCGGCTGACACAGAAGAACTGTAAGCTGCCTGCGTACTGCTCAGATTCGCCAAAATGGCGCTATACTGATGTGGAGAGACACAGAGGCGATGAATTGTTGAATAATGTCGTTATTTTGTCGCTTCATAACATTACGGTTAAATCACTGAACCACTAAAAAACTCAGCCTGAAGGAATGAAATAAAAGATTTTTGTGTTAACATTGAATTATTGCAAGTTTGCATCATATTCTGAATTTGCTTTTCACGGTTTTTATTCATTTTGAGGAATAAAGAATCTGTTTTTGTGCAAGTGAGATGAGTGAATAAATTTAGCCTACAACTACAGTAAGCATCAAGTTTACACAGCCTCTGTACTTACTCCTGATTTCTCTCAACATGGGGCCAGGAGAGCTGTCAGTCAATAAATGGGAAAACAAACTGGTCTTTTTTGAAAAAGGAACTCAGACATTTATATTGTGAATTAAAAAGTAATGTGTTACTTTTCTAGCTATCACACGTAATCTGATTACATAACTTACATTACTTGCAGTGTGTTACCCCAATACAATAGCAAACACTTCCACACCTGTACTGAGGGAAGATGAGAAGTTATAATTGCTAAGACAATACAGTAATGTAGACAAGCTCTTCTTAGTCTAATCAATACAATGGAATCAGACGCAGCAGTAAAGAACAAAACACAAGATAAATGCAGTTCCACAGAGCAGTTCTGCACGACGACTACAGGAACAAGTGTTATTGTGCCTGATTTTGTCCTGTTCAGATGATGAAAGAGGCAGAAATAGGGGTACACTTACATAAATGACTCTTGTTCTGTTCTCAGTGAATTCATAAAACAGAGCTAAGTGCAGACTAATGCTGCTTCATGTAAAACATTATTTATTAAATCAACCACTGATTGTTTTGTTTTTTAAAAACTCAATTTTCTGTCTGCTTCTTTGTCCATTGTATGTTGCTGCCTTGCATGTAGTAACAAAGACATGGGCCAAAGATTCACTACCATTAAAAGGTTTGAAATAAATGAATACTTGTATTCAGCAAGGATGCATTAAACTGATCAAAAGTGACTTTGAAGTCATTTATAATGTCACAGAAAAAAAAATCTATTTCAAATAAATGCTTTTCTTTTGAAATTTCTGTTCATCAAACAATCCAAAGGATCATGTGACATTGAAGACTGGAAGTATGATCCTAAAAATTTAACTTTCCATCACATAAATTAATTATGTTTTAAAGCATATCAAAATAGAAAACAGTTATTTTAAATGGAAGTAACATTTCACAATTTTTGCATTAAGAAGAGTCCATGGGGTCACTTATAAGAGCGAATTATTGTACATTCATATAGACACATCTTTATAAATGAGACCTCAAGTTCCTCAAAGTAAAAAAAAAAAGCATCTGAATTCAATGTTCAGGAAGGGACAAAAAAAATTGTGAAACTGTTTAGGTGAATGTTTGCGTAATACGTTCATATTCTGAATGTCTGGCATTTGCAGAGAAATCCCAATAGACGTGATGATTAAAATAAAGCTGCTCTTTGCCCGCTATTTGAGGATGCTCTCATTACACAGCAGAAGGTTTCTCACCCAGCTCTGTGTTTATCTACTCAAACTGCCTCATGCTTAATCAAAAACAGTAGGTTCCAGGGAATGACTAATTGGAGGGAAAAAATCAAAGGGAATGCCAGCTCACAGCACGGCCGCTCATTATAAGGAATTAATAAGGTGAAGTGAAGATGCTCGCTGGATGAGATTCAGGCTTTGACAGGTGAAGCCGAAGGATGCAGAACATACCAAGCAACCAGAAGTTCACATCTGGAGTTTGATCAGCCACACAGTAATAGCATAAAAGATAAACAGATAGATCCATCAAACGTTCTATCTCTGATTATATACAGATAGATCCATCCATCCCTCCATCCAACATTCTGTCTATTATTACATATACAAATAGATCTATCCATCTATTGTTCTATCTATCATTGTATATAGAGATCTCTCTCTCCATCTATATATCCTTCTACTCATCCATCCATCCATCCCCTTAATGTGTACATATTTTGAAGTATTAAAAGTAGGCTGCATGTGGCCTTTCTAACTTTCCAACTTTAAGGCTTTTTGAACTTTTCAGGCTAAACCAACATCAAAGTTGGTCTTGAATTTTTCTGCGATTTTTATCTGACAAATGTTTTGGCAGGATGTCTGTAATATGTCTCCAAGGTTAGGTTGGTCACAACAGTAAGGGTCAAAAAGGCTTTGATTTTTGTGCACTAACAAACACTTTACTGTGGTACCACCACTGTTACTAAACTTTTACAAGACTCACATTTGTTTCAGGGTTTCTGCAGAACTCTAAATAAACAAATTAAAGAAGAACAATGGTTCCCATCCTAAAACAACAACAAAAGGTTGAAATCATGTTTTGTTGCAAACTAATGATTAATAGACCTGTCTTGGTCTTTGACCAACGTTTAATAAATAATTCTCCTTCATGAATGTTTCATTGGAGAATGCTGTGAACAGTGGTGAGAGAAATAAATCAGAATGTCATCAGTAAAACTGGACTGAGATTCATGAAGAAACTAGAATTGAGCTCATTTACAACCTGAGGCATGATGTTTGAGGGATGATGTGTAAAATGAGTTCTCTGTTTGTCATTAAATCAGATAGCTGCCAAGATAAACAGTTCATCCACTGAAACAAGACCACAACTGCTTCGACACACTACAAATAAGACGTTTTTAAACCCTGAATCTTCTATCACAACTTTTAACAACGTCAGATGATCACTGCATTGTGCATTTGAGTCTTGTGTATCTTTGGTATGTTGAATTTCAGGAAGCAGAATGGAATTTTTTTTTAAATATTTGCTGTATATGTTTTAATAATTCTTAATTTTAATAATAAAATATATAGTATGAATTGCCCACATTATTATAAACAGTACAACTGCTCTTGCAGAAACGTTAGATGATATTGATATTTTTAATTATATTTACCAAATTATCTAAGATGCATAATCCTGCTGTACACACAAAAAACATTAAGTAAATAAATTTACATATAAAGGGCCTTTATAAGTAAAATAAAATGGCAGCACAGTTTTAAAATTGCATCACATTATGAGGAAAACTCTGTGTTTTTTTATTATTAATATATTCATATACTGTTACAGTATTAATTAGTATTTTGAATTGGCTTTATGTTTTTTTTATTAGTTTTTATTTTTTCTGGTTGGTTGGATTTAAATATTTCTACTTAGCTTTAATTTATGTATAATTAGTTTCAGTATTTTTAATACTTTACTTATTTTAAGTAGTTGCCAAGGCAAAATTTCTAATTTTGCTTACATTTTTTTTTTTTTTTAAATTGCATTTCATTTATTTATTTATTTATTTGGCATGAATGGCAATCATATGAGACTAAGGGGAGGAACAGTTTCAGAGTCCAAGAAGAATTAAAGGCTTGCATCTAGTACACATTCATGCTTTAATGGCTTGGCAAAAGGATCCCGCTCACTGTGGCTCCACAGAAGCCCAGAAACTGATTCCTCTGTGCCAGAGGATGAGGGCGGCTCACAACAGCTTACATAGCACTTAGCATGAGGCCTTCATGGGCAGAAATCACACCGTCTCAGGCTAGCATCCATTGGAGTCTATCTTGGCAGGACAGCAGGACAGTGATCCAGTCTCTCCACAAGAGCAGAGATGAGAGGAAAAGGGAACGGCTGCAGATGGCCCATTATTTTATTAGTTTGAATCTAAATTTTTATTTAGTTTTATTCCAGCTTTCTCCATCTGGCCAAAATGTAAAGGCTGGTTTAAAAGTAAATTTAAATTTAAGTTAAACTACACTCAAAACCTTTTAAAAGTAGTTAACTACAAAAATAACTACAAGTTATTTTTAAATAGCAATAAATATAGGTTATATGATATCAATTATGACTGACAGAAAGATGATCATATGTTAAGACTGATAGAGCCTACAACATTCTGCATTTATTTAATTAAATTTAATTTATTTAAATTGCATTTAATTTCTACAAAGCCATAAACTTAGAAGGCCACACTGAATGCATGCCTGTCAACACTCCCGATTTTCCAGGGAAACTCCCGTAATTTGTATGGTATGGAGTCAATTCAATTCCACATAATCCACAAAAGAAAACAGAGTTTTGCAAATGATAATGAAAATAGTGAGAAAAAAATAAATGTGCTTTTTGCCAAAAAACAAAAGAAAATTAATTATTGAGAGGAAAAAATACATCAATTTTTTTTGCAATAGCCTACTTCAATTCTTTCGCGAATATATGGCATTGAATTGACTCCATAGGATGGCCCATACCTTGTTATTAATCACGTCAATATATTATTCCCTCCCCTGTTTCCTTATATTTTATAAACTAGTTTAAATGTAAAAGTATGATTTGATTTAGGTATTAATGTTTAGGTATTAGCTGTCCGTAAATGGTAAATTATTCACACACATAGTGGACGAACCCCTCGATCTACAGCATGTGGTGTGTTTCCACTCAAGGGAGAGGAGAGAATAAACATGTTTCGGTGTTTATGACTGAGGATAAATCTTCTCATTCGTTTCATGCTGGTCGTCGTGGAGGCAGGAAGCTCTGGGAGTGGGAGAGCGACTGTTTGACAGAAACGGACAGCTCTGGAGGGACCTGCGAGTAATTCACAGGAAGAGCAAAAGAGAGGAAAAGGGAAGGTGTGCAAATTGGGTGGGTTTACTGCGCGAGGCACAGGAGCTGTTGACAGTCATCAAGCCTGTCTCAAAGGGCTGAGGGAAAACAACAATAAAAGTGCGCAGCCCCCTGTGATCCAACAGACTAAGATCTCTTGTTTGCTCTTATTCAGGGTGAATTGGATGCCAGGGTTTGTCGTGTATAAATTACTCATATTATACATTACACAACTACACATTATGCTACAGTATGTGTAATCTCCAAATGTAAATTTTGCCCCACCATGAATGGACATGAATTATTTTATATATATATATATATATATATATATATGTATATATATATATATATATATATATATATATATATATATATATATATATATATATATATATATATATATATGTGTGTGTGTGTGTGTGTGTGTGTGTGTGTGTGTGTGTGTGTGTGTGTGTGTGTGTGTGTGCGCACGCGTGTCTGGTGTTTGTGTTTCAGCTGAACTATTCTTTGACAGTAAATGCAGGGTATAGCTGCAGTGTAATGATCGGTCTGAAGGAAAATATAATGAGGGGTGATGGTGGACAGTCCAGTTGTAGTGTCAGATGGTCATTAGGCAGTCTGACAGCTTGTGGGAAGAAACTGTGCTTTATTTGGGTCATTTTGACCCCAATGCTTCACTTCTTTGTAAACTTCATTGTATTCCAATGGGAATCATTTTTATCTCCATATACATTTTATAAATATGAAAGTAGTGTTTTAAACCTGAAAGTATAATGTTAGAAGAGTCCTGTGGAGTCATATGGGTGTAGCATAGAGTTTTTCTTTGGCTGAGTCTTAGCTTAACCATGTCCATCAGGGCCCATATTCACTAAACATCTCAATTTACTCACTGATTTAGGAGAAAATCTTAAAAATAATGGGCGTGTCTGTCCTAGATTTAGGACTCCTAATTTTTTTGATCTAAAAGTATTTCACAAAACACTTTAGTGCTAAACTAGCTCCTAAATCTGTGAAATGTTAGGAGTAGTGAAGAGGGCTCCTAAGTTACTAAGACCAAGCCACAAACTATCCAAAAATGGCGGTTGCTGGCAATCTGCCTCAGAACATAAACATTTTAGAAATATTTGACGATAATGAGCTTTTATAAAGGCATCACCTTCGGTTTTGAAGGTTAACCCAACTCTAAATTTTTCTTTGATTATGTTCCTGTTTTCATTAACCTGTTAGGACAGAAGTAATAGTTGTTCTTGCATCCAGTTTGGCTTTCCTTTAAGTTTGCATGTCTTACTATCAGCCATGATTATACTACTCTGCTTATTAAAAGGCTGTTTATAGGCATATTCACTAATTAAGAGAAGCATATGTAAGAGGCTGATAATTAGTTGAACACATACTTGTTTAATTAGTGACACTAAGCCTGCATTTTAAAATCATTATTTGAATGTGGCGACATTTTTATCTTTAAACCTTTATATTTACTCTAAAATAATTATGTAAATAAATCTCTGACAGAGACTATCAGCCAATCACTGTGTGCATAGTTAGTAATCATGCTGACATCATCCAAAGCAACGAGGTCAACCCCGCCCTTACTCTAAGACTTCTCTCTATTCCTTAGTAAAAGTTTGTCTCAGCAGCTTTGTGAATAGGGTTTTAAGAGAAAACTCTTTGCTAAAAACTTTTACTGCTATTTAGGAGAACTCTTAGTGGGAAGATAAAATGTTTTGTGAATACGGGCCCAGAAGTCTAAACACAGCCGCACTTCAAGCACAAGAGCGTGCAAAATGTTGGCGTGTGCCACTTCCCTTCAGTCATTTGACCTTCTCATGAAAGTAATTGCAGAAGTGATTTTCCCAGAACGGAGTCGGGGAAAAAAACTTCAATCTTTCATAATTACACTGGCAGTAATTAAAGTTATTGAGACACACAGCTCTGAGAATATACACCAGTCACAAACACACACACCAAGCTTGAGTTTTCCATTGAAGCAATTTGTTTCCATTAGCATATAAGGAGCAGCATGATGTAGCGGGGTTTATTTTAATGATCAGGAAATATTGCTAATATTATTTATTATTAGTTCTGATTAATCTGAAAAAATTAATCTGCAAGAGATGGTACAGCAAGTTACATGTTCACAACTATGCAATATGAACAATACTGTTCAAAAGTTTAAGTCACTCATGCATTGATAAAAAACAAAACAGTTATAACTGTTAATAAAAACTTTTAAAATTTTAAAATGTAATTTATTCCTGTGATGTAAATCTGAATTTTCAGCATCATTACTCCAGTCATGTCACGTGATCCTTCAGAAATCATTCTAATATGCTGATTTGCTGATCAAGAAACACTTCTTTTTTGCGCTTTAGAAAGATTTGAAAACTGTTTCCTACACTTTATACATCTTATCACCATTCTTCACAAACACATACAGACACACACTCAAACAGGGTGTAAATATGGGATGGCAGGTGTAAGGCAAGGTGTTCTGCCAATGTCTTGATGCCACACAGAGCGGCGTCTCTGCTGTGCCTTGTGGGCAGGAGGAGAGAAGCTTCACCAAACACACTGCACTTGTTTCTACGGCTAAGCACCAGGAATGACTGCGTGGGGCCGAACGTGTCTAGACAGCATGACAGTGGCCATTCCTGCATGTGAAAGTGGAGTGTCTCCTATCAGTTTAATTTGTTGGAATAATGGTAGTAAAATGGCTTTGTTCTAAATAATAGCATTGCTAACATGTTGTGTTTAGTCTCTTAAACCTTCTAGCGCCACCAACAGATATGTACATTTTAACTTACTACTGAACCGATTGCTGTAGAAACATACTTATTTTGTCAACATTTTGTCCCGAATTTGGATAAATGTGTCTACTGACCACTATGGTCAAAATTTAAAGTCAAACCGATTGAATCAATGCATTTTTGATTGCAAAGATACCAGTAATTTCATGTATTGACATTGAACTTAACTTTGTGTTTTTGTCAGATTGCCCTGAGCAAACAAAAGTACTTTGGCGGCGTCTACTGGTCAAAACCTCAAAATGGTTTCATTTAGCTTAGCTTTAACCAAATATTTTCCCTCGCCTTCTGTTCCTCAGGGCTTGTGTAAAACTTTTTGTTACTTTACTTACAAAGTTCATCCTGTCTTCAACACAATTGTCTCAAATGATCTTCAAACCAAGCTTCATGAACTGGAGTTATTGGATTCATAATTTACAAAACCATCTGACTTCTGACTTGATAGCAAGGATGCCAAACAAGATGTCAGGCTATAAATCTTAGCAACATGTACCTTAGAAAATATCATTGCCACAAAGTCCTTAAATGGGTCATCGGATGCAAAATTCACTTTACAAGTTGTTTGAACATAAATGTGTATTGGAAGTGTGTACACATCCATCCTATAATGATAAAAATCCACCCAGTGTTTTTTTTTTTGTTTTTTTAAATCCCTATTTTAAAATCCCCTTTCTCAAATCAGGCTGTTCTGAGATTCCTGTCAGAATGACGTAGTTCTGCACAGGCCCCTCCCACGATAGTTGATTGACAAGGCCGTCTTACCTTTAACCCTCCCTGAGTGAGCTGAGAGCTGTCCCCCATCGTGTCGAATCCGGTGCAGGGGAATACAAGAACGTCTCTGATTATTGAGGTATTCTGTTGTTGGATGTAATAATGAACATACCAGTCTGCATTTACTCCCGAAATCTGAGCCGCTGAAGACACAGAGGACTAACATTATTTTCGCTTTGAATGGAATGCGCCGATCCACGGTCTGCCTAAATGCGTCTATGTTCGTGCAAATCATTCGTGATCCAGCTTCATCTAAAGAAGAAGTGAGTATAAGGGTTTTTTTTTATGAATCTTTGCAAATCGCCTTTCCTTATAACGTGCTAGTTAGTCAGTTTCTCGGCTGAAGTTTACATTGCATAGCAGTCTGCTCATTTGCATTTAAAGCAACATGGACTAGAATGGCGTGCTGAAAACAGAAATGATTTTGACAGGATAAAAAAAGTGTTTGTAGTGTTTTTTACACTACCATTGGGAAATTTTAACCAAAGTATGTTATAGACTTTTCATTAAGACCCTAAAGAATCCTATCAACTTGTGGAAAATAGGCATAGATGACCCCTTTAATGATTGTACAAAGTTTTAAACCAGTGCCACCTACTGGTCAATAGTTAGGTCTCAAAACTTGTTTTTTTTTCATGGTCAAATTATCCTGTATTTATATTTCCATTAACATTTACTTCAAGTAGTATGTTGAATATAGTATATTTTTTTTTATATTTTATTTTATGCACAATTATTTTGAGACATTTACTTTTTTTGCATTTGTGAAATAAAATTGAGGTGCAATAGAAAAAACATTTTTGGTTCCCCAAAGAACTTTTCAGTGAATGAATATATAATTAAAATCTATAAAGAATCTTTTGTGGAATAAAGTTTCCATGGATATTAAAGGTTCTTCATTGAACCATTGATGCCAGTAAATAACCTTTATTTTTAGTAGAGTGGATGTGCACATTTTTCTGGCATTTTTCCACACTAGACCTATTCTGATGGCATTCATTAGAAAACGTGCTGCACAGATATTTCTCTAATACTTTGGACACATGCTGGCGTGGCCACTATAGATTTTCATATTAAGCTTAATTTCTCGGCCTTTCGAATGCTCGGTCCAAAGTAATGTTGAAGCAGCACTAACAGCCCAGACATTAAGCATCAGTCACAATCAACAGATGCCACATTCAACCAGGCCGAAGTGAGCAGTTGACTGACAGGCTGGCAAATGAAGCGAATCTGGACTAATTTTTCCCAGACTCCCAACCATGAGCACATTTACATTTAGTCATTTCACAGACGCTTTTATCCAAAGCAACTTACAACTGGGGAATACATAAAGCGATTCTTCTTAAAGAGACAAACAGACACAGGAAGTGCTCGTAATACCAAGTTTTAGTCATTGTTCAAATAAGTACAAGCTAGAAAGAGGAGGAATAAATAAAGAGAAAGTTACATTTTTTTATTTTTTTATTTAGGATGAAGTTAAGTAGCGTCAAAAAAAAAAGAGATGAGTTTTCAGCTGTCGCTTGAAAATTGTCAGGGATTCCACACAAACATGCATTGTCATATCAAAATATGATTAATGTTCTATGGATGGAGATTTTGTATTTTTCAGACCTTATTCTGAGAGTTGCATACGGATAAAAATGGATAGTGTTTAATAATTATATATTATATTTATATATATATAAAAATATATAATGTTTAATGAGACACTTTCCAGCGTGAATGCATTTTATGTCTACATAAATTACAAATCCTGAGAGGAAATCCATTTATTTGTAACATAACTACTTCTTGACTTGTTATTGTTACGTTAATTAGGAGACAAATGCATTTGACCTATGTTTGCGGGGACAAATTAGCTGTCCTGTCTAACGTTTGTCCTTCCAGCTTCTCATCCTTATTTCCTTTTTCTGTCTTGCCAAACTTCGAGAACCTGATGTCTTCAACTAAAAATCAACACTACTGTTTCAAGTTATCACACACAGCAGGAGACATTTCAGTTCGTAATTGCATCCTCCTGCACCATTTCTCCTTTTTCCTGTCTTTGTCTGCATTTCTCTTTCTCTCTGCTGCCTTCAACAAAAGACTGCAAATAAATGAATCCATCCACCATCTTGGATGCATTGTTGCATTGCAATCCATCAAAGATACAAAAATAGAAAGGTTTTATTAAAAAATGGCTTGAATCAGCCTTTACATTGCCTTAAAATGAAGTTTACGTAGGCAGGACCAGAGCCTGTATGTGTGACTCATTTGTCTTAATCACTGGGATTTAATAAGGCTCACATTAAGTCACAATACCTGCCAATATGGACTCCGTAAATCTGTAATTTTCCTCCTTTGTAGTCGGTGTGTGTCCTGTGATTACTGCATGTGTGTTTCAAATGTGGAGCACCACTACACTACTGTTTAAAAGAAAGGCTTCTGGCTGCTGTCCCACACCTAATGTGAGTAAACTGACTTAAGTGTTTGAAATTAATAATTAAAAATATCACAATGTCAGATATAAAGATATGTAAGTGTGCACGAACATGTGCATTCTGTTCAAGTGAAACATGAGCTTTATGAAATAAACTCTGATAATATGGGGAAAAAAGAACATCATAAAAAGTTACATAGTGTATCTTTAAATATATGTTGGTGTTGTCAATTGTTCTAGTAAGAGATTTAACTGTGGGTTGGTTTTGTTCTAAATAAGAAATTCTATAAAAAAAAATAAATAAATAAACAATTCTGTGATAAAATATGATGTTGTTTTAAGTGAAAATTAGCCGGTTGTCAAAGTGTGTCTGATGCAAGTTTAACATCCAAATTAAATTATCAGTCATTTGCAATCAAGTGATGAAGCTTAAATTAGCAGTCAAGTGACAATGTTGTGAAATGTAGGAAACAGAGTTAATTTTAAATAGTAACATCTCTTTCAGGCAGAATTAATAAATTGTGATGTCGAGATGGAAATTACTTATATTATATTCAATACAGTTTTAACAGCAATAATGTCAGTGTTTGTTCTCTCGCTAAATAAATCCCTGCAAATAAGCCTAAATCGGAGACAGAAATTCCCCACAGTACTGGTTCTAAAAATATATGTGCTCCTCAAAAGCATTTCAAAAACTCCTGCATCCAATCTCAAAGCTCCAGTAGCTACATAAGAAAACACCAGGCCGGCATTTTCAGGCAATCAAGCAGAAGGCCTTGCTTTTTCATTTGCTTTCCACAGTACTGCAGAGAGAAAAACTGCAATATCCACTCTTGACCTCTGCTTAGTAGACCTCTGCCACCTCCAACATATTTACCAGCTGAGAGAGAAGAGGAAGAGGATGGCAGAGAGAGAGATGAAGAAAGCAAAGCAGTAAGTGTCAAGAACGAGATGAGAGGCTGAAACAAAAGCATCAGGTGAATAAGGAACACATAGAGCAATAGACAAGGTTAACGACAGCAACTGTGTGTGTGTGTTAGAGAGAGAGAGAGAGAAATTAGTCTATTTAATTTGACTTTTGTCACTAGAATAAAACTCTGCCACATGCTTTACTCATTTTAGTTCTCATAAAAATTGCATAGTTTAACTGCAAAGTAATATTCTATGATAATCATATAATCAGTGCCCTTGCAAGTGTGATATTACTCTTATAAAACATTAATTATATAAAAGATTGGACAGCATTTATGCAGCTAAGTAGCCTAACACTAACTGCTTCAGATCTTCGTGTGTAGAACTACTTTCTTATGCAGAACCATTGCAACAAGAGCAAAACACAGCAGTTTTGGTGTTTCAAACGATTCAATGTCTTTAAATGAACCGCTTGAATGAATGATTCACTGATTCATTCATAGCACCACTCATTTCTTTATTGATAGAATTAGCGTTGTTTTATTAGTGTCATTTACTCCTTTTGATACCGTTTTGATTACAGAATGAAATTGATTCATCACAGTCACTTGTTTGCATTACTGAAAGAATCAGCATTGTAGAACGAATTGTTTGTTTGAATTAATGATTCAGTGACACATTCATAGCGACAGTCACTTATTTCTATATTGATAGAATCAGCATTTTAGAATAAATAATTTGAATGGATGATTCAATGACTTGTTCAACTTGAAAGTCTTTTGTTTTTTAGAATCAGCATTATGAATAAATCATTTGAATGAATGATTCAATAACTTGTTCATATTGCCAGATACTTGTTTTGTAACCGAATGAATCAGCATTACAGAACAAATTATTTGAATGAACGATTCAGTGACTCATTAATAGCAACTGTTACTTGTTTTGATACTGAAAAATCAGTGTTATGGAACAAATTGTTTAAATGACTGATTCAATGACTCATTCATATAGCCACAGTCACTTGTTTGCATTACTGAAAGACTCAGTGTTGTAGAACAAATCATTCATTTGAATAAATGAATCAACGACTCATTCATAGCGACGACAGTCACTTGTTTTGTTACTGGATGATTAATGTTTTGAATAAAATTGCTTGAATGAATGATTCACTGACTCAAGTCACCTATCTATCATTAATGCATAGACCAAATTTTTTTTTTTTTTACATTAAATTAATGAAAAGTGTCACCAAAGACATTTGAATGCGGTTCATCCAATCAGAATTCAGTCTAAACTAGATAGTGTTCTTTTTCAAATTCAGAATTTTAGCACTCTTGCCCTCTAGTTACAGATCAAGCGATTAAGCAAAAGAATATATTAGGACATCATCAAATTTGCATATATTTTACTCAGCTATTTCCCACAGAGATGGGGATGAAACTCCTATCTAGGCCACCATCCTGAATTATTAAGCAAGTCTTTTCATTTAAATCTCTGGAATGCTATTTATCTAATTCATGCCAGGTCATTACAGCTAGGAAAACATGCTTTGGCACAGTAACAACGTTCTCAGGAAATCATGCGGGCATTTATTTTGATGTTTCTTTTTGACTGCCCAGAATTGATCGCTCGCCGATTTGAAGTTCCAGGGACTGGTTTCAGGGTGAGCATGTGTTAAGATTAAAGTGCTTGTAGACCAAATAAGCTCCACGATTGTGACTGAGGCCTCAGGGGAGATACTGCTCCTCAATCTCATGAAAAATTCATCTGCTGTAGCACCACCTGCTTAAAACCAGCAAGTGGCTAAAGCGAAAAAATTACCTGGCTGGATCCCAGCCGCTGTCTGTAGGGCATTCCGACACAGGGAATCGTTAACGCTCAGCTTGATTCCCCAAAAATTGCACTAGTCCTTTGAGTACATGTCTGAAGCAACAGTCGGCACATCCTCGTCCAGGACAGTCATCTGATTAAAATATCACACCTACCAGCTGACAGGTTTGTGGGAAGCCGCGGCTAATTGAGGTTGATTTAAAGCACCAGGGACAGAGGAACAAAAAATTAGGAGCTGGCCACTTCTTCCTTCCATTTTAAGCTCTTTTTATCCATGTCTGCATTATTATGCTTTGAGAATAATCCTCTCTGGATTGTAATTTTACTTATTCATTGATAGTATTATCAAGCTCAGTTTAAACCGGTCCCATTCACACACATTCACCAACTCAAAAAGTTGAATTTTTCATGCACCTCTGAATCAGATGTCTTGCTGTGTTCTGAATCTCTTGACAGTGTATTATTTCTTGAGGTACCAAAATGAAGTTTAGCAATGGATAGTTCACCCAAAAATTACCCTCATTAACCCGAACAGGTGTTATTTGTCTATTCATTAATGTGGAACACAAAATATGATATTTTGATTAATCTCTCTCTCTCTCTCTCTTTTGTTTTTTAATCTTTTGTGTTTCACAGAAGAAAGAATATCAATATCACAGAAGAGCATATAGTCAACTTGGGAACACTTCATAAACATGTTTCTTATACATTTACAGTTCTAGTGAGCAATTAGATCAAACCCAGTCTGATCTGAACTAAGCTGCAAAGCATTCTGGATAACTAGCAGTGCCATAATTTTAGGATTTTTGGGATTAAAGAACTAGCTCAACCCAAAAAATGAAAAATTGCATTGGGAACAGATTTGGAGAAATGTAGCATTATATCATTTGGTCACCAATGGATCCTCTGCAGTGAATGGGTGCCGTCAAAATGAGAGTCCAAACAGCTGATAAAAACATCACAGTAATTAACACAAATATATTTTAATATGGATTATGGACTTGTGTTTTGGTCAGAAGCAATAGTTTAAAGTAATAGTGCCTTGATGATGGATTTGTATCTTACAAACACTCAGTTTTTCACTTTACAAGTCATTAACTGATGGACTGGAGTGGTGTGGATTACTTGTGGATTATTGTGATATTTTTATTAGCTGTTGACGGCACCCATTCACTGCAGAGGTGTTACAGAGGTGATGTTACATTTCTTTACATTGACATTTAATCATTAACAATAAATATACTTTTGACCTAACTACTCCTTAAATACAACTCAAAATGAGATATAAGGCAGAAAACCTATTTTCCATATGAGGTAAAGATGGATGATGATTTATGGTCCGAAAGCTCCAAAAAAGAACAACAAAGAATCATAAATGATGGAGATGGTTGTGAACCTTCCCTTAAGTGTCAGCTCAAGGTTATTCTGTCAAGTTATTAAAACGCAGCTGATTAGATTTGCTATGTGATTGATGGGCTAATGTAAACACGCAGGCCTAATCATCATATTAATATTCATCAAAGTTTAAAATGTTACGGAATGCTAATGCTAACCCAACATCATCTCATTCTCATGTCTTTTTTCCACCTATATTAAAGAGCCCTTTTCTCAAAAAAGGACAAGCAGGAGCCTCAGCTTTGAAGGTTGTATCTTGATCTGGAGTTTAAAGCCCTAGTTCTGATTTCCACATTTCATATCAACATTTCTGACCCAGTTTATCTGCTGCTCCACATGAGGCTCTCTCTAGCATATATTCATGTGAAATACATAAGCAGTACATCAGGGAAAAAATAGAGAAGACATGTTTTTGAAAGAAGACAGGTTATCTTAACATTAGTACAAGAAGCTTTATGTCAGTCAGTCTTTTTAAAAAAGTCACCTGATAGAGAGCAGGTATGAGGTGATGTTCGCAGTCTCTCGATGGTATAGATGGATCGGTAAACAGATACTTTATTTATCCTTAAGAAAAATATATATCTGAGATTACAGGAAATTTACAGCCTGGCCCAATTTGCTAAAACATTAAGTGCCTACATTTGACAATATTACAT
Organism: Cyprinus carpio; assembly: GCF_018340385.1. Taxonomy (NCBI): domain Eukaryota; kingdom Metazoa; phylum Chordata; class Actinopteri; order Cypriniformes; family Cyprinidae; genus Cyprinus; species Cyprinus carpio. The sequence continues at coordinate 7,851,280 of NC_056578.1, read as the reverse complement.
CCCATTACTATGTGAATCGAAACGACATGTAAAAACTAGGGCTGTCAAATGATTAATCACGATTAATCACATCCAAAATAAAAGTTTTTGTTTACATAGTATATGTGTGTATACTGTGTATGTTTATAATGCATATATAAATACAAACACATGCATGTATATATTTAAAAAATGTTATGTTTATATTAGGGCTGTCAAATGATTAATCACGATTAATCACATCCAAAATAAAAGTTTTGTTTACATAATATATGTATGTGTACAGGGTATATTTATTATGTATATATAAATACACACACATAAATTATATATTTAGAAAATATTTACATGTATATACATTTATATATTTTATATTCTTATATTTTATATAATATATAAATATATTTAATATATAAACATAACATATTCTTCTTAAAATATATACATGCATGTGTGTGTATTTATATATACATAATAAATATACACAGTATGCACACATATATTATGTAAACAAAACTTTTATTTTGGATGTGATTAATCATGATTAATCATTTGACAGCCCTAGTTTAAATATTAAATATATTTATATATAATATAAAATATAAGAATATAAATATATAAATGTATATACATGTAAATATTTTCTAAATATATAATTTATGTGTGTGTATTTATATATACATAATAAATATACCCTGTACACATACATATATTATGTAAACAAAACTTTTATTTTGGATGTAATTAATCGTGATTAATCATTTGACAGCCCTCAAAATACAGTTTTTTTTTTTTATTTAAATATATAAAGTTTTATTTATTATGTTATTTATGCTTAATATGTTAGTATGAGGAAACCCTCAAAAAGAAAATCTAAAAATCCACAAAATTGTTCCCATTTATATTTTTTAATGAGAACAATTCAGTGAACCATCTCTCCAGCTGCCCTCTGAATTCAATATTATGCCACAGACAGTGATTAAGACTTTGACGAGAAACTCAGTGAAGCACCTCTCCAAGCAGCATTGAGCTGATATTGAATTGTCCTACAGTATGTAGGAAAAACATCATTGACAACAGCAAAAATCAATGACTTTCAGTCACATCAACAATCACTCACATTTTGGCACAGTCGTGACATACACTCTTAAAAATAAAGATCCTAAAAGAAGAACCAGATTTGGTTCCCCAGAGAACCTATCAGTGAAAAGTTCTAAAGAGAACCATTTTTTTCTTAGTGTGAAGGACATATTAATATTCTAAAGAACCTTGAATAAAAAGGCATGGATGTTAAAGGTTAACCATTGATGCCAATAAAAAACCTTTATTTTTAAGAGTGATGTCAGCCGTTGCATATTAAATGAATCTGTTGTGTCTGGTTCACAACGAGAGACAAGCGCTCCACCACAATGAATGATGTCTCATTTTTATGCAATTCTTCTCCAGAAATGGATTAGCCTGTTTGTCTAAATGACAAGACCAATTGTTTTAATGCATCTGTCTGTGTCCCTCTCTGTAAGTCCAAATCATCTGCTTGCACTGACCAACCAGCAGCCACACTGCAGCTTCCAGCGGTGGATCCTGGACCGATGCCCTTCTACAGAGATCCAATCCATCAGAGCTCAGAGAATTCGATTGTCTCTTGTACAAGATTGATTGCAAGGCAATTATAGTCAAATGAGTGTTTAATAGTCGCATTGACTACATTATTAATTGAACAGTATTAATGATGCATGAGCCAGGACTTTGGGTGGAGGCTGAATCTCTACACACAACGGTCCATTAGCAAGGCCTACATCTGGGTTTAGTTTTGGTTGGTTTTATTTAATGTGACCTCACTCCACAATATCTGTTTGTGTTTGTTTCAGCTTGGTTTCCCATTAGCACAGTTGGTTTCTTGGCTATTCCCTATAAAACCTAAAGTTACAGTACCATGAAAGTTAGAATGAAAATAATAAAACCTGTGTCAATTTGTCTACTTTTTCTTTATCTTTTACTATCATATTTTGCCTCTAGACAACCTCAAATTGTAAAACCCAATGACTTAATGCAAATAATTTGAGGAAACCAATTGCCTTTAAAAATAAAACGAATCCCCTGAAAAATGAATTTCTTAATTTTATCATGCATTTTTATTGCAAACCATCTCATAAGTTTTGTGTTAAGACAGATCTCACAGGCAGACTTTCAACTTACTTTTAAGGAAAGACATTCATAGCTGGAAAATGGTTTCAATCGCCACTAAAGGGCCTGGTAATTTTTGGTAGTGGATGAATCCCACTGCAATAACTACTTAACACACCACAGCTTAATGGTTGAATCCAGTTGAGCACTGAAGGCAATATAAGGCACAGCGGAAAATAAGATATCCTAACACTGTAACGTTTAAAGTGGGTCTGAATGCAGGCTCTTATTAGTACTTAAGGGCTTGTATATGGAGCTCTTCTTGAATTATCCAGAATAATTAAGGATCTCAAATCAGCAACAACCAAGCAGAAGAACGGTTTGACTTTGGAAGTGGAGCTCATTTTATTTGTGTTTTGTTAAAGTTGTGTAAGGTTCTATAGAAAGAGTTCCAACAGTTCTGTACCTGAATGTGGAATCTGAAAGCTGAATTATGGTGTTTCTGTGCCACACGCATCACCTAAAGTCATCAAAACTACAATAAAAACACTTTCTATTTCTTATTAGTTAGTCAAACACACAATCCCACCCCCAAAATCACGCCATTGGTTGAGTCAAAGTTGTGTTGCCAGGTGAGTTGTTTTTAAATTGACATTGAAGGTTCACAGTCATATACATGTAAAATAATAAAAATATATATGGGGGTGAAATAATAATACTAAATGCTAATGCTAATAATAATAAAAATACACACACAAGGACTTACTCTAAATTGTATTCATATACATGTGAGCAATATATATATATATATATATATATATATATATATATATATATATATATATATTAAAACAATAATTGTTAAATATTAAATTGTATATATTTATTATAGAGTTAAATATATGTATATATTCATATATACAGACACACACAAGGACTTACTCAGAATTTTATTCATAATATTTTATTTTATATAGTTTCAAATGCTCTTTAATGATTATATTATACAGTATTAATACATTGTAAACTATATAAAATGATAAAATTACATTTACTAAAATATTGCATAATACGATACAGCCTAGATCTTATATTTCTGACATGTATTACATCTATGAATAAAATTAATACTTACAAAATATATTTTATGACAACCATTTCATTATATAACAGTTTATTATTATTATTTATTTATTTACTAGACAGAGTCGCATTTGATATGGCTCAGGATAGTTACTAATGACGCGTTTGGGATGTGCATGTTCTTTTTAATGCCATCAGCCAATCAGTGAAATCTGCTTGTCAAGAGATCATTTTCTTGCTGCTCTGGAGTCACAAAATATTTACATCTCATTTAGCCCCATGAGCATAGATGAAAGTGTGCAGGTTGTGCGACTCTGTGCAGTATGCGCCAGCCATCTCACGGAAAACGTAAAGTCTGCATCATTATTTTCCTGTCAAATTTTCCCTGAGACGTGGGTTCTGCAGCAATTACAAGCACACACACACAAAAATTGCCCTTCTGTGTTTTTCGCTGAAGACTAACTAACTCGGTAAGCAGAGGCTTACCTACATGAGCTGCACTGAATGCTGTGACTTATGAAGCCAAACATCAGAGCTGAAATATCTGCTGTTTATTCGTCTCTTGTCGCACACGCAGGACTGTGTCCTATTTAACGAATGGCTGGATCCTTTCTCAGAGACGCTGCAGTTAATAAAGGTCACTTTGAGGAGGTGTGACCGGCTGTGTGTGTGTGTGTGATAGAGGACCAGCAATGGAACGCCTTCAGTACAACCAAGATGGCAATCTTTGCAGATGCACACAGGATTCTGGCCATTTGTGAATTCTGACTAGCCAGAAAAGAATGGAATATAAACAAAACAAATCTAACAGAACAGAACTGAAATGATTAATGCAATCTAATAGATATTTTTGCAGCATTTTTGGTTCCCCAAAGAACATTTCAGTGAATAGTTAAAAATAGAACATCATTATATTCATTGTAATAGAAAAGAACAGAACAGAACAGAATAGAACAGCTCAGAATAGTTCTCTATTTCTCACCAAATGACAGTCGAATTTTCAAATGCATCTGTGATAAACTTATTTTCCTCCCACTTGGACAATTGAAACCTTGTGCTGTTACTGTTCTTTTAAAAGTGGCTTTTAAAGCTCTCATTATGCTACATTATGACCAAATCATGCAATCAATCTCTGTCAGTTTGTTTTCTTTCAATTAGCACAGATTTTGTATGTCTTTATGGAAATGATTAGTTAGTCCTCATTGATCTGAACTTATGCACATCAGTTTCTGAGTGAAAAAAATCATTATCTGTGAATCATTTTGTCAATATTCACTTAAAAACTGAGGTGCATAAGCTCAGATCAATGAGACCTAGGATCAATCAGTTCCAAAAAGAAATACAAAACTTGTGCTGATTGAAAAAAAAAAAAAGGTGACACAAAGATTAAATCCAATATTTCGTAATAATCAAGCATAACAAGATACACTGAACTGCATCATTCCGACAGGATGTCTGTGTAGGCGGATCATGGGCAATGTTAATGCATCAGAAATGAGCTTCGCT